>NC_056525.1:106413026-106647142 GCF_019175285.1 Sceloporus undulatus | reverse complement strand
CTGAATCTTTGTTGCTCACATGCATTTTGAATGCATCCAGCTAAGGTGTTTTTTTTTTTTGGGGGGGGGGGGGGATTGTCAGACCCAGGATAATTGATCTTGTTTTTCCCCCCCAAGTCTTCCTAAAAGATTTGCATTGTCGGCTGTGTGAATAACCAATACGAATAGACCCGGGATAAAACTCTGCATGCCTTGAACGTATTTTGAATACAGCTGCATTATCAACTCCATCTTTATTTGAGTGCTGACATGTGTGAGCAACAGAACTCACAGAGATGCACAGAGATGTGCAAAGATATAGTTCCAATTAAAAAAACGGTGTGAACAGTGCATGAGTGAAATTATTCGCATGGTCATTTTAAAAAAACAACAATGTCTGAATAACCCGAGAGTCCTTGCTGAATAGGGCAAACAGGTGGAGATGAATACCCAAAATTGGATGGAGTGACCTTCCCACAACTTCATCCTTCTGCTTTTGTATGTGTGTTTTGTTTAGTTTTTGTTTGTTTGTTTTTAAAGTATGTTTTAGGTCCAAAAGATGGTTGTTGTCATCTTCTTCAAATGACTGAAAGGGTTTGGAAGAGAGTTCACTACTTGTGGTACAAATTTGTTTTTGTTGTTGTTGTTGTATGCCTTCAAGTCATTTGTGACTTATGGTGACCCTATGGCAAACCTATCATGGGGTTTTCTTAGCAGTGAAGGTTTAGCCTCTACCAATTCATTTTCAGCTAGTCTTCCTTTACACCAGGCAGTATAAATCTAACAATATTATTATGCTTTATTTATATAGTGCTGTAGAGTTGCACAGCACTGTACATACAAACAATAAAATAGATAAGAGTAATCCTGCCCATGGAGTACAATCTAAGAAATAATAGCATAATACATATAAATAATACATACCAATACAGAAAAGGGTTCAAAAACAGACAACAAATTAAAGACATCAAATATGTGTTTTCAAATACACAAATTGTACAGGCATCTTGTGAATGGCTGCAGCTCTCTGCTTTGTAAATTTAATAATAATATAATAATAAAATAATAAAATTTTATTTATATACCGCTATTCCAAATTCCAAATTCGATCACAGCGGTGTACAACAAAAGTGATGACAAATCCAGGCTTATCTTCATATAAAGCATGAAACAGACTGGTATCCGGTTGGACTTTGGGCATTACATAAGGTAAAATACAAACTCAGGCCAGTGCATACGTGCGCTTTGTGGCATGGCGGCAGCGATATTAGGATTCCGGAGCACACAGCAACCGCACGCTCCCGAACCCAATATGTACGTACGCTGGCATCACAGCTGCCTCCCATCTATACGGGGGATGCCATGATGCCTCCACTGCTGTACAGTGACCAGATGTCGCTGGCAGGAAGTGGCATCATGGCCACGCCCCTTCCTGTTTCTGGCATAGCAAAAAAGAAGCCGCTCTAGGCCTTAGATAGAACAGCAAATGGCACCCACTCCCTACAAAGACATGGAACATGGTATCTAAGGCCAATAAAGTTATTTGGGCATCTAATACAGGTCTAATTCACACTATGGTTTAAACCAGATTGTGATTCCAAATGATTCGGTTTAAACCACCATCATTTCCACTTAATTTGAATCGCTGAAGTGATTTGGAAAGGGGGACATGGTTTTTACCCATTTAACCCACATTAAAAAGACGCTGGTAAAATGGGGTGTTTGGGGGGTTGAATCAGTTTACTTAGAAATAAATCAATTCAGCCCAAATGGGATCCAGGCAGATTTGAATTGGATTCGAATCCACCCTCGTTCCCACTGGCAGCAGCTTTTCTCCAGCCTCTCTGTCCCGACCATGCCTCCCTCTGTCCGTAGCCTTCTCCCGTCACTGGCCTCTCTTGCCTGCTCCATCCCCAACTTCTCTGTCCCCGGACCCGTGCCTTCTGGTCCCTGCACCCTCCTAACTGGCTTCCTGGGCTTCTGTGTGACCTCCTTACTGGCATCCCATTGCAGCTGTCTTGAAATGATTCCTGAAACTGGGACAAACACAGTGGGAACCACTGTGTTTGCTGAACCAGTTTCAGGAATCGGATCTAAAGATAAGTGAGAATTAGGCCACATAAAATTCACAAGCACTTCTTTTCCTTTGCTTGGCGATGAAAATACGGCAATAATAATAAATTATAATTTGCTGGTCTTTCTTGATACCCAAACTGTTGCCTGAAGCAGTTGCCTCACAGTGTCTAATGGTAGGGCCAACCTAATTTATTCAGATCAGTGTTCCTGCCCTAAGTTATCATGACTAAGACCTGTCAGATGGTAGAGGGGCCTTTTTGGTAAACCACAGAGATCAGAATGATATTACTGTAATCCACTACAATTATAGAGTTGAAAAGTCAATGCAAATGAAATGTAAGTCCTGGGTACTGTACTTCTAGAAATATATGAGTTCTTATGATTATGCTGTTCACTGAAAGGAAGTCAATATTACCAGCTTTCTATTAATGAAAAACTCAATGTTATTGTATCTTTCCCAGAATTCAATTTACCCTAAACCTTAAGCAGTTTATGTAGTCCATGCTGGCTTTGATGATAACGCACTAAACAGATCTGAGGTACCACATAGTCCAGAAGGAATAAGGTGAAGCTGAAGATGTCCTATTTACCATATTTATATCATTACAGAAAGACTAATGTCAAGATGTGCCACTTTATGCCTTAAGTTCTTGAAGAATTGCCCTAGCACTTTCACTTTCACTGCAGTTTTATGCAAAACAACTACATCTTATGCAGAAAGAACCATTTATAAAATTCAGAGACCAAATTATCTGAAAGGTGATCCTTTCCAAACTTTTTCTGAAGGGGCCAAGTGGCAAGTAAATAAAGTATATGAAAGATCTGTCATGAGCTCAGACACTTATGGATGTATATACTATATTTTTCATTATTATCCAAGACAGTATAGGCAAGGTCCATCCCTTCCTAAGAGCACAACTTCCCATATTAGTGCTTGTGGGAAGATTAATTCATTGAAGTATATTGAGCCCTTTGCCACCACTTTCATCTAGGTTAACCTTATTCTGGCGCACTGGCAATTATCACAAATATATGCCACACAGGACTGCCAGGCAAGACCTGGCCTCTTTAAAACAACAGCAACTTCTGTTCCACTGGGACCACATCTCCTATTCAACATTCATAAATAAGGAGACAAAATCTGCCAGAGACCACGAGAACGATCCCACTTTTTATATAAAACATTTATTTAAAATATCTCTGGTTCATCCATCTCTGAGACCCAAGGGGCATATTGTGTGGCCCATCTGATTGGTTTAAAATGATTGCCAGGGATCCCTAGCTTCCTGGTTAAAGATCATGTCGATGTACAAAGATCTCCTCATTCTTGGGGTGATAGGTATGTGGCCCATAGGCAACCTGCAGCTATTATTCAGGTGTGTGGTAAAATGCATCCCTTTCCCCCTTCCATTCCCATCCTGCTCCCTTTCGTTCTGCCCCCATCACATCCCCAAGGGCAATGCAATAAGCTTAATACACACACACAAACTTTATAGAAAAACAGCACCCCTAGCTGTTTTTAGGCATGAAGACACCATGTGAAACACTATGTAAAATATTATTTCTTGGCAAATATATTTGTTAAAGATCACAGTACTAAAGTCAGCATTAGGAGCTAATGTTCACAACCCAACAAAGGCCCTGTACAGACAGGACAAAATAAAGCTGCTTCAGGTCACTTTGGAGGTATGGTGTTTCAATGATGCATGCGTCCTAAGAGTCTGGAAGCTGCACCTAAGCTGCACTCCAGTCCTTAGGACTGGAGCGTGGCTTTGATCTGGCTTCTGGACTCTTAGGATGCATGTATCATTTAAACAGCATACCTCCAAAGTGACTCGAAGCAGCTTTATTTTGGCCTGTCTGTATCAGGCCAAAGTTTTGTAACTAGATCCCAAAAACCCAGGCTACATCTGTACTGAGAAATAATGCAGTTTGACATCACTTTAACTGCCAAAGCTCAATGCTATAGAATCATGGGATTTGTAGTTTGTTGAGGCACCACAGCTCTCTGATAGAGAAGGCAAAATATCTCACAAAACTACAAATCCCAGAATTCCATAGCATTGAGCCATGGCAGTATAAGCAGTGTCAGACTGCATTATTTGTGCAGTGCAGGTGCAGCTCCAGAAACTCCTATCTGCTAGGTTTGCGGCAGATAGAAATCATGATCTGAATTCTGTTATTAGTCCCAACTAGAGTAGACGTATTAAATCAAGGGGATTTGCATAAATGTCAGCTTACCACGTTGCCATTGAGTCAATGAATCTATTGTAGCTGAAACCCAGAATAGAATTTAGCTTACCCACATGCATATATAACCAGATGGCAAGCAAAGAGTATTTCTCCTCTCTCTGAGGACATAGCTGCTAGTGATCCAGAATCCTGCTCATTTGACCTTTTCTGCTGCATAATCAGTGATGTCTAAAATGAAAATGCACTGCAAAATTGTCCATGCTTTATCCTACTGGCTCCTTCAATCAGTGCTTTGTTCAACCAGCTCATTAAACTGGTTCTTTCCACCCCTGGTTCCACACCAGCAATTCATCCAACTGGCCAAAAAATAATCATCTTGAATGAGAAAAGGTGCCTTGACCTGTTAAGACAGTCCAGGGGTTGGATTGCCTCAATGTAAGATATTTCATGTGTGAGCAAGAGCAAAAATATAACAATCTTTACATTTATGTGTTTCTTTCCTCTTTTGTTTGTTTGTTTGCACAAAAATGCATTTTGTACAAAATACAATTTTTTTCCATAAATGAAATTTTGCAGAAAAGTCCCAAAATGGGGGGAGGGGTGTTAAAATGCACAAACACTGTCATAATCACACCCAGTGAAGACAACAGTTTTGAAATGTTTCATTATTACATGCAAGGAAAGTGAAGATTTACATTCCTCTAAGGCAGTAGTGCCCAAACCACTGAAATTTAAGAGATTTTGAACTTCATCTTCCAGAAGCCTCAGCCATGTTGGCCAATAGTGTGGGATTCTGGGAGCTGAAGCCCAAAATCCCTTAAAGAGCACAGTTTAGGGACCACTGCTCTAAGGCAACTCCCTTCTGAACAAATCATGCCAAGAAAATGATCTGATAGGTTCGCCTTTGGGTCACCATAAGTTGGAAACTACTTGAAGGCACAAAACAACAACTGCAACAAGCAACTCTACTGTTATGTACCTTCAAGTCATTTCTGACTTATGGTGACCCTAAACTGAATCTATCAAATCTATCAAAGATTTGCCTTTACTTTACCCTGAGGCTGAGAGACTATGACCTGCCCAAGGGTAACAAGTGAGTTTCCAAGCCCAAGTGGGAATTTGAACCCTGGTCTCCAGAGACTTAGTCCAAAACCCAAATCATTATACCATGCTGGCTCTGTAATGAGTAGTGAAGTTTAAAATGCCAGTGACTCAGGGATCTCTCTTGTTCTCTCCCTGTCTGACAAATTCTGTCATTCTTGTAACCTATTCAGGACTGTCACCTACCAAAAAAAATCCACACTCTGGCTATGGCCAATATTTCTGAAATCAAATGTGGAACTTCAACTACTGGAAGGTATTTAGTGGCTCTGTGTTCTTTTTGCATGTTTGTGGTATAGCAAAACATCAATGTTTTTAGAAACAAGTAAAAGCTAACTGAGCTGTGAAGAAATCTACTAACCATGGATGACATCCTCTTGTGACATATACATGTGTAAGTGTGGCTTAGCCATGTGTGTGTTCCTTTCTGGATGGGGTGCAGGAGGTATTTTTCAGCCCCTTTCCCCTTGTTGCAAACTTCCCCGGTACCAGCTTGTCAAACCCTGGGAAAGAGCTGTTGCTGTTTCTGCTTACCGGTGAAGAGGGGAAGGGACTCAGTTCAAGGGAGGAAGATGCTGCTGATCTTGGTTCAATGGGGAAGGAAATACACACCATCAGGCAGCACAACTTCATTCCTTCCCTCCTCACAGTCAAGGCCAGCTATTTCTGCCTTCTCTGAATTGCCTCCTGCCTCCTACCACAAGCAAGCAGCTCTAGCAACAGTGTCAGCTACCATGGCACAGAAAGACTATCTGCAGTGTGCAGTGTCAGTGCGTCTGACAATCCCACCACACAAACAAAATGCCAGTTCCTCCTCCCTCGCAATTAACAATGAACAAAAACATTAAAATCATCCTATTAAATGTTTCTTGTGTTAAATACCATCTAAATACTATTTTTTTACATTAATGTCTGAATTCCATTGATAGTCTTGACTACAGTAGGTCTACTGAATCGATCGGCTTTGCCTGTGTGTTGACTCATTTAGCAACTGACTCAATGGATCCATGCTTTAGCGGTTTCTTGTTGTTATTGTTGTGTGCCTTCAAGACTTATGGTGACCCTAAGGTGAACCTATCATTTTCTTGGCAAGATTTGTTCAGAGGAAGTTTGCTGTTGCTTTCCCCGGGGCTGAGAGCACATGACTTGCCCAAGGCCACCCAGTGGGTTTTGTCACCGACCTGGAAATCAAACCCTGGTTTCCAGTATTGTAATGCAACACTCAAGCCACTAAAACACTACTATACTTTAAGGGACTCCACCTAAAATTTCCCAAACTGATAGACATATCAAACATTGGTTACTAGACTAAGGCTGAATCTACACTGCAGAATTAATGCAGTCTGACATAGCTCTGTCTCAGTACTATGGAATTATTGAATTTGTAGTTTTGTGAGATATTTAGCCTTCCCTGTCACAGAGCTCTGGTTCCAGAACAAACTACAGATCCCAGGATTCCATAGGATGGACCCATGACAGTTAAAGCAGTGTCAAACTACATTAATTCTGGAGTGTGGCAACTGCCTGTGACAAACTCTGCAGAGTTATACACTGCTATGCAGGCTTAGGGATTCTGGTAGTCCCAGTTCAAAGAAGTCACTTTTTCAAGTCCCCCAGTTCATTATTTTATTTATTCATTAATTGAATGCTCATTTTCTAGTTATCTTCACATTGTTAAATAAAATTAGTACCGGTGATGGCAAGATTTTTCCTTTAAAAACTTCATATATAGCTTTGTTTTATTTTTCGGCATCCACCCTTGAGGTATATTATGAAGAAAGAGCACTGTTTAACAACCCTTTTAGTCTGGGATTCTCTAAGTTTTGATTAGTCATAAAACCATCAATGCAACAAGTTAATGTTCCCCGGGGTACCACTCTTTCCTTTAAAGTGATGCCTTACTGAATCTATGAAATATTTTCATTTCTTCCATTGCCTCAGATTCTTCTTCTCTCTCTTTTTCTTTTTCCCTTTCTGAAAGGTATGTAGTGTGATTAAGTGGATATTATTTCCTTCCTTCATTTTTAATAGGACATTTCTATAAGATACTAATGCATAGCAACCTGACAGCCAAAATCTGGCCTGATGTGTTATAATCAATAGTTAGAAAATCATATGTACAGTAATTAACCTTTCGTGGTAGATTCCTTCATATGGTTTTGGTTTGCTCCAGTACAAGAAGGGGCATCAGAAGTGGTCTTTTCCCAAAGTCTTTTGTCTTCTTCTAAATCTTATAGTCATGGGATAGCCACTAGACTGGATGATTTTAAGGAGGGGTTAAAACAAATTTGTGGAAGATACAACTGTCCCTAGTTTGGAGTTATAAAGGTAAGGGTGCATAAGATTAAATACTATTATTTTGTTATGTAGCCAAGAAATAAGAGGACTAGGAATGGGGAGGGCAGCTATGAAAGAACTGGATATGATCCTAAAGTGTAAAGACATACAACTGAGAAACAAAGATGGAATCATCCAAGCCATCGTATTTCCCATCACCATGTACCAATGTGAGAACTGAATAGTGAAAAAAGTGAATTTTTAAAAAAACCAACTCAACTGAGATATGGTGCTGGGGAAGAGTGTTGAGGATACCATGAACAGCCAAAACACACACACACACACAAAACAAAACACAGAAATGGGCCCTAGAACAGATCAAACCGGAACTCTTCCTGGAAGCCAAGTTGATGAAATTGAGGTTATCGAACTTTGGCTACATCATGAGTAGGCATAACTCACTCGAAAAGTCAGTAATTATAGGAAAGGTGGAAGACTGTAGAAAGAGAGGAAGACCACACACCAGAAGGCTAGAATCAATTAGGGAAGTCATGAACATGAATCTACAAGACTTAAGCAGAGCAGGGGAAGATAGGGAGGCTCGGAAATGTCTCATCCACAGGATTGCCATGAGTTGGGACTGACTCATTCCATTGTTACCAACAAAAAGACTTGTTCGGTGCAAGTGTTTTGCTTTTGAATACAAATATATAGTTAGCTACACTTATCCTCACCTAGGAGTTCCTAATTAAATGGGGAAATGGGTTTGTTTTTATTATTACCCCTGTTCTTTGTCTTTTATGTACAGTTATCATTTCCCCAAATACCTTTTTATACATAAGCTCTCCTTTTCTCTCTGCCACCCTTGAAAATTGTCTTGCTAGACCTAGGGGTATAACTATGGGGGGCAGGGTAAAATGAGAGCACTGCACATTTTACATTGCAGCGGTGCACTGCACATCATTCATTGTCCAATGGCACTCCATCATTGACATGTGTTGTATGATGTTGCTGTTTTCCATGGCATTGTGGAGTGCTGGCCCAGTCTATCTCCACATGCAGATATTTACACTACACTGAGGGGATACTGGATTATAATAATAATATAATACTATTTATTTCTAAGCCACCTCTCCTCATGGATCATGGTGGAGAATAACAACAATTAACAGACACACCACATCAGTTAAAACACATCAATTCAAATACACATCAATTTAAGTGGATTGCAGCCATTGTGCGACTTCTTTAAACATCCTGCATAATGCCAATCTAGCAGTTTTTGCTGATAAAGAGGGCAAAAGCATGCTCCCTCAAACCATTCAAAGTGAGCAGAGATTAACAGCACATGGGCCAAAAGAATCAACAGAATGACACAATGCTGGGGGAAATCTATACCAGGATTGGCAAACAGAGCTGATCCAAGGGCCAATTTACTGCCTTGAACCAAACAATCAGACTGCCTAAAATGCCAAAAGGCCCAGTCCAGTTGTCTTCCAGCAACTGCTGCCTATGCTGCATGTCTTACTCTGCCCAAAGATAGGGCCTGGTCTGTCTCCCATCAAAATCAGGGGTTACACGTATGCCTAAATTTGGGGCAGATTGACTTCTAATGTTTACATGCTAGAGCCTGCCCCTTGTTGTAATCTGAAATGTAATGTATGGTTCCCCTTGCTATGCTGATGAAACCTCCAAAGCTTGTAATGCTGCCACATCCGATAGTTGCTTTGATTCAGCTTGTTTCCAGTCGCATAGGATTGGTGTGTTCTCCTCTAGCTGTGAGCAGGAGTGCATATTTCTCCACAAGGGGGCTCTTGGAATGAAACACAGGGATGCTTTTGTGAGTGTGTTTGTATGTGATTACCATCTGCTTACATCTGTTTGAGAGAGAAAAAGAATCAAGGTGAAAAATGGAATTCTGTGATAAAAATGAGCTGCCATTAGCAGCCCATTAAGACTGATGCTGAATATATGTTCATTTAATTCTGGCTTTGTTGAGGTGCTTCCTACAGTCTTTTTTATTTCTAAATCTATTTTACCAAAGGTGTAAAAATTAGCTTCTAATTAAAATTATTACTAATCTTAACTTAAAATTCTATTACTAAAATTATATTCCCTAAATTCAGGTGCTTAACTGCATAGGAGCAGTAAAAAAGGCGGTTTAACAGTTGTTTAATATTTATTGTCATGCATCCAAATTATGTACAGGATCCTGACAGCTGATATGTTGTGGCCAGTGTGATGTACATGCCCAAAAAGGGGGGGGGGGAATCTCAGGCCTCATTCATGCTCACTTTTTTGTATTAATAGATCTGGGGAGATTCGATAATGTGATACTGAATGCAAGTTCTCACTACGTTTACCACAATCAAATCTCTCCCTGGCATTTAAACCCTATTGACATTCACACTGGGAGGGGCAGCAATAAGGATACAATGCCACAAGAGATTTGATCATGGCAAGGGGGGAGGAGGAGGAAGAGCAGGGTGAGGAAGGAGGATGGAGGATGCTGGAGGACACAGCAGGGAGGAGAGAAAGAGAAGGGTGAGGAAAGAGGATATTGGAGGATGTGGCATGAGGGAGAGGAAGAGAAGGGTGAAGAAGAAGGAGGGAGGAGGACGAAGTGGCATGGATATGGATTAAAAGGTCAGATCCTTGTGGCACCACAAAAAAACCTCATTAGTTGACCCAATGTCAAATGCACCAGGTCAAGTGCGTTTTTTGGTGTCCCCCACCACAAACTGTACCAAGTACAGTCAGGGCAAATATGAATGCCTATCAAGTAACCCGGGGTTCCGCACCAGGTTATTTCATAGTGTGAATGGGGCCACAATTTCTTCACAGGTAGAGTGGCTTATTCACACTGAGAAAGAGTGCTCCTAAGGCAACATGATTCAACCATATTTCATTAAAGATTATACCTGAGTTCTAGCATTAGGATCCAGTGGATGATGAAGAGTAGCATTCTTGTATCGATGTGCAAGATGGGATTTGCAATTAGTGGCAAAGACCATTTTCTTTTTAAAAAAGAAAAGTTTATAATTATAGCAACTGCATATGGAGACAGAGAGATGAGACTAGGATGTGTATGAGAGAGGGAGGGAGGGAGATTACAAAGAAAGGAAGTAAAAGAAGAAATGAGAAAAGAGAGGAAGGGAGGAATACATACAAGCCAAGCACATTCATTAATATAAGATGATCATATTTCCAGACACATCCTTTTAAAGTTGACATTGGTACAACAACACATTCATGAATAGCTAAAGCAGTAAGCACTTCTGACCCTTAAACTACATGGGGAAATATTTATCTTTCCAGTCTTAGAGTACAAGGATTTTTGACAATATTAAGAGTACACAGAATCAAATGACACTGACTTTTATTAAGATTCTACATCTCAGGGATAGAATGTAAAAAAGCACATGGGTCTACAAATATCAGTGTTTTTCCCAATACAATTGATATGTCATAATCCGTAAATGCTACTACTTTACAGTCAACCCTCTGTATCCAAGGATTCGGCATCCAAAGATTGAAAAAAGCCAAATATGTCCAAGGGTAAACTAAATACTTTGGAGAGAAAGGAAGAGAATTCAGATGGAAACAAAATCATCCTGAGGATATCAGAATTCCTAGTGCTGTGAAAAACTAGTACCTTTTTCTCTTTGTGAAATATAGTTCACAGGTACAGCAACTACAACAGGGCAGGGACAAACAATCCATCAAGTGCTACTACTTTTGCAGTCAGCCCTCTGTATCCATGGATTCGGCATCTAAAGATTCAAACAACCACAGCTCAAAAATATTCACACACACACACACACACACACACACACACACTTCCTAAAAGCAAATTTTGATCTTGCCATTTTATATAAGGGATGCTATTTTTCTGTGTGTATTGTTTGCCATCAAGTCATCTCCAACTTTATGTCATTGTATATAATGAGACTTGAGCATCAATGGATTTTAGTATCCATGGGAAGTCCCAGAACCAAATCCCAGCAGATAGCGAGGGCCCACTACTATGAGGCAACTGTCATCACCTGTTCAAATCCTTCACATTTTACAGAAATTTACAAAAATTATTCAGGAGAATAATGCAAATTTTATCAGAAGAAAACACCCCAGCATTACTTTATGGAACTCACACCGAGGGGATTTTTTTAAAAAATTGTCTCATTCATTACATGAAGATGAAAGTGGGTATTTAATCCATAGCTATCTCTGTTGAGCTTGGCTGGCACACATAGGTAAGGATTGCATCTTTTCACCATTCTTCTTTTTCCTCTTCCTCTTCCTCCTCCTCCTCCTCTTCTTCTTAAAAAAGAACTATAACAACTTAGCAAAACTACACATCTCTTCATAAACAGGATGGCAAGAACTTGAATTTTTTTTAAAAAAAAATCAAATTTGAGAGACAGTAAAATTGGCCAATTTGTATCTTCTTAAAGTCTTGTTTCCCCTTTAGCTTTAGCTTTGCCTCCAGACTGCTAAATATTTGTGTAATAATATTGCCATTTGCTGTGATTTCACAGCAGCCCAAAGAGGGTAAGGTGCACTGACGACTACTGGCGAAAAGTGGAAAATCTGTGAGCCCAAAATCCTTCCTGCTAACACTTCCTTCTTGCAAGCGCCAGGTGGCAACCTTTAGCAAACAATTGCCAAGGAGGACCTCAAAGAGAAAGCATGTTGAAAGGAGATGGAGGTGTTGATGCCATAGCTGGGTGCTTGTGAACTTGATAATGTAGAGCAAATTTGAAAAGATGATCTGGCTAGCAGTAAGAATACCGTTTTCCCTTCTTTTCCTCCCCTCCTTCTACCATCTTCTCCTCCACCCCAAATCTCATTCTCTTTATCGCTCTCACTCACACACGCACATTTGCCAAGAGAAAAGGAAAAAGCAGGTGCAAATATAAAGGAACAAAAATCAACATTTAAGTTTAGCATAAAGAAAAATCTTGCAGGCTGCCATGTAAGCAAAAGCCCTCTCCCCCTCCCAGGCCAGGCTTAGTAGGCAGGCTCCATATCACAATTCACTCCATCCCTACCCACAATCTCCATGACAACATGTCCACTTGCACACAGATACAGAATAGCTGGAATTAAAGGAACTGTACTAAAATCAAAACCAACTCATTGCAAGTGGCTTGTGGTCATAGGTTTTAAAACACATAAGTTTAAAATACAGTTGTGCCATATTTCATCCAAATAAAGCAGAAAGGTTGCAGGGCCCTATTTTTAATACAACTTGTTTGTCATATTTTCTTCTCTTGATCTCTTATCTCTTAAAAAATGTCATGGTGGGGCACGCAAATATGTCAAATCTTGAGTTGCAGAGTGATGGCGTGAATTCATACATGTAGGTACAGAATGTGGGGCAAGTAAAAGTGATGACCTGAAATTAGAAGACACATGCTGTGCAGTGTTTAGAGTGTTGCACTAGGTTCAGGCCCCCCACTCAGCCATAAAACTCACTGGGTGACCCTGAGCTAGTCATAGTTATTTCAGCCTAATATCCCTCACTGGAGTGTTCCGATAACAAAATTGTGGGGAATTATACACACTAGCAGGTGGAAAGTCAGGACAGAAATAGTAACAATCTAGGACCTTGGTATCTGTGAGATTTGGTTTCGACACCCTTCTGGATACCAAAATTTGTGGATGCTCAAGTCCCATAATAAACAGTGTGGTGTAGTGGTTTGAGTGTTGGACTGTGATTCTGGAGAGCAGAGTTCAATTTCCTGTTGCACATGAAACCCACTGCTTCATGGGCAAGTCACATGCTCTCAATCTCAGTGGATGGCAATGGCAAACCTCCTCTGAACAAATCATGCCAAGAAAACCCCATGATAGGTTTGTCTTAGGCTTCCCATAAGTCAGAAATTACTTGAAGACATATAACAACAAAATAAAATGGTGTCTTTTATTTCAAAAAAATGAAAAATCAAGGTTTGCTTTTTGGGGGGAGAGACTGCAACATTTTCAAGCCATGGATGTTGAATCTGTGGAAGCGGAATCCGTGGATATGGAGGGCTGACTATACTTTAATAATAATAAATAAGCTAAAATGCCAGGTTTTGTGACAGACTCCCAATTCAAGCCAGTTTTTCATGCATGTTTAGTGGAGTGGACATGAAATGAATGTGCATTCATTCAGCTAAGCTCAGGCATATCAATGAGGTGTGTACACAATAATACACCTATATACAGATGTCTGTTCATATGCACAAGGGCATGTAGCACTTAAGCAGCTTGAGGTGTGTGTGTATATAATTAGATGTTCAGTGTGCCAGATTCCTAAGGTCACAATGATGGAGTGAGCAGCAGACTTGATGCAAGGGGCCGCCCTATGAAAAATTGCTATAGATTTAGTATTAGCATGTATAGGGGTGTTGTTTAGTAACAAAGCCAGAGAAAGGCTATTGAAAATAACAACTTACAAACAAATCTGGATGGAAGGTTGTTGAGGGTGGAGTGTTAAGTCCTTTACTGATGAAACTCCATTGTTACCCCATACATACAAACACACACACACACACACACAGAGAGAGAGAGAGAGATTGCTGCCATCAGGAACTCCTTAAGTATTGGTACCAATGATTGATCTTAAGACATGCATCTTGTTCACTCTGTGCAAACTCTTACTGGTTCCCTTGGTTTACCTCATCCAAATGGCTACTCACTGACCATGGAAGTGTGTCTAGATGCCATAGGTAGTGACTGAATAGCTGGAGGGAAAAGAGCAGACATCCTTCACGTTTCCAGATCTGCAGTGTAAGTAAGCTGACAGAGCTTCATGTTCCACCATGTCCACAAACAACAAAAAGAGAGTGAGAGCAAAAGAGAGAAAGAGACCACAATCAGGAATATCGAAGTACTACTAATAATATTGTTTTGGAGATTGTTGCAGATAATGAATGACATCATGGGAGTTTTAAAATGTTTGGGGATTTATGTCTCTGAATTAATAAAAGTGCTTCCCTTCCTATTCTAATTTTAAATTATACAACAAATTAGAAGAAGGGAGTGCTCCAAAATGATGCAAGACAATGCGACAGTGTAGAAGCATTGAAGTTCAAAAACATGTTTATTGATTAATCACAGATTAATTATTACTGGCATAATAGAATCTGCTTAATGCATTGTTTGCACCCCTTCATGTTTTCTTGATGTTAGAGGGGAACCTTGCCCAGTCCACAGACCAGTTCTGTATTAACAGATCTCTTCATAATCTGTTTCAGGAATAAGGAATATTTCTGCTGAAGTCCAGTGGTCCAGCCCCGGATCAGGCAGTCACTTTAGGCAGCACATGTTAGGCATGTGGCAGCAGCCATCTCCTGGCTCTTCTTCATAGGCATGTCTACATAGGCCAAATAAACTAGTTTCCCCCTGCCCTCATGTTGCCCTATGTGCATGATCAGGGCCAAAAGCCCAATTGATCTGTGGACTGTTTGCACATGGGAAGAGCAGTTCTGCAGCAAATCTAAACCATCCATGCAATAAAGCAAAAACTATCTTTGGATCATCTGGATCTTCCAAGAAAATCTGGAACACTCTGGAGTGATGCCAGGTGGCTGTGCATGCAAAGTTCTGCTGTGCTGCCTGCCAATGCCACCAGCAGTGGAAGTCACAAACTGAAGTCACAACAAGCTGCCCAGCAGTGTGTTTGATGCTGGGTGCCTCATTTTTCAACCACAGAAGAGTGGTACATGTCAACACACCTGGAAGCAGACAGTTCAGTGAGACACATGTATATACAGTCCCCCAGCATTGCTCCAAAGTGCCCAGATAACAGGGGAGAATTTGGGCTAGCCTCAGAGCCAGAATATTCCAGGAGCAGCCCAGGGTATTATGCCTTAGGTGTGCTGGAGAACATTATCCTGTCATAAATACTGCAGTAAATTTCAACTTACCATTCCAGCTACATGGAATGGGGAGTATGCATTATCTTGAGTTGTATCAACAGCAGAATATTTTAGGTCAGTCCTGTATTGACATTACACATCTCCCCCATCCCAGTTTCTATAGCCAATAGGAGCTGGGAGCTCTTTCAAGAGTGGTTGGAAGTTTCTGCTTTGCTGCTTCTGTGTGTCTTTGAGTAGTGTCCAACTTATGGCAACCCTAAGGTGATGTTATCACAGGGTTTTCTTGGCACAATTTGTTCAAAAGGAGTTTGCCTTTGCCTTCATCTGAATCTGACAGTGTGACTTGCCCAAGGTCACCCAATGGGTTTCTGTACCCAAATGGGGATTTGAAATCTGTTCTCTAGAGTCATAATCCAATGTCGGACCACTACACCATGCTGGCTCTCAGTGAATGTTGTGCAGAATAAATCCTGAACTGTGAATAGCTTTTGAAAACTGCTCAGTTTTTTGAAGACATTTTCACATTGGGAAGAGAATGGATAAAATTAAATTGAATTTAAATGAAATTAGTGAAGAATTATATCCCTGTTGAAAAATGATGGATCACATGAGGCCTGGGATCCACTATGAATGAAGCCTTCACAGTCCTCTGACATTCCCCTAACAAAGGGATGGGAATGTGGTAGCCTAGACATGGTCATAGTTATTTCTCACTTCACTGGAAGTAATGGGATAAAATGTTAAGAAAATAGCTGGCAAAATAAGGTGCTATCTTTGCCCTGTCTTGTGTTTGGCAGATGGGACTTTGGATCTGAGAGTTTTAATCTTGTAGTTCTTTCACTAGTGATTCTCTGTTTCTCACCCTAAAGAATTGCTTTGCCAGTCTAGATGTCCTTAAAATGCAAGAGGATTCAGTTTTTCTTCAAATTTTATTATTTTTCCTTCACATTTCCCTCTCTGTCTCCCTTTCCCCACAATCTTTTTCCCCCCATTCCAGCTCTTTTATGATAAAATGTCAGAAATGTGCATTGCATTTCAGTATTCTCTATCCATTTTCACAAAATGTCACTAAATTGTTCCCAGTCATATTCGAAAGACTATTTCCTGTCCTTCAAGCTGCCTGTTTGTTGTGACTGGCATTCTAACAATCTTTGGGAGTTCAAATGGCACTTTATGTTGGAGATTTATGATTGACAGTGCAATCCTAGAAAAGATTACTCAGAAGTAAGGCCTATTTACTCCTTACTTTCTGATTTGTGGGCATAGGATAAAAACATACAGTAAGTCCTGTGTCCTATTGGTAGCCTCAAACAAAGTAGACTTATAGAATAAAAGGGTTTGCATAAGTATTGACTCACCCTTGATCATCAGTTGATTCAATGGGTCTACTTTAGTTAGGATAGTCACTAGGATTGAGGCCTAAATCTACTAACTTTAAAAAAATGCAGCCACTTTAGGGAGGGTGGGTGGTAGTGTCAAATATGGTTGCCAGATCATGATGATCTCAAGCCAAGAGATCCATGCCAAAACCTGAGATCTAGGGACAACTCCTCATGGGTACAAGAAGTCTAACAAATGAGGAAAATATGTACACAAACAAACACAAACCACTGGATGACTCTGACTAAATAATAACAAACCTCAAATATAGGTGTATTGTTTAAATTAAAATACTTAATTCAACTGTGTATAGCTGCTTATATGCACATATATATATAAAAAAACCTGACATAACGCTACTTGGTTCAGTCTGTATGAATTTATTACCATAGGGTTTTTTTTTGGGGGGGCATAGAATTACAGCCAATTCAATTGTTGTGGTGACAAATGTATTAGTAAGAGAGTCCTTTACAATGCTGAAAATAAAATAGTAGCAAACAACAGAAGGAAATCCTTCACAAGTATTGAAGATGAAATGTTATCTGTTCACAAACTGTAGAAAATAAAATGTTGGCAGCCAGCAAAAATGTTAGCAGAGAATGGGACAAACACACAGTTTCCCCAGTCAAAATCCTTATTACTTCATGCTCATGGTCTGCACTGGCAAACCTGAGGTACTATGATGGCTGCAATTTTAATCTTGAAAATGGCACTGGGGAAGATTTATAACCCTTTTGCCTCCACCATCCATCGCCAAAGCTATGGTCAAATTGGCAGCCCCTGTGGTTACACTTCAAGGTAAGGATTGTATCCAAAGGTGTCCATCTGCCAAAGGAATGGGATCCTTCAGGAACAGAAGCAAAACGTCACTGTTCCAAGAGGAACAGTGGCAGATTGGATAAGCCATAGTCCTGTATTGGTCCCATTTGAGCTGTCTTCTGAGTAAAAATCAAATGGGTCACACTTATTCCCTCTCACTGGTTGGCTTCTCTTAGACCAATCTGGCATTCCAAAGAAGATATGGTCCCCTCTCATGACCAACTTCATCTCTGAGGCTGCATATTCTTGGCAAGATACTTTGCTCTTCAGAAAGCTCCTTAAAGTTTGGGCTAAAGCCAATGGAAATCTCTCATGTACAATAAACATGGTGTTTCTTTGAGCCTGGTCTACATAGCTGCATTTGTAGTTATGGGCTTACTCCTTAATAATGGCACTGTTCATTTAATACACTGTCTTGCATAGAAGGCTTTGAATAAGAGTGTATTCAGACGGAAGCATCAGGCACAGATTACTGATGGAAACAGGTTGACAGTCATTGCAGCCCTGGTTCTCAAAATGTTGCAGCTGTGTGGGTGGTGTGTCTGCAGAGATGGGTAAGGTTGCCACTATAAACTCCACATTAGTCCGCAATGTGTTTCTTGATGGAATCAACTGGATATTGGGTTGGGGAACCAGATGTAATATTCCTCTTGCAAAGTGGCTGCTAGAAATGGAAAGGTGTCACATTTAACCCCACTCCCAGTCAAGCGTAGCTAGTGGCTTCCATACTTATCCCGCAAATAGGTTCAGCACCCTGGATAGTTCTTTATGTCTAGTAGATTAGATGCAGTGCTCCAGTGACATGGAAGTCCAGAGGTGCCACCAATCCTAGCGTGCAAGTATACAGCCTCCTTAATGCTAATTCAGCGTAGATACTGAGAAGGCTACATAGGGATGTTGAGAGTTGTTGTCCAACATATCAGGAAAGTACCAGGTTGGGCTGATACTTTTCAATATTGGGCCAGTACCATTCAGTGCCTTCAACAACTGTATATGCCAAGGATCTACAGATGTTTTGGAGAACAGCTCCCACAATCTTTTACCTTTGGTCATATTGGTTGGGGCTTCTAGGAAGTGAAGTTTAAAAAAAACAAAACAGGAAACCCAAAGGTTCCCATCTCTTTATTATAAGCAAGTTACACATGAGTTTTTCATATAAAAGGGAAATGAAGCCCTGTAATCATTACAGGAAAAGTAATATTTGAGGACTACAGCACCCACCCCGCCCCAGGGAGCATTTCCAAGCTCTGTATGGGTGAGAGTGGCCAGATCACTTCAGTAAACTGAAATAAAAGATATCAATTTTCAGGGAAAGAGAAACTCCATATTCAAGCTCTGTTGACATCTGTCCCATATTCATCCCTCATTGATGCTTCAATTGAGGTAACACAAGATGCTTAATTTGTTTATCCCACTTTGCAACTGATTATCAGAGAATGGTCCTTGGAGATGATACATGAAGCATGCTATCAAATAAGCAGTACATGATACGAAAACTATTTGGAAATTCATTTAGAAGTACAATATGTAAATATGATTCCCTCCTTCCCTCCCCCCCCCCCCGCCTACAACTCCAAAGAAGGGATGTATGACCAATTCAATTTTCCCCAGATTTTACAAATTCATATCCACTGAAACTATAAATCTGTCACTCATTTCAAGCCTTACAGACTCCCCCGCCACTGTCACTGCCGCCCGTCCCCCCCCCCAAAAAAACTAAGAAATTTCTGGCTGTCCTGCTTCAGTCCCCTTTTTAAAAAGTGTAGACTTAAATGCCCAATAAGATAGCAAAGTGGGCAATGACACAAAAATACTAAGGCTTGGGGCACTAGTCATCATTTTTCTGCAAAATTTTCCCTCTCCGTATTTCAAATTGGGGCTGTGGGGGGGAAAAAAGCTTAGTGTTACTGTTAATGCATTACGGGCAGTCAGAATTTAGATGTGCTAATTTAATAATATTTCATTTTATGTTAAACTTCTATTTAATAAGTTAAATTTCATTATACATTTGTATTATACATTTGTGCCTCTGAGCAAGTTGCATAGGGATTATTGGAATGCTTGAAATCAGACAGTCTTTATGGTGATAGCAGTTATTCAAAGGTGGCGAAGTCCAGTGGTGGGATTAGATAAATAAGGTCTCACACATGTACCACAAGGGCATCTAGATGGTCCCCAGATATGATGCCATAGCTGTGGGGCAGGAGAAGGTTCTAATATTTGGTAGCAGTGGAACAGCTGGATGATGCTTGCAGTTGCCCTTTCTTACTATAAGCAAACCAAGATATATTTGTGAATGCCTTCTACATTCATAGTGTGTGAATATATTAATATACAACTCACCCTTTCTACAATGATGTGATCCCATTTGCAGCTGAAAACAAATGTGCCCATAAATGCATATACAGAAACAAAATTCACACAAACATCCATTCATGTGAAAGGGGAAATGCTTACAAAAAGTGTACACACCGAGAAAGGAGGAATACACAAATATGCATGAATTAGTCAAAGAGTGCACAAAAATTATATTAGTTTTCACATTGAATTTTTCAGGAGCACCAATATTGCTATGGTCACAAATTGAAATGAGCATGAGTAAATGAAAAGTTTCATAAAATGAAAATACATAAGTTGGGCTATTGCATTGCCAATATTTCCGTCTGTCTCTATTTTTCAGGCATGCTGCCCATTAACAGACATCTATTCTTCAAGCACAAGACTTCAAAGACAATGTATTGAATATTAAAGCAAATGATGAAGAGCCGATGAGAGGTGTTAATGAAGTGCTATTAGAACAGTAGCTGCAGATGGACCGAATATATGCCGCAGGGATTTGTTAAGCACACCTGTCATTGTCACTGCAAAAATTCTACCAAGGGCTTCAAAAGTCTCATTAGAGAGCTCATCCTTCCCAGACCGTCTGCTACAAACCCTACTTTGTCACAAGTCCAGCTTCAGTTGGTCCCCCTAGTTCATGAAAAGAGCTGGGTCAGTGAGATTTCAGACCTTCTTCCTTTGGTTTCCATGCAGTTGTAGCCAGGGTTGGCTACAGTGCAGCCTTGCCTTACATGGGGGATCCGTTCCAGACCTCGCCGCGTAAGGCAGGTTTCGTGTGTGCTTGAGCCTGATTAAAACTAATGGGGCTCATGCATGTGGTGTGGGGTGGTGCACACGCCCATGGGTGAGCACGCTCTTTGTCACACGGCTTTCAGCATAACCTGAAAGCCATGTATAGCACACACACCTATGACATGGGCACACTGTATTTTCAATGACAGCTCCCTGTAAAAATCTGGGAGTGGTTATCCAAAACCTCACTTTTCCATGAGTACTGGTCCACACATTATGACTTTTAAAAATACGTAATTTGGGGGGGGGGGGGGGAGAGTAAGTAAAAAAAAAGGAAAATAAATGAACATGGGAAAAGATGTCCTTAAAAGAAAAAAGATACACACACACACACAGAGTTGAGAAAGGTCTGTTCCTTTTCCTCTCCACATATGATTTCCACCTTTTGTTAATGGGTTTGATTACTCAGATATCAACTTTATCTAGAGAGAAGGTACAAGCATACTAAATCTTTCCAGTCTTTCATCATCATTGGTTACCTTTGGGCATAGTGTCCTCCTGTACCAGCTGTGTAAGTTTAGTGCTGAATGTGCTGTGCTTCAGCAGAAAATTCAATTCAAAGAGCAACTATGAACAACTATTCATGAACATTTTAGCAACTGAGCTGTGGGGTTCTGCAGGATACCATCCTATGCTCAACATTATTTAACTTCTATATGAAGCCACAATGGGTGGTCATTTGGGGGAATCTGAAGATATTTCCCCTGTGACATCTGAATTAGGTGTGAGTATACCAATGGTTGCTCTGTGACTGGACACAATAGCAGGCTGAATGATGGCCAATGAAAACATGGAAGTGGGTGATTTCCAAGTTCTGTAGATCTAGGGTTGCCATACCTGAGGACCTCCAAACCGGGACAAACACGTTGGAAAATGTAGGAACTTTGTAATTATTCTGAGCCAGGAAATGAAAAAAAAAGTCCTACATTGTTAAACGCTGTCCTCCTCTCCTCCCCTCCGCCGGCTTGGGGGGAAGCCTCGGCCTCCTCGCAGGCCGAGAAGGGTCACGGGGGCCGTTTGGGCATGGCAGCAATCGCCACGGTGCCAACGGCCTCTTCCGCCTCCCGACTTGGGAGGGAAGCTTGGGCTGCCCAGGCCGGTGAAGGGGCGCGGGGGCCGCTTGGCATCGCAGCAAAATGCGCAAGGGTGCCAAGCAAAGCCCCTCATCCTCCTGGCTTGGGAGGAAGCCTCGGCCTGCTCCCAGGCTGGGAAGGGGCACGGGGGCCGCTTGACATCGCAGCGATCACAGCGGTTCCAAGCAGCCTCCTCCTCGGCCTCGCGGAGGACTTGGAGGACCCCGCGATTGTGAAGCCGCCTCCAAGGCCTCTCTGGGGCCTGGGAGGTAGCGTCTCCACGGCCGGAGCTCCGACCACGGAGAGCGCTCCCAGGCCTCAGCAAGACCTTGGAGGACCCCGCGGCGCACACAGGGGCGGAAGTGGCCGTGGGTGGTGCCGTCCCGGTCTTGGCGCCAAACCAGACCAGGACCGGGACAGCACCACCCAAAGCGGGATTGCCCCGCCTACAGGCGGGATATGGCATCCCTATGTAGATCTGAACTCTTCAGGGCCCCTAAGGAAATGTAGAGCAGGGGGGGGGAATTTAAAACAGGATAAAACAACATTTTAAAATCAATTTAGAAACTACAGATTGTTAAAACTACCAAAGCAGCTGCCCCTGGTTTTAAGGACTGAAAGCCATATGACACAAGGTCTAAGCTGCCTGCTGGAAAGTAAAAAGGATGAAACCAACCTGATTTTTCTAGGAAGGTAGTTCCACAATCAGTTTGCATCTGAAGAAAATGTCCAGCCTTCTGTATCCACCAACATAGCCTCACAAGATACCAGGTCATGCAACAGGGCCTTTGCTGATGACCTCAAATTTCAGGCAGAAATACATGAAAAGAGGCAATCTTTCAGATATCCTGGCCACAACTCTTTCAGGATTTTGTAGGTCAAATCCAGCATTTTAAATTGAGCCCAGAAGCACACTGGAAACCAGTGTGGTTATTGTAAGACCTGTGATATACAGTCTCTGAAACACGCACCCAGAAACAGTCTGGCCACCACATTTTACTTGCACACACTTTTCAAGGGCAGCCCTGTGGATCAAGAATGAGCAACATTCTTGATCCACTGGTGAAGCCTTGCTTTGGGATAACTGGCAAAGGTCTAGAAGTAACTTTGACCTGGAGCAACTGATCATCCTCTGTTATGGAAGATGTCAAGTGTGTGTTGTTGTTGTTCCCATGTGACTTCAAGTAATTTCTGACTTATGGTGACCATAAGGTGAAGTTTTTCTTGCAAGATTTAATCTGAGGGCTTTTAACTTTGCTTTCCTCTGAGGCTGAGAGAGTATGGCTTGCCCAAGAGTGTGTAATGGTCTATAACTGTTTAGAATTTACCCCCATTGCTACATATCCAGTAACTACAATATGCACCTCTGAAAATTAATATTAAGTTGTCTATTGGAACAACAGTCAAGGAAGAATTATTCTGAACACCAATCAGTAGAAAATGCTACAATTGTTGCGTTACCACAGAAAAAGCCATTTAGAGTTGGACTAATCTGCTCAGTGATAAGTGTTGAAATCCAAATTCAATAAAAATCCATCAGTACACTTTAGCAGTCATATTACAAGCCCCTAAATCAAGCACATACCACTTCTGGAGACTTTGTGATATGACATTGAAATCTATATCAGTAGAATAGCACAATGTAATGATGCTATCTTCAAAGCACAATCATCAAGAGGACAACTGAGTGGAGAGAAGTAATTTGCATTATCTCTTTTTTTTCCATTGGAGCTTGCTAAGATCAAAAGCATTTTTACCTGACAAAGAATACCATGCATTTCTTTGATTACCTTTTGTAATCCCCATGCAAACTGGAACTCACTTCTTCCCCCACCACAGCCCCACAAAACTCTATGTAACATTCCCAGCCTTTTAAGTACTAAATACTGTGAGTTACCATTAGCCAAAGCACACTGCATGCATCTCCATTCAACTTTTGTTATAATACCATCCCTGACCTTATTACTTTGTATGAAACGTGAAGTGACAATGGAATATATCTGCTGGAAAGGAGTTAGGAAATGGCATGCACCTGGTAAAGCAGGGATAGGGAACATGGCCTTACTGGATTATGTCATCCCTCCTCTTTGGGCTGATGGAAGCTGCAACATTTCAAGGACACACATTCCCTGCACTTGTGATAAAGGCCATATCTACAACATATTGAAACAAATATAAGATTTTCCTTGGTTATTAATGTATTTTGACCAGACTTTAGAAGAGTTAATTTTTATATAACTCCCTTAATCTCCATCAAGCATGGGCACAGACTGGCAGTTCAGCTTTGATTTTGCTGACCCCTAATAATTTAGCACTGAATAACACTAACAACTTTGCATATTTTCTACCTTTTCAGGCTCTGAGCACATATTATTTATCTTTCCTGCAAGCTTTTGCATTTTTAATTTTTTTTGCATCCACGGGCCCTTTCACATTACACACTTATAACTCTGTGCTTCCACCTCAAATGGCATGACTGTAGCCTGTAGAGTCCAATGGGATCTGTAATTTCATGAGGCATTACAATTCTCTGTTTGAGAATTCTAAATGTTCATCAAACTGCAGAACCCAGTATTCTATAGGATTGAACCAGGACACTAAAAGAACAATCACAGTGCTATAATTGTGAGTTTAGGAAGCTCCCGTATTCTTTTTCTTTTAAAGAAATAAATTCTAGACCACATTTCTAGATAAAGAAGTGCAGAAAGGTATAGTTGATGGCATGATGAATAGAGGCAAATGTTTTGTTTATCCTTTTGTCTGTCTTGTCATTAGTTTACCAGAAGTCAAGGAAACACAGTCTAGACACAGAAAGGAAAATGTTTAAAAACACAAGAGGAATGTATTTTGTACTGAATCAGAAAAAAAAATCTATCTAGTTCAGCATCCTACTCCCTATTCTGGCCAAGAAGATACTGTTGGCAAGCTCATAAGCAGGACATAAATGCAATATCACCCACCTGCTTATTTCCTCACTCAACAAAGTATATGCTGTATGTATATATAGCCTCTGATACTGAAGGTATGGGGAGCCAGGGTGGTGTAGTGGTTTGAGTGTTGGATTAGGACACTGGGAGACCAGGCTTTGAATTCCTGCTTGACCAGACTAAAATTCAAAATGAACTTAATAGATTAGAAAACTAGGCCAACGCTAACAAAATGAATTTCAACATAGAGAAATATAGAGTACTACACATAGGGCAAAGAATGAATGAATGAATGAATGACAGAAAGATGGAATGCATAGATATAGGATGGGGGACACCTGGCTTGAGGACACTACATGTGAAAGGGATCTAGAAGTCATAGTAAACCACAAGTGAACATGAGTCAACAGTGTGATGTGGCTGCTAAAAAGTCCAATGTGATTCTAGGCTGCATCAATAGAAGTATAGTGTCCAGATCCAGGAAAGTAATAGTGCCACTCTATTCTGCTTTGATCAGGCCTCACATGGAATACTGGGTCCAGTTCTGGGCACCACATGTTGAGAAACTGGAGCAGTCAGACTAAAAATAAACTGTAGGAAGCCAATAAAGTAGGGACGGGGTTATGTTTAATTTTTATTAGACCCACACAGTGGGTCAATGTTTTGTTTGAGCTCCACATCACAACTCCAGATCCCTTCCTTGTTTGGTCACTATCATCTCAGATCATGTCAGTCTTTAGGGAAGGTAGGATTTTTCCCCAAGGGGGTATAATTTTATCCTTGGAGATATAAACCACGTTTGCTAGTTTATTGTTTTAATTTTCCCCATATTGAGAGTTCCTTCTGAGGCTCTTTTCTTTCTTTTTTCTTCTTTAACCACCCTGAATGTTTGGGTTTGTAGCATATTTAGGCACCCCTCTGCTCACTCAGAGCAGTGGCTACATCATTTTCAACCTTAGATTTAATAGCTTATGCATTGTTTTAGTTGTGAAGAGCATGATTAATATTTCTCTTCTTTTGCTAAAATATTTATTTTTAAAAATGAGATGGGTAGAAAGGGATAATGGAAGATATTTTGCAACACTGAGGTTGTGTAAGAACAGTTAATTTTCCACAGAGGTTTCCAGTCCTTAACAGCGTCCCACCACAGAAATTCTTTGGAGGCACAAAACTTTTTCTCTGTGTGAAGTTAAACAGCTGGACTTACGTTCAATGTTGCATCTGTAATTCCTACTCTGCAAGGACTGTACCAACCCCAATGACTTCTAGAGCAACCTGTAATCTAGCCATTTAGTAAAATTCAGTGATGTTTTTACATTCCGTGTGAAAGCCTGTGCCCTCACCTCATACTGTGGTGAGAACCATCTGACCTACCTATTTCTGTCCTGTTGAAGTATCTACCCAGATCCAAGATTGTTATCATTGATTCCCTCAGCAGGTCACAGCTAAACAACTTACATAAGTATTCCCTGGGCCAAGAAAACTAACAGGAGGAAATAACCATTAGCTTCTTTTGCCTTCAAGAACTTGGAAAGGGAGAAAAAAGAGGCAGAAATCAAATGATGGGATAGTTTTAGGAATTCCTACCTTGGACAGCTCCTCCAGCAGCACTTCCCTCTTTCTCTCTAAAATGCACAACAGTGTTATAATAGTTGCTGACATTCCTGACATGGTTAATATTTAAAGGGTAAGATGAGCACAGTCAGAGACTCAGAGGGTGGCTGGGGCAGGGAGGGGGCAGCGAAAATGGATGTGTGATATAATTCCTCCTCTTTCCTAAACTGGGTCACCTGGTTTCTCCTTACTATTTCAATTAACAAATGGTTTGAAATGAGAGCGTCTGTCAGCAGTTGGCAGAGCACATGCATGGAGGACCAAGGTGGCCCAGGAGAAGGGATCATGAGAGGCAAAGGCCATATGGGGAAAGGACAAAATGAATACTGATGGAGGAGGGGAAGACTGTGAGCCACACATGTGGAAGGAAGTGGAATGGAGGGGGGAAAGGTAGCGACACAGGAGGATTTAAAAAAAAAATAGTGCACTGAAAGACAGAGCTTGGAAGAAGAAGAAAGGGGTAAATATGAACTGTTAAACAGACAAAGGTTTAAAGTGCTTTAATAGTGAAGACAGCAGCAATTATTTAGCTGAGTCTCTGTTGTGCCACTATTGATTGCCTCTATTTTTAAGTAAAGTAGTCCAATTGCTATGCTCTTTTTTGCCATTGATTGCCACTGTTTTTAAGCAAAGCACTCCGGTGAGTAAAAGAAACCCTGGCAAAATGTACTTTTGCTCATCTTAAAGAAACAGCTACAGAGAAAGCATGAAGTTATGTCGAACTAGGAATCAGGAGGGAATAGCTGTAGCTTTGATCCTGAGGCAATGAAACCATTTTCTAAGTTCTAGGAAGGAATTGTTTCTATAAAAGGCAGCTGTATACCTTCTATAAGTTGGTCATTTTGCTCGACTGGTGATGGGTAACACCAGTTATCTAAAGAAATATGCACATGTCAGAGGAACTATTTTTCTGGACAATAATGATGGTGGAATAGGCAGTATATTGCTGTTCACACAATAAACAGATGTGCATTGACCAAACCTTCCATCCTAGTGGTGCCTGGCAGCAAAGATGGCACAAAAACAACCGTCCCTGTTGGAATTACGGACAGCAGGACATCTTGTAGCTTTCTAATGGGGAAACCTTCCTACCATTATTGAGACCTGTGATATTACAGCCACCAACACATCCCAAACCCTGTTGGTTTGACTGCAGCAGGATAGAAGAAAAGCAGTTGTAGTTGTTCTTTTCCATTTCCATGCTGGTGTGTTTTTCAACTCTATTTCCATAATTCCCCCATGTTGTGAGCATGTCTGAAGGCTGAGAAGGCTTTGGTTCCCACAAATCCAATGCTTCCCCTAGTCTGCTCATGCTCTGCCTCACCACCCATATTTTCTCACTTGATGCTGGAATTGCAATATCAGAGAAGGAAGAGTTGCAGATGTTTCCTCAGGGTCAAAATCAGGGGACGTAGGTTGGATCATATAAAGGGAAAGATCTCAAAAATCTTATGACATGTCATTCATTATCTCAGGGATTACAGGTTTGTAGCCTCTGAGGATTGCGGACCAATTTTTGCCACTTGCCTATGTTGCTGGCTAAAGGAAGGAACAAGAGGGGGGGAAAGAATAGCATGACAGTTCTGGATTAATATTGTGATTCTTTGAAAATTCACAGATACTCCAGTGAATTGGTGTATATGCCTTCGAGTCACCTATCAACTTAAAGTAACTCCATGAATTATGTACATTTTCTTAGGCAAGAAATACTCAGAGATTGTTTGCAATTGCCCTCCTCAGAAATATAGGCTATAGTTCTAGTATTCTTCAGTGGTCCCCCACCCAACTACTAACTAGAACTGACCCCTGCTTAGCCTCCAAGATTGATGGGATCTAGTGATTTCACCATCACTTATATGTGACAGCTGGAATCCACTGGTGTCAGCCTCAAAAGTGAAGAATATATCAGTGTTGTACATTCACAAATATGACATGTCAGCATTCATATGTGACTGCTAGTATTTACCATTCACGATAATAAATTTGCTTTAAATGCACAAACAGCAGGGGGGGGGAGAGACGTGACCTGCAAACTGATTAAGATATGGCTTTGAGAATATTTAAATGTGATGCACTGCCATTTTCTTTACTCCTTATCTCCCACTGAGATTTACAGCTGTACAGGACTGACAGCTTGACAAAGTAGAGAGGAAATGGAATATCTTGACAAATTCATTACTGAGACGTGATTGGAAGTTGCCATTTTATTGTTGTTAAGGCCTTTGAAGTCTAATGTGAATAAATTTGCCAGAATCAGCAAAATATGGAATCTTGTGAGAGGTAAAATACTTCTGAGAAAAATGCAGGACAATATAGGAGAATTAAAATAATCTCAAAGTATCAATCATTTTAAAATCTTTTCTCCTAAAGTGCATCATCATCATCATCATCATCATCATCATCATCATCATATAAAAAATCAGCTGGACAACACTTATTTATGTATTACATTTACTGGTGGGGGATAATTTACATATAATTTACCGGTGGGCGATAATTTACGTATAAACGTCTGGGCACTTATAATGACTCTTAGATGACCTGGAGAGCTGAAAACAATGGAGTTGCATAGTAAAATTGGTAGTAAAATTGGCAGCAAAATTCACTTGCCATTTCAGTGGAAGCATGTCCTTCAACACAGACAGCAATATGTTTTGCAATGGACTCTTCTCTTCCTTCCCACCTCTTTTTGAGAAGTATTGGTCTGCCTCTGGCTCAGCTGTAAACATAAATCAATACGAAAAGAGTTCTGGTAGCAGAATAAGTATATCATGCCTCCCCAACTATTTTGTTCTAAGTGGAATCAGTTAGCCTATGTATAAAAGGAATATGAGCACATATTGATGGTCGGGACTATGTATTATAAGGTAGGCAAAGGATTGCCTCTTAATAATGAGGGCGCTGGAGGAGCAGTGAAGAGGAATGGGGCTTATGGAAATGATAGTCTAGAACACCTAAGAGCTGAAGAAAGATTGCTTTTGATTGTGCTTTCAAACTATACTCACGTTACACTGATGTGATACACTACATGAAGATAATCCAACTTTATATTTTCCCTTTGGAATGAAATGGAAAAAATATTTGAAAATATTCCCAAAATATGGTTGAAAAAAGTGTTTCTCGAGTGTCAGGAAACCTTGACCAGGAGAATCATAGACTGGTGGGAACCTTTGCAATTGAGAACTTATCCAATTAAATAATTACATGGTTATTTTGCATAGAAAACAGCATTTCCTGCCCAGAAATGTTTTTTACACAGACAATGCTGTTTCCTGAACATAAAATATTGTTTTCTGTGCAAACAACCATATGATAATTTTGTAAGGTGCAATACTGCAGTTTGCAAAGATTTTCTCACAGTGTGAAATTAGCAGAGAATTGTATCCCTAATTTGGAATCAATTACTTTTCAGCATCAGTTCAACACTCCAGACTCTGATGAAAGCATATAATTGTACAGGTGAATGTTTCATTCATTTCAGAAATGGTGTTTACCAGTCAGTGAATGTTCTCCACCTATGGTCCATAATATATCTTTGGATCATGGCGCTAAATCTTACTAAAATTCTCATGAGGAGGGCAGGGGTAAATGTAATGCTGAATTTTTCACATGTGCCAAAATCTTGACTGACTCATCAACATTTTGTATTCATAGATGCCTATATTACTTTTTTGCATGTCATTTCATCCTCCCAGGTAATTGTCAATTGTACTGGCATAAATAATACCTCCGGCTTTTCACTGTTCATTATTTTCACAAAGTGCATATGGGTTTTATCACATGAGCCCCATTCTCACTGTAATTGTGCTTGCCAATGAAAACAGAATGATAACTGCTTGTATTATAGCCATTGTTGCATTTCTTCACAACTGTCACCATCACACTCTCTTCCTGACATAACCCCACCTCTCTAATCTATGCCCAACCCAGCATGCCTTCTATTTTTTTATTTTCACTGTTTTAAAAGTATGTTTATTGAGTTATTATACATCTTGCCAAAAAAACATACAAAACAAAATTCCTAGATTTTACAAACATATATAACATCAAACATTGACATACCTTCTTTATAGCACACACACAGTAACATTTACCCATTAAACAAATCATTCAGCACTACCCTACCCCATTTTCAATCCTTCTAAAATCTCATTCTGAACCCAAAATCTCTTCTCATTTGGGTATTTTTTTAAAACAAAACAGCCCTACAAGTTCTCGACTTTCCCCTATTCACCTGTTCAACATATTGTAAGAAAAGCACAGAAGAAGGAAGAGTTGAAACAGGAGGAAAGAATATCAACAATCTAAGATATGCAGATGACACCATAATACTATTAGAAAACCTCCCAGACCGGGAACAACTACTAAGAAAGAAAGTGCAGAAGCCGGCTTCCTGTTGAACATAAAGAAAACAAAAATAATGACCACAGAGGATCTACACAAAATGAATATAAACAATGAAGACATAGAAATAGTAAAAGAGTTCTCATACCTGGGATCAAACATTGATAGAGATGGAGACTGAAGCCAGGAAGTCAGAAGAAAATTAAGAATGGGGAGGGCAGCTTTGAAAGAAGTAGAAAAGATCCTAAAATGCAAAGATATACAACTGAGCACAAGTTAGAATCATACAAGCCATTGGATTCCTTGTTACCATGTATGGATGTGAGAGCTGGACAGTTAAGAAACAAGATAGGATGAAAATCAATTCATTTGAGATGTGGGGCTGGAGAAGACTGCTGAGGATCCCATGGACAGCCAAAAAGACAAACAAATGGATCCTAGAGCAGATCAAGCTAGAAATCTCTCTGGAAGGCAAGATGACAAATGACAAAACAGAGGCTGTTGTACTTCAGACACATCATGAGAAGGAAGGACTCCCTGGAAAAAAATAATGCTAGAAAAGGTGAAGAGAAGTAGAAAGAGAGGAAGGCCACAGTGAGATGGCTGGACTCTGTGAAGGAAGTCATGGATATGAATGTACAGGACCTAAGCAGAGCAGTGGAGGATAGGGGGTCTTGGAGATGTCTCATCCAGAGGGCCGCTACAGGTTGAGATCAATTCAAGGGCATTTAACAACAGCAGCAAACCTAATGTGCTAAAAAAAAGATACTACTTTAACTGTCATGACTTAATATAATGGAATCCTGGGATTTGTAGTTTGTTGTGGCACCAGAGCTCTTTGACAAGAAAAAGCTAAATATCTCAAGATTTTATGTGGTTTTTTTTTTTTTAATTACTGGTTGGATATGAATAGATTTAGATAAGGTAGTAAAGAATGGATAATTAATGTATTATACCATATATGTGGAATATTATATAAAAGTTTTCTTATATTATTGTATGTACTGTAGGTTATAATACTAATAAAGAATTACTAAAAAAATGCAGTAAAGCATTAAAAAAAAGTTAAATATCTCACATAATACTACAAATCTCAGAATTCCATAGCTTTGAACCATGGAAGTTAAAGTGATGTCAAACTGCATTAATTCTGCTGTGCAGACAGGACCCATTTAGCAGCTGCATTTTGCATTAGCTGACCCATTTGAGTCATATTCCAAGGCAGCTCCACACAGAGTGCACTGCAGAAGAGAAACCAGGAAGTTACCAAAGCATTAGCTATAATGATCAGGTAATCCCTGTGCATGAAAAGCCACATTTTTCATCACTGAAAATTCAAATTAGGAAAGAATCATGGGCTAGGCATGTACATTAATATAAGATGAACTTATGACCCCCCCCCCGAGTGCTGTGAAGTTAGTGGGCTTCATAATGTAAGGATGGATTACCAAGGTATGGCAGATGCACTGTCTGAATAGCTAACTCACCTAAGTAGAATGATGATTTGAGAGCAGCATCAAAACAAAACTAATTTTTGACATGTGATTTCTCTTTATGTGTCAGGGATCAGAATCACTGATCCTTTCAGATGTTGCTTGTCGATACCTCCCAGCATTTGTTACCATTGACTATGTTGGCTAAGGCTAATGGGAGGTGTAGTTTAACCATATTTGGAGAGCAGCATGATTGCCCACACCTGATATGTGTTAACAGAGAAAGTAAGGACTCTTCGCCCCAAGTGGCTCAAGTATCATTTGGGAAGGAAACACTGAAATGATAGACAAAGTGAAGTATTTCAGGAACATGAATTTGCAGTCCACAGCCTCCGGCAAGTATCCAGATGCCTGTGTGCAAATGTTATTGTAATGTATTCTGCTAGTTGCTTTAAATATTAATGATTTAGTGAAAAACAATTAAGACATATCTTTTTGAAAACATGGAGCATTAACTCTCTATCCATTAAAGTCACCATGGCTTCACTGAGTGCACATCTATTTTTGTGCTGTCTTTTGCATGTCATCCTGTCAGTTTTGCCATTCTGGTTGATGCAAAAAGTGAATGGCGTCTCAGGGAAGACCATGTTTCATTTGTTCTTATTTTACTGAGGGGTTTTTTAAATAATCAAAGTGAAATGAAATCTCCATTTTTTCAACCAATTTTTTTTAATGACATGTAAAAAGTAAACCTTTAGCAATCCCATATGATATTAATATTCATGGCTTCTAGATACATTACTTTGTATAGTGAAGACCTTATTCTTAAAGAACACTACTCAGGGCACTATTCTTCACACAACTCTGCAAAGTGAATGAGATTTCAGCAGAACACAGGGCAATCACTTACTTCATAGCACAATGGGCCTTTGGTATCCACTGGGGTTTGATTCCAGAATACTTTCATGGTTACCAAAAATCCATGGAGAACCATATCTTAGACCACAGATTGCAGAAACTAATGCAGAAGACTGGATACTGAGTAGACTGCCTTTCCCTATGGTCCTGCAGCAAAACCCCTACTATTAATGTTATCTTGATTTCACAGTCTAGCTAGTATAACTAATTGAAGTTTGGGGGCATCAGTTATTCAGATTCTATGCAAGATTCTAGGCATCAGTGAGATATCATTGGGTATTGTGGCAAGTTCCACCCATTGACCAAAAACAAATCCTCCACCAGTTTGGTTGTTACCTAGGTCAACAAGGTCCATATCATACCAGGAAGATGGAGGAACCCAGAAAGTCCCGCCATGTCTCCTCTTCTTCTCCCACAGAGTGTTTGAAGCTCAGTGGTGGAAGAAAGGAGAGGCTTTGTTTGCCCCACTTTCTGGCCATGCCTTCTCTTCCACTGAGCCCCTCGTGTCTTACAAGGGCCTGTTACAGACTGCCAAAATGAAGCTGCTTCGGTCGCTTGAGTCTGGCTATTTAAATGAGTGCATGGGTCATAAGAGTCGGAGGTCGCAACCAAGGCCACCTCCTTCCGAAGCACTGAGTGACAATTTGGTGCAGCTTTCGGATTCTTAGGATGCATGCATCATTTAAACAGCGTACCTCTAAAGAGACCCGAAGCAGCTTTATTTTGGCAGTCTGTAACAGGCCAAGGTATGCTAATGCTAAGTCCCATTTCTACCGAAAGGGAGATGTTTAGGGTGCAACAGTGGCATTGCTAGGATGGCTGTGGTGTCACTTCACTTAAGGTGTCAGCCAGTGCACACCCAGCATGCCCCCTAGTGACACCTCTGCCACAAGGCCAGCACAGGCAAAGGGCTTCTCAGTCACTTCTTAGCCAGTTACAGTACTTTGTTGCTGCTGCCAGGGTGACTGGGTGGCAAAGGAAGTACTGTAGCAACTGAGATTGGTTATTTTGACTGTGCAGTAGAACAGTAGACCTGATATCAAGAAATGAGTGTACTGGGGGTGGTAGTGCTAGAGTTGTCTTCAAAGAGGAAAGGGGGTGGTAGTGCAAAAAAAGTTTGGGGACTACTGGATTATGAGATTTGAGTCAACATCATTTCCCTCAGTCACTGATGATGGTCATTATTTGTAACTAGCAATGAGATGGGTTTAGGGATAAGGATTCCCAACCATATAATGTGAGCCCCAGCCATTTGCTGACTTCCTCAGAGGGGTAAGAGTGTGCTTCCCAATTCCATACAGAAATGGATTGGTGATCCATTTACAACAGTGCTCTTCTATCATGCTTAGGGGCATGGTACAGGGAATGCAGGACAGACCAAGTGGTACATATCCTTCAGTAAAGAATGGCTGACGGCTGAAGAGAAATGGCTCTTTGCTACCCCAGCATTATCTGCTCCAAGTAGTTGTCCCATGCGACTAATAGTCTTTGAGTTTGGTGTTCAAAATAGCAATAAAAAACAGCCAAAATTTATGACATGCTGGCTTAATAATCAGGAAGCAGCTACTGTATTGCCATGTTTGTGCTCTTCTTAAATTCTAAATTATTTCAGTACTGATTTCAGTTAACTTAGTCTTGTATTTCTCAGTAAAATTAACACATTTTCTACATTCATAAATTACATGATGTGTACATTTCTGTCATCAAGAAGGCACCACAACCGAAAAATACAGGATTTTCTGGTGTCTTCTTCAGTCTGTATGAAGGGTGCGCTTTCCAAACTTCAAATATGAGACAGCCCTTATAATAATTCTATATCAGACAGGCTTCTTTATCCTCAGATTAAGGGCATCCATTTTAATAAGGGGTATTTGACCATCTGGCCATCCTACCTGATTTAAGGGGGGCTGCTGTTAGTAGTTAAAAGAGTTCTCTTTTGAAGCAAATTCCCAAATCTAAAAAAAACCCCTAAACAACCATACAATTAACTTTATGCAATGGTTGCTTTAAAACATTGACCTACATAGGCAGGGTGTATGAGGGAAAAGGCAAGAGAGGACAACACTTTAGATAGGAAAAGAGAAATTATCAAATTATTATTATTATTATTATTATTATTATTATTATTATTATGCTTTATTTATATAGCGTGTAGATTTACACAGCGCTGTACATACAAACAATAAAATAGATAAAAGTAAACCTGCCCTGGTATTGCTATTGCAACTTGATGGAACATATCACCTGTCTTCTATCTTCTCAAGATTCCTATTCTGTATTCTGAATTTGTCCCAGACTGTGGTACACTTTCTGTTCAGCACAATTCCATCCTGGTCTCTTGAGATTTATAGTTTGGCGTAGATCAAAGCAGAGAATTTTTTCCTGACAGGGAAAGAAAAGGGGGAAAAATCAGATGGAGGAGTTGGTGGGGAGTGAAGCTGCTAAAAGCTAATGTCATTTTTTAATAATTAACAACTATCTCCCCTCAGTCTTATTCCATTTGCACATACTATTCAGTGTTGTTACCATAATGTTGTTGCCCACCTTTTCTAATACTTCTAGACTTTCTCATCTGGCAGCACAGTTCGCTAAGGTCTTTACAGGAACTGTTGTTCTGGGAACTAGCACTTCCCAGGAGCACTTCCACTACAAATCCCAAAGCTGCATCTTTCAACATGAATGGAAAGGGTTCCAAATGTTTTTTCCCTCTATAAAATAAAATATTGTGGGTTTATGCATTATGAATTTAACTAGCTCCTGCATGATTGATTGCATTGGTACAGGATGACAAAAATGTGGTTGCCCTATATCCAGCTGGGATCCTATTCACTTTGCGAGAGTAATGTGTGCATTCTAAAAAGGAGATAAAGCAGGAAAATACAACCCAAATACTGTTTCTGCACAGCAGGCTCTGACTCCCACAATTCCACTCTTCCTTTCTTCATGAGAGGATTATCATCTTAATACACTGAACTCAAATAGCAAGGGTACTCTCAATATTTGTAGAAATGTCCATTGTCTAAGGGTGGAATTACATGTTATCAGACACATGAAGGTAATGCTGAAAATGGCAACCACTTTGCACACCACCACCACCCCAAATTCTGTCCTGGCACATTTAGCACACATTTTAAACAACAGCTCCATGTACTTACCTTAAAGCTTAGTTTCAGACATTAGGCAGAAGTCAAATCATCTATGTTTCGTAAAGCTAAAGGCTGATGCAAACTAGGGGTGTAAATCTTTGACTATTTGAATAATTTCTGCAGTTTTCTCCTCACTCTGAACCAAAAAAAGAAACCAGCATTGTGCAGTTTTGCCCCTGCGTTCACATGGACTGGATTTGGAGAAATTATTCCAGGCAAAAATACAAATCAGATTCTTTGCATGAAATGTGTGTGTGTGTGTACAAGCAAAAAAAACCCTCATTTTTCACACAAAAGTACTGTTTATAGAAACAGATGTAGGTTTTATGCAGGATTTGGTATGTTTGTCCTAAAACTGCAATGATTTTGACACAACATATTATTTTTGCATATGTGTTTCTGAAGACTTTCACATGCAAAAATGCTATTTTTACACACAAGAAAACCTTGTTTCTAGAAATACATATTATTATTATTATTATTTATCATTTTTGGTGCAAACTTTGTGATTTGCAGGGAGAGGACCACCACCAATTTTTCAGACAAAAAGAAAAAAAAAGGAGTGTTTCTGAACACAGTTTGTGTTTGTGTAAAAAAAAATTACATAAACATGAGTGCATTTTTGTGTTGAAAATTTTCCTAAAAAACTTGAGATGTGTGAATATTGCATAAAAACTACACAACGGCCTCTTCTGTGTTATTCTTCTTAACCAGCTTTCCCAGCATCAGGAAACCAGTTTTTCAGCCTGGAAATCAACAGCAAATATTATTTCCATCCCTATTATTGGGTTAAAGGAGGTCTATAGCAAAATACCACCCATTCTGAAGGGTCTCCACCACCTATGAGCCCTGATTCATGGCTCTTTATACCCCCATCCCAATATACAAGTACCGAACAGTTTCCAGCTGCCATATTGTAATCTAAGTCAGTGTGGAACACCGGGAGATGGGATGGATAGCTTGCCACCACCATAAACTCACACCCTACGCTGTGTTGACTGCACCTCTGGGACACTGAGCCCAAGTCTCTTGCATTCATGCCTTGTTTGTTATTTTTGGCTACTGGTGGAACAGACAGATGATTAAGCGAGAGGTCTCTTTGATCTGATCTAGCATGGATTACTGTGCCACTGGAAAAATTAATGAGCAAATATGTGTGAACATCACATTTTAAATGTGTTCTATAAATGTTAAACAGTATCATTACCTGAAAAAACCCAGCCTGTTTTAGTGCCCAACAAAAGGTAATTATCTCACTATAGCTGCAACAGGGAAGCGCATACACACACACACACACACACATATACACACACATATTGACATTGTATTTCAGTAACATTTCCATTAACTTCAATGGCAGCTTCAACAAAGCTTCCAGTTTTGCCCCACAAAGTTATTCTCCTAAAATAACACATTTCACCATGGAAACAATGGCTCATGGTGAAATCAGTTTCTTTTAGGATCCTGGCAGGAACAATGCAGGATGTATGTGTACACTACTCTGTATGAGTCATTTAAACAAGGCTTGGTTGCTGTGCGGTTGCTGTGTGCTTTCAAGTCATTTCTGACTTATGATGACCCTAAGATGAACCCCATCATGGGCTTTTCTTGGTAAGACTTGTTCAAAGGGAGTTTGCCTCGACCGTCTTCTGAGGCTGAAAGATTGTGACATGTTCAATGTCCCCCAGTGGGTTTCTATGTCCAAGCAGGAACTTGAAATTTGGTCTCCAGAGTTGCAATGCCGCACCTACTACACCACACTGGCCCTCAAGGCCTGGTACTTTTCTCAATCAAAACAGAGCCATTTCCTTTAGATGCAACTGAAAGCTCTTACTAGGGCATGAGGTCAAGTCAAGTTTTCACCCACCCAGCCCAATCCTGAGCAACATGTTAAAAATCTAAAAGACTGGAGTGTCTAATACATAGTTCAATTAAGTTGCCAGATTTCAATTTAAAAAGGTTTCCCTGACAACTGATTCCCCACACAACTTAAACTTACAGAAAAAAATTCTACCAAACGTATTAGCGACGCAGTCCTGTAGATATCTATGCAGAAGTTAAATCAACTGAGTTCGATGGGAGGTACGCCAAGGCAGAAATGTATAGAATTGAAACATTCAAGTACAATCAATACTAAGGATAGAAAATATAAAATGGAAAGGAAAGTTTTGGTAAAAAGACTAGTATCTGTTGAACTGCTTAAAATGTTACGACAAGGAAAAGTCCTCACCTCTTTTTAGATAGACAGAAGTGAATTAAACTAATCATCAACTATCAGTAGTAAGTTCTACAGAGGAATTTTAATAACTTATTTTCAGAATTACTACCAAATTATATTCAGTAAGGAATTTCAAGAGAGAAAGGGGAGAAATATGGAAGGAAATATAGAAGGAAGGAAGCTAAAGATTTTCAGGTGGACAAAGTTTGTGAAGGAGTTCGGCATACCTTCATATTGTAGCTAAATTTTGCCTCAGTCAAATTTCAAAATGCATTTGCAGGCTTCAGTTTTGATAAACCTTGACATTATCAAAACAACTCAGCTTTGCATAGGTTAGAATAGACATTAGATTTATACACCAAAGCCTTCAAGTAAAGTTATAAAGCTGTCAGAGTTGGACACACTGTGCCCACCTTTTGAATGAAATCCTAGTCATTGACAGTCCTAGGCATCCCCCCACCCATGGTGAACCTCCTTCAGGCACTGGGGGATCTGCCCATTCTAGGGCTATCTGGGCAGCTGTCCAAGTGGGAAAGTAGCTCTGTAACTCTGGTTCTGAGTCTTTCCAATACTGACTTTAATCAAAATTGACTACAAACCTATGTAGATTAAAAAAATATGTCCCTTAGTGACTCAAGATGGTACTGCAGACTTTGAGCATATTGACATATTCAGATTTTTAATTAATATTAAAAATAATATTTCAGGTGACTAATTCTGGAGTCTCCTTAGTATGCATGCCATATATCAGGTGTCAATTTCATGCTCTTGGAGTTATGGTTCTGAGGCACAGAGTTGTTCTATCATCAACTTAAGAGCCAGACAGAGACTTGGAAGGGGCAAGGAGATTTGTGACAGCAGGATATAAATCACCACTATGTACAAAAACAGGAATTACCAGATATTGTCACTGTTTTATAACACCTGGACAATCCTACCATGTTATCATTCTGTTAGCTGACTACTTCACTCCTCAGACAAATTACTACCATTTTTCTTGAGAAAGAAAGCAAGTAGATGATGTGTAGGGCTGTGATAGAATTTTTTTTATTATTATTATATTCATGGTGAGGCCCATGTACCACATTTGGTCCTGGAACATCAGGGAATAGCTCTTTTGGTAGAACACCCAGCTGTGTGCATTTGGGCTCTGGGCCTTATTCAAAGACATTCACAAAAAGCCCCTCGTTAGGGCAAGTTACTTCTAAACATGTTCACAGAATATTTTGCCTCATTCTTGGCCAGCATCCTTCTCCGTGGTCTGGAAAAGCGGCAAATTGGGGCCTCAGGGCTGCCGCTGTGGCAGCTGAGGCCCTGATCCGTCGGGGAAAGGGGCGGGTGCAGGCCGCCCCAAAGGGGCGGTCTGTATCCCACCTATATTACACAACTAAAGAAGTTTGATAACAATTTAATTTCTGTGACTCCAGCCTAAGGAACTGGTGAATTCTCTGTTAGATGGCTCTAGTTGAGGGGGGTACACTAGAACTGTTTGGTACAGAATTCTAAGAGCTGAAACAGAGGGCCCTGAAGGGGCAGCTTGAAGCAGCCTCTGAAAAAGCTGGGTGTGAGCCACAGCAACCACATGCTACAGCCCCAATCCAGCCAGTTTCTGCCCCAAATAGATGCTGAAAAATCCGCTCCTATTTGGGGTGGAAAACAGCTGCCCCTTTGCTGCTGGAACCAGCTTTGTCCCTGCTCCAGGCTGAGTGGCATCTAAACACCATGCCCTGGAGTTGCCCAGAAACCAGCCAGTCTGCAATCAGCGGCACAACTTCCAGGGGACTCACAGACATGGCATGTCTAAACTCCACACCCCCAAGGTGGCTTTACTAGGCTTTTTCAGCGTATCTCACCAAAGTATAAATCCTTAGGACACAAGCATGTGAACTGCCATGTCTATGATAACATACAGACACAGAGGGAAGGGATGTAAGGCCACCATTAGTACCAGTGAGAAGTTGGCACCATTTGGCATTTCCTTACTCCCAATTTTTTTCTAAGAAAAAGGTTTATTATTATTATCATTATCTCCCAAAGTGTTTGGCATCAATGAGACAGAGGTGGAGAGAGAGAGAGAGAGAGAGAGGTAGTCTCTTGTCACTGTTACATGAATAAAGGTACTGCAAACGAACAACCTACCAAGAAAGAAGTAAAGCACAACCCCAAGCAAGCCATACAATGGTACTCAGAAGGGAGGGCAGGCCTGCTGTGATCATTAGCCAAGTGAATTTCAAATGTTGGGTCACATCAGTGAAGCTTAATAAAATTACTATTTTTATTACATCCTGGATAATTCCCAAAGTAACTTCTGCAAGCACTGCACACATCCCTGAATTTGGGTGGGAGCTACTCCCTGTAGTTGGTTCAAAACTAGGCAAGAATAAACACAAAAGCAGGGAATTTGATGTAAATAATCTGATTTCCACAGGGACAACAGGCAATTTATATTCCCTTATTATCTCTCTATCTATGTATCATCTATCATAATATTTCTAAGCCACATTTATGGATACCACGGTGGTGTGCAAAAATATTAAAATCAGTAAAATACAATCTCCAAATATGACATCAAGCCAAAAACTCCAAATATGACATCAAAGCAGTTAAAGTGGTGTCAAACTGGATTACTTCTGCAGTGTAGATGCAGCCAGATTTTATATATAGCCCTTTATTATTCCAGGACTAGCACACAGGTATGGTGGCCATATCCTCTAATTTACAGAAAACCATAGTCTTTGATGGGTGGTCAGAAGGTAGGGCTCTATTTAGAAGCATCTTCTGGTTTAAAGCTAAAGAGCCATCCACAGAGAGAGTAAGGCCTTGGAATTGTTGCCTAGCAACAGGTAGCACCCAGAGAGCAGACTGAGCAGGCTCACAGGTCATCTGGCCACACGTTTATTCACGGCAGTGAGATTTATTGTGTTGCTGTATGAATTACAGAGATTTTTTTTGCAAAGTTGCTTCGCTGCACTCTCATTTATCTTTGTTCTTTGTTGCTGTATATCCTGGGGGGGGGGGGTGTACAAGGCTTTACATGGCTCCCCTATCCACAAGATGCTACTGTTAGCCTGTTCATTTGTGGAAATCTGCATTAACCATGTCATGGAAACAGCACAGGTTGACATGTACGGTGTCAGTGGCAGAACTCATGTTTTGTGCATGCAAAGGCTCACAGGCCCACTTGTTGCTGTGTCTAGGATGGTTTTGTAAATACTTCTGCATGAAACCCTGGAGAGCTATTTTGAGGCTGTGTAGGAAATTGCTGAACTAGATGAACCAATGCTTTGATACAGTATCAAAGGCCTTGGGACAAACCAGAGCTTGGACACATTACTTCTCTGAATTACAGTTCCAAGGATCCCCTACCCTGCTTGGACACTGGCTCTGCTGGATAGAGGATTCTGGAAGTCCTAGTTCAAAATTTAACTTTTTCAAGCTCTGGAGGTGCATCCACACTGTAGAAATAATGCACTATGACACCACTTTAACTACCATGGTTTCATTCTACAGAATCCTGAAATTTGCAGTTCTGTGAAACACCAGCCTGCTTTGGCAGACAAAGCTAAAGACTTTGTGAAACTACAGATTCCAAGATTGCATAACATAGAGCTACAGCACTTAAAGTGTTGTCAAACTGCATTATTTCTACTGTGTAGCTGCACCCTAGGACAAACATGACACGGACGATTTCTGTGACCGTTGTCCAATATCACAATGGATAAATCTGAAACTCTAACTTAATTGTTATAACCACGCTCAGCTCTAAGTTATTCCTTTACCAACATGGCAGTCACTTTAATGAAGAGATGTAATGGAACATCATATAGCACCATAAAGATAGTGCTGGCAATGCACTCCATAACTCTTTATACATATGGTCTCTTTTTATTTCACACTTTGCTTCCAAACATTGCAATATCCATTATCTGCACACGTGCCTGGAAGTTAGTGCCAAGAGGCTGGAAACACAACTAAGCTAGCAGTTGTGTTTTTGAGGGCCACACAGCAGTGGATTGAGAAGGCAGGGAAAAACTGCTGGTTCCAAGCAGACTATTTCATTTGTGCTTTCCTCTCATATCTCTTCCTCCTACAAGATGTCAGTGCCCTTTTCCCTTCTGCCACCATTGCCTACACTGGCATAATTATGCCACCATCAGAAGTCTGCAAAATGCAGAGACACTTCCATAATTCATTGCTTGCAAAGATCCATAAGAAGATATCACTCTAAATTGCCTTTTCCCTCCTACTACCACTTCCTATGCTGGCATAGTTACATTACATCAGTGTCGTGCATCAATAGGAGTTCTCCCAGAATGTTAAACAGGGACCCGGAAGATCCAGATTTAAGTTCTAGCTCAGTGATTCCCGAACTTTGTTCCTCCAGATGTTTTGGACCTCACCTCCCAGGATTCCTCAGTGTTGTCTGGAAGACCAAAGTTTGGGAATCATTGCTCTAGCTGACTTGAACTCAGGTTCAAGTTCTAGCATGAAACTCACTGGCTAACAACAGGCCACTCACTCTCTGTCTCTCAACTTGTCCTGCTTTGCTATGAGGATGAAGGAAAGGAAGAAGTAAGCCACTTTGAGTTCATTGGAGAAATGGTAGAATATAAATGTAACTAAAAACAATTCAAAACATTGTCAAGGTTAGCACAGTACTATTAAATAGAATAGAATTTATTCCTGGAAAAAAGAATAAGCCCCACCCTAATGCATTAGCACGTCCTATAATTTGTGTTCAACTACATTATTAGTGGAGATTTGTATGTTCACCCATTTTAATTACAGCCACAAATTGTAGTCATATAAACTGGAAGGAAGGCATAATGGGACTATGGCCATTTTTGAAACCCTCTTCGCCTTAAGGATCACCACTCTTCTAGACAAATAAAAAGAACTGCATTTTCTGAAGGCACCCACTAGAGACAATTCACCTTTCAAGTAAGTTGAAGACCTCCTCTACACTGATTAAAATTTTAATCCCCCCTTCCCAAAAAAAAACCTGGAAGTGAACTTCCAGACACTACTACGTTTTATTTTGTTTTGTCAGCTTTTCTTTTTTCAGACTACCCAACCCACAGAGGATCCTAGGGCAAAAAACAGTGGCCCCAGACCTGCCACTGCTGTCCACCCTTGATAAAAACTAACAGAATCACAGAACAAAACCTGGAGTGTATGCATTAAAAAATGAATGTAGCATAACTGTGTATACATGAGCATAAGAACAGAAGGTGAACTCTGCTGAATTGAATCAATGCTATTTAGTTCAGCATCATTTTTCCTACAGTTTCCAAGAAGAGATTCTTCCATTGTGGTTTCCTGCAAATTGGTATTTGAAGGAAACTGCCGCTGGTCTACAGACAGCATGTAGCCATTTGGATTAATAGCCATTCATAACTTTGTTATCCATGTTGTTTATATGCTTAAGGAAGCATCTATTCATGTAACAGTTTGTTTAATTCTTTGTAGGTGGTGGAGGGGGGATTTTCCCCCCAAACATTTATTGCGTCCAGTAAAGAAAAAGTAATCTATTACAAGACTATTAATCTATAACTAAAAAAAACCCAATGTTCAGTACTATTGGATCTAAAAGTTGAGGTGGTGGTTGTTGTTGTGTGCCTTCAAGTCATTATGGAGCCTATAAAGTGACCCCATCACAGGGTTTTCTTAGTCTGAGAATGTGACTTACCCAAGGTCAACCAGTGAGTTTCCATGTCCAAGAAGGAACTCAAACCCTGGTCTTCAGAGTCATAGTCCAATGCTCAAACCACTATGCAATTCCTCCTTTGGATCTAATTAATCTAGTATAGTCGGCCCTCTTTATCCATGGGTTTTTAATCCATGGATTCTAGCATCCATGGCTTGAAAATATTCCAAAAAAGTATGTTCTGAATAGCAAGCCTTGATTTTGCCATTGTATATAAGAGATGCCATTTTGCTATGTGTGGGCGGGGTCGGTGCGGCGGGTTGCATGATGGGACTTGTAGTTAACCTCTATCCCCTTTCACAAGAGCAACAAACTTACTGGAGGCGTTGGATGCTGCAACAACAGTGCCCTTTATTCGAAACAGGTGAATAACAAGATGACTTCAAACAGCCAAAGGTACATCTAACTAATTCCCCAAAGTACGCAGTTTTCACAAATATCCTTGCATTCAACGTCTATGCCAGGGTGTCCTGGGGATTGGCCTCGGAGCTTCGAGGACGTCCTCCTGAATGCTTCTCCAGGGGTTCTCGGTCGGCTTTCTCCCAGTCTCCTGGCTCCGGCCCTTCCTCCCAGCGACTACCCTTAGTATCCCACCACCTTTCTGGCAAACTAGGGGTGGGCACCTTTCCCCATCCGTCCTCCTCGGGGAAAGTGAAGTCCCCTTCCTCTCTGGGGTCTCTTAGCTTCAGAGACTCATGAGGTCCGGGAAGCCGAGGACTATTCCGGGTCTGTAAAGACACCGGTCTCCCCACTCTTCGAGGGCTGTGAATAACTCTATCTCGCCCTAGCTCGGCCGCCTCACCGCGTCCCCCTCTTCCGCGTCTCAACCCTCTCCCCGCGCACAGCTGTTCCTGCCTCTTTATTTCTCCTTGAGGCCCCGCCTTCCCTTGCTCATGCCCCTCCCTTGGGCTCATCTGCTCTGGTCTTTCCACCTGATCGCTCCCTCCCTCTCCAACTCTCTCCTTGTCTACCTCTGCCTTCCTACACTATACCATTACATTTAATGGGACTTGAGCATCCGTGGATTTTGTTATCCAAACTCCAGCGGATAACAAGGGCCCACTGTACTATCACTGCACCAGAAGTAAAACTGAAATCTACTTCTTTCCCTTTTCTATAAGCAGCCTTAATTCTGCACTGGAAAGAACAAATAGGAACTGCACAGAATGACAGAATAAGAGAATCCTAGAGTTGGAAGAGACCACAAGGACCATCCAGTTCAACTTTCTGCCACAAAGGAACATACAATCAAAGCACTCCTGACAGATGGCCATCCATCCTCTGTTTAGAAACCCTGAAAGAAGACTCCAGCACATTCTGAAGCAGTATATTCCAATGTCAAACAGGTCTTACTATCAATAAGTTCTTTGTAATGTTTAGATGGAGCCACTTTTCCTGTAATTTTCATTATCAAAATATTAGGATTATGCTCCTTGTTTGCATGTTGCAGCCTTTTCCTAGCTGCAAAACAGTATGACCTAAATCCAGCTGTTAATCCCAGCCAGAGTAGATCCGTTCAATCAGCTGCTGAATGATAAATCAACACTTATATACATCCCATTGATTCAATAAGTCTATTCTAGCTTGAGCAAGTAATTGGATTTAGGCCCACGTTTGAACTGCTGTGGTGACCATTTAGTATGCATGTGTATTGAACAAATATATGCATTTTCAAACGGGGAACTGGATTTATTTAGTATGTTATTTTTCTCCTTCTAAATGAACTCAGGCCCATCTAGGTTGTTTTGAATGCTGATTGTCATATTTTATTTCTTCTTTGAGGTTTACACTTGAATCCCTTCAAGAAATTAAAAAAAACTTCTGAGCCTTGCTAATCATCAACTGCAATCTCTCTGCCTTTTCCCTTCTGAAATCTGAAATGGTATCCTGATTCTTAATCACTACAGTATTTGATATAACTTGTCATTTTCTCTCTTTGAGGATTCCCCTTTCTGTAGAAGAAACTCACAGTTTTCCAATGCTCATATTCCTTTCTGTTGTTGGGAAAGAAAGAAAGAAAGAAAGAAAGAAAGAAAGAAAGAGGAGGGAAAAGAGGAAGGGAGCGAGGAAGGAAGGAGGGAGGGAGGGAGGGAGAGAAGGAAGGAAGTGCTATAAAACTTTTTCTGAGCATGAACAAAGTACAATTTCTTTAGTATATGCTGGTCTATGACTATAATAAATGATTGATTGATTGATTGATTGAATTTCTTCAATAACCAGAGAAAGCACCACACAAACAGACTTAACCTCAACCCTCTTGTGATTACACTATTGAATGTTCTATATAGGCTCCTCCTTCATGGTCTTCTCAATGACTGGAGACCATTTTGCATATTGCACAGAAGCAATGTAAGATTTCTTTTTAATCAAATGCAAACTCAGAGTGAAAACCTGGATCATGCAGAACATAGGAAGTTTTATATGTGGCCCAGGAATATCAATTCTGTTTGTCAGCAGTTATCCAGACATCAGGCACACTTCTTTCCTCATCCTATGTGTGGCTTCCACCACTTTCAAAGAGCTATTTGGGGTGCTGAACCTATTTCAAGGATAGTGGATGATGAATTTAATTATATTTCAGCACCTTGGGCAGCTCCTGGAATTTATTCTGGGCTTTAGTCCAGAGTTTAAAAGAGCCATCCAAAATGCTAAAAGTGAACTCCCATACACACCTCAATAGGTCTAGCAGCCTGAACAGTTCCTTCAAAGTCTGGACTTAAAAACCAGAGCAGAATCACCATCCCATCCAGTGGAAACCATTAACCACCCTGGTTTCCCAGCCATGTATTAAACTGTCCTCATCCTACTTTGCCCAAATCTAACTTGGTCAGGGGTGTGTTGTGTTGTGGAGAGATATGGATGCTGCTTGTTTATTGACAAATGAAAATATCAGCTGACAGAGTCCACTGCAAACCATTGTATCTCAGGCAGAATTACTAAGGATGTATACATGCAGCCCGGCTATAGTAGTCTGGTACCATTTCAATTGCTGTGGGAATCCTGAGATTTGTAAGCATGATCTTATATAGACTTTTGAGCCTACTGCCTCACATGTATGAATCCTCTGGTGCGCTATCCCTGAAGGGCACCACTCCAGTTTTCTAGAAGATAATTGGAAAAGTCCCTCCCCAAACTACAGATCCCACGGTTTTCATAGGATGGAACCATACCAGCTCAGGTGCTATCAAAGACTAGCATTGTTCTGGCACCACCATTATGCCAGCCCTGGGCAGCCCATGCTTAGCATCACTTCAGAGAAGAACCACAAAGCCATGGCCATAGCAATTTGAACCCGCTTAAGGGCAAGATGACCAGCAGTCCTCCTTTTCCAGGGCCTGTCCTCCATTTCAGCCTTCTGCCCAGGAGGAATTCCAAAACGTCTTCCATCTGGAGCACAATTGAGAAGCATGAATTTGCATCTATATGAATGGCGTTATATGACATGTCCAACTAAAAGCTCATATATAAGCTTTTAGTTGGCCATGTCCTACAATCTTCTTGAACCTCCTACATTGTCCTTGGATGCCCCACGTTTTGCTGTGTGACCACCAAGCCTCCTCCCTTTGCAGGACCTGTCCTCCATTTCAGCTTCCTGTCCAGGAAGAATCCCCAAACACTCTCCATTAGGAGCATGATTCGGAAGCATGAATTGGCCTCTATGTGAGTATACACCAGCTTTTAGTTAGTCATGGCCTACACTTTCCTTGAATGCCTCACATTTTGCTGGGTGACCACCAGACCTCCTCCTTTTCCAGGACCTGTCCTCCATTTCCACCTTGTTCTGTCCAGGAGGAATGCCCAAATGTCCCCCATGTTGGGCATGGCCCAGAAGCAGGAATTTACTTCTATAGGAGTATGTGTGTGTGTCTGTGTGTGTGTATACCTATACACACACACACACACACAGAGAGAGAGAGAGAGAGAGATGCACACACACATATATACACATATATACATACACATATACATACATGTATATACATTTGCACACACGTGTATATATACATACACACATATACATATATCCACACACACACATTAGATGGATGGATAGATAGATGATAGATAGATGATAGATAGATAGATAGATAGATAGATAGATAGATAGATAGATAGATAGATAGATAGATAGATAGATAGATAGAGGGGCTTGTCTTTGGTGGTGTCCTCCACCCCCTGCGAGTGTCCTCCATCCCGTGGGTCTGGCCTGGCGAGGCGGAGGGAAGGCGTAAGATCGCGCGTAACGTGTGAAGCCCGGAGACCCTCCTCTTCCTTCTCGGTGGCCATCGCTGTCTGCTCCCGCCTGGCTGCCTCTTTTCCTTCCCTGGGGGCCCTTCCCCTGCTCTGCTCCCCAAAGAAGAAGAAGAGGAGGAGGAGGAGGAGGAGGAAGGCCTTGCTCTCGGGGGGGGGGGGGGGGGGGGGGGGGGGGGGGGCCCTGGGGGCGGGGGGGGGGGCTGATGGGGCTGGGGGGTCCTTGACGCCAGCCCTATGCATCTGGCCCGACGGAGCCGCCTGGCCCGAGCCTCGCCGGGGGGCGCCCCCAGGGGCAGGGCGGCGGGGGCCCTCTTGGCCGGAGCCACCGAGGAGGCCCTGATCGCCGCCGCCGCCTTGGAGAAGGAGCAGCTGCAGCAGCAGCAGCATCAGTATCAGGGGCTCCTGGCCCAGGGAGCGGGCAGGCAGCCAGGGGGTCCCCCTGGGGGCTTCGTGCTCCTGCTGCCCCCGCCCCCGAACCCAGATCCCCTGGGCTGCCCCCTCCTCCAACACAGGGAGCCCGCCGCCAGCGCCGGCTGCGAGGGAGGCAACCCCCGCCACCACTGGCTGGCCACCGCCGGACGGGGAGGGCGCCTGCCTGGCAGCGCTGCGGCCACGACGCCCAACGCCATCCCCGCTCCCTCTCCATCGCCTCTGCCTCTGGCCCCGGCCCCGCGCCTGCTTCCGGCCTCCGCCTCCGCCATGGCCGCCAAGGAGAGGCCCCGGAGCAAAGCCGCCCCCAAGGAGAGCCTCACCCTCCTGCCCTGCTTCTACTTCGTGGAGGTGAGTCAAGGGGACACACTACTGCATCCAGATTGGAGACAGAACCCGCTTTGGCAGTGCTTTCACTCTTTACTGACGCCATGCTATGGAATTCTGGGAGTTGGAGTTGGTCGTGGGGAGGGGAAAGGGCATCATCCTTCCAACATATACATAAAGGGGTTTTTGCAAATGCAGGGGGAAGCTTCATGAGATCATCATCTCACATGCTCAGGATCAGCCCAAATCCTTGGCAGAGAAAAGGGGGGGGGGGGGTTCCTGTGTGCAAAATGTCCTCGCCTTGCATTACAAGCTAAGAAAATGAAAAGTGTGGTACATTAAGATGGTGTGGGGGGTGTCAAATGGATCGGAGGGGGGTTGTTGGTTGCCCAAACAACCAGTGTAAGGTTGTTAGGAGCTACACAGATGTGGCCAATGCCCAGGTAATCTAAGGGAGTTTGTAGATGGTTGTTGCTGCTTCCAATGGTGGTCCAAGCCTGTGCTGCATAAAAGCAAAGAGGTTGTCTGCAAGCCTGGGTTGTCTCTCCCCTTCAAGGCAGAAGAACTGTTATGCCTTCTCTGGGTTGTCCCTATTCCGCAAGTGGCTCCTTCTGGCAACACAACGATGCAGAGGCGCTTGCGATGGTGTTTCTTCACAGCTGAGGAGTGAAAAGGGATCTCAGATCCCTCTGTTTGTTGACAGCTCAGTAAGTGAGCAGGGCCCAGGAGGAAAGAAGTGTTGGAGTGACTGACCCTGTTTGGCACTAAGGGTGATTCACAGGACAACCCAGGAGAATAATACGCTCATGCAGAGCATGGGAAAGGAAGCTTTTCGGACTACAGCTCACAGAATCTGGGAGTTATAGACTTTTTCCAGGACCTGAGCTCATCCTATTCCATCATATCTCCCACGGGGTGCATCCAGGCCAATTGAAAAGTCTAAGATTTTGTTCCCGTTCTTTCCGATTGTATACTAGATTTTATACCAGGTGAAATATTGGAAAGGATGTTTAAATATTGGAAAAGATGTCAGAGATGGAGCAAGTTTGTTTCTGCAGCTGCCGAGAATAGGACCCGGAGCAACAGATTCAAACTGCAGGAAAAGAGATACCACTTGAACATTAGGAAGACCTTTTAAATGCAGACCATCTGTCGGGATGCTTTGATTGTGATTTCCTGCATGGCAGTGAGTTGGATTGGATGGCCCTTGAGGCCTCTTCCAACTCTACAATTCTGTGATTCTGTGTTTCTAAAAACCAAGCAACCTGGGGAGCTGGTACAAAAAGTTTCTGAACATACTTGAGGTGACAGAAAATATCCTAGGATAAATCAAAAATGAATGGTGCTCCAAAACAAAATCCATAACTCACTGCAGAAATAATCCAGTTTGAGACCACTTTAGCTGCTCTGGCTCAGTGCTAGAGAATTCTGGGGAATGTAGGTTTGTAAGAGACATTTAGCTTTCTCTCTCAGAGAGCTTTAGTGCCACAATAAACTACAGTTCCTAGGATTCCCTAGCACTGAACCAGGGCAGTTAAAGTTGTCTCAAAATGGATTATTTCTGCAGTGTGTTTTGGAGCCAAAATCAAAAGGAACAGGAACAAAATCCTGGACTTTCTGGTCTTTTTAATCAGTATAGATGCATTCTGTATTGACATGCCAGCACTGCCCTGTCTATGGTGGCCAACAGATGTTTCACAGCCCTCTGGCTACTATGTGACAGCTAGAATCAATGGCAGCTGGTGTGATCCATGTCAGTGGGACAGTGAATCAACTTTTGGATTTCATCCAAAATGTAAAGTGCTGGACATAATTTGGAGATGGAATAGCTTTTTAAAAGTTCAGACTGAAACCTGACATCCCACTGACTACCTGTGGTTGCAATGATCATATGGCTCAGCCTTTCCCAACCTCCAGCCATCTCCATCCAGGATGAACAATGGCTTATTTGGATCTGGGGGATTGTAGGGTGTTGTATGTCACCACATCTGGTTTGTGCCACGTTGGAAAACGGTGACTGACTGTTAATTTCAAGTAAGGACAAAGACAGCCAGCAGAGTGGAGTGATTTGAGCATTGGACTGCAATGCTGGAGAGCTGGGTTCAGTTTCCTGCTCTGTCATGGAAACCCACTGGATGATCTTGGGCAAGTCATATGCTCTCAGCTTCAGGGGAAGGCAATGACAAACCTTCTCTGAACAAATCTTGTAATGAAAACCCCATGATAGGGTCACTTTAGGGTCTCCATAAGTTGGAAATGACTTGAAGGCACGCAACAATAACAAGAACAGTAGTGACCACGATACTAAAGAAGGAAGGATGCAGAGAGGCTGAAAGGTGATGCAGGTGAAAAAATGTCTTTGGAACAGTGGTAGCTGATGGCTTCTGTTCGATAGTGAACCATTCCAGGCTTTAGTGTGAATTTTGAAGATACCTACTGTATAAATCTAGAAATTTTAGTCAAAAAAATTGACCCCAAAGACTTGAGTTGACTTATCTACAAGTTAATGTAAATACAGTACTTTAACTCTTATCAGAAAAGGAAACATCCCCTGGTGAAAGGCAAGAACGTAATCTATCCTGGAAACACTGACTCCCTCTCTGTTCTCTCATCCACCCTGCCTTTAGTATAAACACAAACAGTTGGACCTGCTGAAATTTTGTTAAGTTCTTTGGCATTGTTTTCCTTTGCTTTTCTCCAAGAAAGTTGGCTTTGTTACATGTCCTAAAGTTTCTCCTCTTGACTTATCAACAGGTCATATCAAAATTCATAATTTTGGCCCCCAAACCTGCCCTTGACTTATACATGAAGTTAACTTGTAGTCAAGTATATACGGTAATCCATGAGGAAGGGGAAGTAAATGTCGATACCTTAGATAGCTCCTTTATGGTTTCAAATGAGACCTAGGGTTTCCACCTCATTGACATGAAAGCCATTGGCCACCACTTTTGGAAACTTTTTTTCTGATCACTCAGACAAGTCACAACAGTGACTCCTTAGTAACAAAAGAATGTCCCAAGTGTATACTGAAGCAGACAGACAGACATTCAGGAGATTTCCCAAGTTCTGAACAGACAAGTCCAACCATACATGTGAAAGGGATTTGGGAGTCCAAGTAGATCACAAATTGAATATGAGTCAACAGTGTGATGCGGCAGCTAACAAGGCCAATGAAATTTTGGGCTGCATCAATAGAAGTATAGTGTCTAGATCAAGGGAAGTAATAGAGCCACTCTATTCTACTCTGGTCAGACCCCACCTGGAATATTGTCTCCAGTTCTGGGCACCACAATTTAAAAAGGATGTTGAGAAACTGGAGCATGTCCAAAGGAGGGCAACTAAGATGGTGAAGGGTCTGGAAACCATGCCCTATGAGGAAAGACTCAGGGAGCTGGGTATGTTTAGTCTGGAGAAGAGAAGGTTAAGAGGTGACATGATAGCCCTGTTTAAATACTTGAAGGGATGTCATATTGAGGAGGAAGTAAGCTTGTTTTCTGCTGCTCCAGAGACTAGGACCAGGAGCAGTGGATGCAAGCTCCAGGAAAAGAGATTCCACTTCAACATTAGGAGCAGGGGTAGGCAACCTTTTTGAGCTGGGGGCCGGGTTGCTGTCCCTCAGACAACTGGGGGGGGCGAAGCCAAAAAATAAATAATTAAATAATTTTAAAAGAATTTCAATAAATAAATAAACTGGGACAAATGTAGGACAACATTTTCAAATGGTGGACACTTTTTTTAAAAAATTTTTTTTGCTGATTTAAAAAAAATGTTAATATAAATGCATGTTTCTGAGGCGTCTATAGACAATTGCCCCCCTTGCCCCTGTGCGCGAGAGGCCAAAGGCCCCGGCCGCAATCGGCGGCAGGACCGAGCTGGGGCCAGTCCCAAGGTCTCGCTGGGCCGCATCCAGTCCGCGGGCCACAGGTTGCCTACCCCTGATTAGGAGGAACTTCCTGACAGTAAGGGCTGTTTTACAGTGGAACAAACTCCCTTGGAGTGTAGTGGAGTCTCCTTCCTTAGAGATCTTTAAACAGAGGCTGGATGGCCATCTGTCGGGGATGCTTTGATTTAGATTTCCTGCATGGCAGGGGGTTGGACTGGATGGCCCTTGCGGTCTTTTCCAACTCTATGATTCTGTGATTAACCAGGAAGACAACTGTCTGTGGTGACAAATGGTGAATGGTGATGGTAGCAGTCCCAAGACTTTCTGAGCTTTCTGGCCAAGGCATTCCCCACCCACCTTTGGAGGGAACAGTTGTGTGTGACACACACTCTAACTTCATCATATAAAAACTCTATCCTGCTGCCTTCAGCCTGGATGAAGGATGCTATTCCATTGCAGAATAATGAGCAATCTAATAAGCTTCTCATTGGGAATGGAGGAGGGAGCATCATCTTGCCTTTTGCTTCAGACAGCAAAAAGACTTTGGACCGCATTGAATGTGGGAGTTATTGCATCTCAGAAATGTTTCAATTAAAAGAATAAAATTTCTAAATCTTCTCCTTATTCTCCTGAGCAAAATAATAAGAGCTGAAATAACAGTTCTCTATTAACTGTTATCTAATATTATCTAATATCCTTGGTCACTGTACTTTGAGTTTCTCTGACTCCACAAATGTCAGTGAGGAAACTCAAGAGTTTGGTGAAGCCCTGACATGTTCAGAGAATTTTAAAGAAAGCTGGAAGTTGGTGCTCCTATTGAATTTTGAGCTCTTGGAGGAAAAATACGATAGTGGATGGAAAGTTTTAACAGGGCCATGTTGACTCCTGGCAAGTCTGTGTTATAGGAAAGGCAGCTGGCACACAGTGATCAAAACTGAGGGAGATGGTTTTGATGCTATTTGAAATTTTTATTTGATTATTTGTTTAGTTGATTATAGCCAGCCCTTATCCACAATATAGGTTTCAAAGTGCCTGACTGAATATTGAATGTATGTCTTGTAAACTTTCAAGTCATTTCTGACTTATGGCAACCCTGTCACAGGGTTTTCTTGGCATGATTTGTTCAGAGAGATTTGTCATTGCCTTCTCCTAAGGCAGAGAGAGTGTGACTTGCATATGTGGGTTTCATGGCTGAGTGGGGAATCAATTTCTAGTCTCCAGAGTTGTAGTCCAGTATTCAAACTGCTATGCCATACAACCTTTCATTTGCCAAGACCCTATGTGAATAAACTGGGTCTTTTCCCTGTTGCTAGAAGGGCAACATAGAAGGGGTCAGCTTAGTCTCCCTTGATACGAAGTCCCAGAGTCTGGGAACAGATACCAAGAAAGCCTTCTCAGGGTGCATTCGCACTGCAGAAATAATCCAGTTCATCACCACTTTAACTGTCATGGCTCTATCCTATAGAATTCTGACACCAGAGCTCTCTGACAGAGAAATGCTAACTTCCTTACAAATCCCAAGATTCTATAGCATTGAGTCATGGCAGTTAAAGCAGTGTCAAATTGCATTATTTCTGCAGTGTAGATGTGGCCCTAGTGGGCGTTAACCACCAAGGGGTTCCAAGGACAGGATGCATATGTTGTGAATTTTCAGATCTGGAATCTCCTCCTTGGAAGTTTTTAAACAGAGGCTGGATGGCCATCTGTTGGGGATGCTTTGATTGAGAGTCCCTGCATGGCAGGGGGTTGGACTGGATGGCCCTTGTGGTTTCTTCCAACTCTATTATTCTATGATTCTATGATTCTTGTTGATCTTGCCTCAGTAATTGTGGCAGTAGAGAACTGGCCCTTTCATTTTTCTGGTTTTACTGCCCCAAAAGTGCAATGTGTGGAGATTCCAAATTGCAATGTGGTAAGGAAAATACTAAAATACTACATATTTGTTTGCTTAGATGTATGCAGTTGTTTGCACTTTTTGGAATACCTTTCCATGGCTGATGGCTAAGCCAGCTGATCAGGAGAACACTGAGGTGCACTTTTAGCCAGGCAGTATTGCTTCAGGGTAGAACATGGTGACCTGATGCCCTTGTAGGAAATAGAACATGATGTCACTGTACTTCTAGTTTCCATGACTCTGCAAATAGCAGCAGGAAAATTCAAGGGTGCAGTAAAGTCAAGTTCTGCTTTGTTTCTCTAGAAGTTACTGGGGTAAGAGGAAGACAACATGGGGGCATGGTCTTTCAATTTTGTTTGATCTGAGTTATGCAGAGGTCTCCAGTACACTGGTAGAACCAGCATGGAATCACTTTAAAATGGTTTTTGACAACCATCACTTCATTTACCGCCCAACGAACAACTCACAAAATGGTGTACAAGAAAAGCAAATATTCAGACTTCATTGTGCTGCACAATGATAGGTATAAAACATGCTGCTGGCACTTATTTCATGGAAGCCAGCAGGAGAAGGCGGTTAGTTAGAACAGTTTGGAGAGTGGGAGGTCTTGAAGGATGTGTATAAGTGTGTGGTCACAGAGTTTGAGTCCAAAAGTGGATAAACTATACAAGAAGCCAAAATCATGTACGTACTTGTATCCAGAGAAGGTTGTTGTTGTTTTAGGTGGGATATTTGAGAAGGGTCATGTTCCTGAGTTATATTGGAAAATGAAATATCACCGTTAATAGAGATTTTCTTGTTTGGGTTTTCATAGAGTAAAAGTAGTCATTATTGCTGTTTGAAATACAGTGGGTCCTTGGTATCTGTTGGGGTTTGGTTTCAGGGGGGGCCTCATGGATACCAAAATCTGTGGATGCCCATGTCCTATTAAATACAATGGCATAGTAAAATGAAGTCTCGTATAAAATGGCAAAACTCAAGGTTTGGTTTTTGAAGTTTATGGGGGTTTTCGATATATTCGACCCATGGATGGTTGAATCCATGGATAAAGAATATGTGAATACAGAAAGCCAACTGTACTCCAGACGCTCATCACTCTTAGCACAATATTCTGTTAGTAGTTCTAGCTAGAATTGATCTGTTGGATCAGTTACTGAACAACACTTGTGTTGTTTCAGTTAATTCAGTGGGTCTTCTCTAATTAGGGCTATAAGTAGGATTTATATCTGGAGTGATTTCAACCATAATCATGAGAAAGACTGGCCAACCAAGGTTCTCACTTGGTGGAGGAGACATTCATACCTTCTTGCTTATAATGCTGAATTTGAGGGTATCCAAGGGCCAGGGGCAGTACTGGGTGGAGAAAAGCATGGCGATCTTTTTTCCCCCCTTTCTTCACGTGTTTCTTAAAAATGTGGAGCAGGAGATTTGGATAAGAGTCTGGCCAAGACATTTTGCTTCCCTAGATGGTGCAACAAATGGTTTCCCCAACCTCACGCCTCAACAATAATGGGGCCACAAGGCCACAAGTCATTTTGGCACTTGAGGGAAAATTGTACAAGCATCTCTCTTCATTTCCTTGGCAGTAAACATATAATAAAAATCAACTGTAGCAAACACAAGATATTTAAGTATCTGATAAAGATTTGTAATTGGTCAGGGCAAGCAAAGAACTTTTTGGCAGAAATATGAAATCAATTTAGGAAAATATAATGTGATTTCAAGCATAAGAAAAGGATAAGTCTGCCTATGTACTGGAGATCTTTTTACAAGGAGAAATACAGTGCCAGTTCCTTCCTCTGAAATATAGCCCAGAGTACCTGGTATTCATTGGTGGTCTCCCATCCAAGTACTAACCAGAGCTGACCCTGCTTAGCTTCCAAGATCAGATGGGACCTGGTGGCTTTCGGGTATTTAGGTAATCTCATTCACCATAACCCATGCAATTTGATTACTTGATGACTTTTGAAGCCCAAGCAGAGTGAGGGCAATGATCTGTGTACTTGATCAGCTATTCCTTCGATTTAATACATAGAAATAACGAACACCCCAGGAACTGGTTTGTGACATATTTTCAGAACTTAGAAATGTTACTTTTTTGGGACTACAAGATTTCCCATGGCCACCTTAGCCACTGTAATGTAACAACAAAACTTCCAAGCTGTGCAACTTTGTGAGTGAACTCCATCCCAGTTCTATTTAAGGCTTCAGCGTTGAGGTTGTTCTACGAAAGGGAAATTAAATGTTAGAGGACTTGCTAACATAATTATCCATTGTTACCACCTACATAGGCCTGACAGCAGGGCTGAACAAATTCTAATAGGAAGGCAGAGATGTGCTTAAAGAACAACACAGTGTATATTCATAGATAATGGACAGCATAAATAGGAAGAAACAATCCTTTAGATTCTGTGCAGAGTTTACAGCTGGGATGCGTGCAAAGTTAATACACAAACAGACATCTTCAAGACATGAATTCAACTGTGAATGGATTCAGCCCATCAGCCTTTTCTTACAGCTGATATTCTGCAGCTGCTACATTTCAAACCCTGTGAAGAAAGCACTCCTATAGGTACATCCAAAATACAACCAGCCTAAGGACTGCCTAATTTGTGGCAAGTCTTTAAAAAAAAATTAAAATGGCTGCCTGAAAACATGGTGGTGTGTGAAACAGTTTTTCAGAACTGGGGAAGTCTCTGTTGTCTAGATGTTGGAATATGCCTTCTATTGCTTTAGTATTTCCCCAGGTTGTTGGCTTTCAAAGGGTATTCCCATGAGCTTGGGAGTTCTTTGAAAACAAGCCTCTGTAAAACCACTTGCGAGATTGCCTAAGGCAACTGGGACTGGCCCCTGTCACCTATTCATGTCAAGGAGAAAATCACCTAAAGCTTGTCAAGGTATTTTTGTCACATAAAGACAGAAAACTTTAAAGGACTTCTTTCTGTGCAGTGCCAATTTATTCCATGCAGCTCCTTCTCCTTGTGTCAGCCATCTCACTCTGGCAAAGGGTAGGCCTAGCCCAGACTCATAGTGATGAACTCCACTGTATCCTCACTCTTGAAGATACTCAAGTGTCTTAAAAATAATAACAGTCAGGAGTGGGACTTTACTATCTAGAGACGGAGGTTTGTTGTTGTTGCTGTGTGCCTTCAAGTCAGTTCTGACTTATGGCCTAAGGCTTTCATGGAGTTTTCTCGTCAAGATTTGTTCAGAGGAGGTTTGCCATTGACTTCCCCTGAGGCACTTGCTCCAGGTATCCCAGTAGTTTCATGGCCAAGAAGGGAATTGAGCCCTGGACTCCAGGGTCATAGTCCAATACCCAAGCCACTACTTCACGATGAGAAGGAGGTACCCAGCCTCATTTAACATCAAAATGGCCCTCTTTTCAACAGCAGAAATGGATTTTCAATGGCTTCCATATTTTTATTTTTAGACATATGTGTGCCACTCCCAATGTGTCCTGGAAAGAAGAAATTGATCTCATGACCCATCACAGTTGCCCAAATTTGATCCAGAAGGTTCTCCCACTTTGCTCTAGTCAGTGTATTCTAGACCAACACAATGAGATGTCCCATAAAAAATGCGTCAGAACCCCTTTCCTCAGCAAACAGCAATATGAAAACATTGCCTCAGAGTAGGATGTCTGAAGCTTGGGCAGCATAGCCAAACTGTATTTGTCATTACAATAGTGCTTAAGAAGCACTGCCAGGCTGTGCATTATATTAAGGTGTAGTGCTGGCAAATTTTCAGTATATTCCTGGACAGCAAAAGTAGCAATGTGTGAAAAAAAAGCAGGCATCTAGGAAAGCATCTCACAACAGAGACTGTTTCTCACACAAGTATGTCCATGCCTCCCTTCACAATGTCCATATCTGGTCCTAGGAAGAAAAAATGTGTAGGGCTTAGGCCAAAATCAAGTTAAGCCCTGCTGCCATCACTCTTTTGTCTTGGAGATGTTACATCCAAACCAGCATTAATAGGTTCTCACTGAAGGTAATGGCTTGAATATAGCTAGCCCATGTTATATTGGAGTCAATGATTTTATAGCTTTGCCTCAGAAACTCTCAGAGGTTTATGGAGTGCCTGTTGTCACTTGAATATGATTTAAGAGAGGGATGGTGAAAATGGGGCTACTTAGATGTTGTTGAACTCCAGTGCTGTTGGCACTGCAACTGAGGAGAGTTGCAGTTCAGTAACATCCAGAAGGCCACGTATTTCTCACCCCATCTTAAGTCATATTTACAGAACTAAAGAACATTGGTAGTGGTGTGTTCACTGATACTGTGTGGTAACAAGTGTGAAAATCCACAGACTATCCCTGTTAGAGAAAAAGATCTTTGTGATGGTTGATGTCTCTTGTTACCGGTGGTTCTGGACTGGCATCAACTGGAACAGATGCAGTCTTCTCAGCTACTCAGGATCAAAGTAACTTCCACACAGAGTTTCACTCAAATGAGGGTTTATTAACTTTGTTGCTATTTACACTTTACAGCAGGCTACTATACATCTATACTCTTTCAGAGTCCATGCTAAAAGCTTGAATGTGACATCAGTCTTTGTTCTCTCACAAGATCAACTTTCCCACCAAGTGGACACACCTCTTTCCCATGAAGTCACCATGCTACACAGGAGCATAACAATAACACATTTGTTGATATTATGTCTCAGCACATGTCCTTGAAGACTTGCTCTTCCAGGCCTAGGCTTTCTGGCCTGCAACAGGAACCATTTTAAACCTTAGTTAACCATTGACACATCTGAACATTTTCCATACAAATTAGAAATGTATTTTAACAATCCCACCTATATTCCCACAAAAAAACAGGCCCATGTGTCTGTGAATGGCGGCCAGCTTGCCTATAACATTTTAAACGCAATCACACAAAAATCACACACACAGCCTGAACCTTTTAGAAAACTGGTACCATGATCCCTGTGGCATGGATTAGTCACATCCATGGAACCGATACCACCACTAGACACCAAGATGAAGAAAGCAGAGAGGTGTTCATTGTGGGAAACATTTTAAAAGAATTAAATTATCATTATTTGATTAAGTAGGACTGTTTAAATGTACCCAAATGTAAATATCCTTGGTTACTATTTCTAATTTAGTCACCAACTAATTAACTAAATAAGCTATTCATAGCTTTTCTCCTCACACAAGATTCCCCTGAACTCTATAGCACATGTATGTTTGTATTCTTTTACTGGATTTTATTGGTTCTTTGGATTTATAGTACGTAGCTTTCAGTCAAATATAATAAATGATTGACTGACTGGCTGACTGACAACAGCAACCCATCTCTCTTAGGATGCTGTACACCAGTCTTCCTCAGATTCCAACTTGCTCAATTGCTTTTGACTGTAAGGTTAATTCTGATTTAGGGACTATTTGCTAAACTCTACCTAGTCAGAATCTGCCTTAAACATTCTGATGTGAGCCTCTGCTGCCCACTTGAAGCTTCACTACCACTTCACAGCATAGCTTCTTGTCCCACTCAGCAAACAATTCCAATCCCCACACTTTCTTTCAGACTGAGCTTTTTCCGTTGCTCAGCTCTGAACACTATCTCACCAGTGAACAACCATGATTTTTTTCTCAAGAGTTGCCAACTGATACTCATCTCCTGATCAGAACCTCTGAGCAGTCATGTTCTTTACAGAACCTCTAACTGCGAATAATGTTAGTTGACCTCCCGCCTTGATGTAAAAGAAAGGAAGCTTCTTCCCATCTCATTTTCAAACTCAGCTTAAGTCCTGCCATCATAACAGCTGTAATCAAGGCAGCTAGAACTGAGACTGCACCTGCACTGCAGAAATAATGCAGTTTGACACCGCTTTAACTGCCATTGCTCAGTGCTATGGAATTCTGGGATTTGTAGTTTGTGAGCTCTTTAGCCATCTTTGCCAGAGAGTTCTGGTGCCACAAATCCTAGGATTCCATAGCATGGAATAATGGCAGTTAAAGTGGTGTCAAACTGCATTATTTCTGCACTGCAGATGAAGCCTGAGTTAGGTAAGGGCAATACATAGCAGAAAAGACAGGGTTTCTAATTCTCTGGGGTAAAGAAGTTTCGGTGGAAGAACACAAGAAGGCCCAGTCAGATCAGAGCCAAGTTTGGAAATGTTACTTTAAAAAGCAACATGTGACTTGTTGAACTTTAAAATAAATATATTATTAATTTGTTACTGCCAATGTTATTCTCATCCAAATGGCTAAAAATAATGCTCTTACTTGAAAATGTTACAAGCGACCTTGGGGGCAAGTCGCACAGTCTCACCTCCCCAAAATCCAGGTTCTCCTTAGAATTGCCATAAGCTGGAAATGACTTGAAGCCACACAACAACAAATGTGTGATCATGGAATGGCTTTTTATATGGGGCATTTATTATAAGGGGTGGGTATCGTGTTTTTATTGTGGTTTTAATGTTTACAATTTTATATTGTTTTATGTGACGTTTTAATTGTAATAAGTTTTTAATATGATTTTGTTTGTGAGCTGCCTTGGGTCCCTTCTGGGAGAAAGGTGGCATAGAAATTAAATAAATAAATAAACAAACAACAACAACAACAGTGTTGCTTTCAGGCCTGAATTGTAGTTAGTGGTTAGTCCTGACTAGAGCAAGCCCATTAAATCAATAGAATGATATTTATGTTCATTCACCCTTCAGCAAGTCAGTGGGTCTTTTCAAGGTGAGTACAATGCAACCAAGAGGATGCACCCCTTAACATGTTATTTCCAAGTCCTGGCTGAGACCAATGACCTAGTAAATCCAGCATCGTATTTCCTGAAGTAGCAATCCAGATGCCCCAGCGAAGCTTGGAGAAAAGACCTGAGGGCAATAGCCTTGTCCCAGCAACTCAGCCTGGAGACCAATCCATAAACATTTCAGTTTTCATAATCTGCTGTGTTACGGATTAATATGTGTATATGGGGTGGGGGGTGGATAGTCTTTTAGCCATTGTACACAGAAAACATGGCAAATGAGGTCAGGTCATCTCCTGCAGTTTGAGAAAATTGTCTCATGGCCTTTAATTCTCAGGCTCTTTTTCTTACCTGTTTTTGAAACTCTTCTCATGCAGTGATATTCTTCTACTCCATTGATTGCCACAGTCATGTCTGGCTCACTGTTGTGTACACATCCCATTGATAATTGCATGCATACATGTGCAGAATGAAGCATGTGGATCATTTTTTAGCATGCATATGTGTATCAGGGAGGAAGAAATGTAATTTTTTAAAATTATAACATTGGCATAACCATACAGCATTAAAAAGGCACATCCTGCTTAGTTTCTTCATGAATCTGTGAAAGTCAAGTAGATTTGTTATTATTATTGCCTTGTGCCATTATCAGATGGGAGGGGGTTGCTTTGCCTGAATTATGTAGAAGTCTGTTTTTTATCCTCCAGATGGGGTAGGATTTAGTCCTCATATGTTGCAGCAAAAGTTGTAATGAAAGAGATTATTGACAGAGCTATAAAAGAAGTGATGGGGGAGGGAAAATAGTAATTTAACCCTTGTATTGCCAGGACCAGATCTCAGTAAACAAGCAAATGTTTGTCTTAGTGTTGGGGTGTGCTGCTGAAATTCAGCAGCTACCCAGGAAAACTCCCTTAAAACAAGAATTTCCTGTTTGATTTAAGGGCTTCCTGCCACAAAATTCTTATTGAATTTTGATAGTATAGCAATAGGATGGGATCTGTCCCATGATAGTTCCCACAGAGACAGAATAGGCCCCCAGTCCTACTGAATTTGCCCATCCCTTGTATAGACAATAGAGTGTCACCTGGGCCTGAATGGCCTGTAGGTAAAGAAAGTCTTACCAGCTCTAGCTGGGCTCCACAGAAGACATGGCTGTCTTCAGTAATAGGAACATACATGGCCATTGTCCCTCTGCCTAAGGAATATAGCAGATGCATTGAGCCAAAAAATAGTTATCAATGATGGGTATCACCATAACTTTGGGAACAGCTGTGAGATAGCTTTGACAGGAGCCTCTTCAGGAGGATTCTAAAAGTTATAATCCAAAAAAGTAACTTTCTCGGGCATTGCATTTGACAGGCTTCTAGCTTATTATCCCATGGCGAAAACAGACTGGTGTGCAATCATGACCCAATGATTGATACACCAAGCAGCCACATCCCCTGCCATCCACACACAGAGTAGTCATTTGTATTGCATGTGTGAATGCCAGGGAGCAGAGATAGTTGGGACAGGGCTGTTGGGCATGGCCCTGCTCCTATGTTGGCGAGTAAAATGCCTGAACAGAAGGAGATACCATCTGCACTTAGGAGTACCTAAATTTGAGTGAGGAGAATGAAGGACACAATAACAATAACAACAACATTTATTAATAAAGCCCTTTTCAGCAAAGGGAAGAACAACAGATATATACAATCAAGGAGAAAGCAATTTAAAAAACACTATCATACGCTACAGGTAAAATCCCCACTACCCCACCAGTGGCTACTCAACTTGACAGCCTTAGGCACTCTCGGCCACTTAATCCAGTGAATTTTCAGCCCTTTATGAAAATGGGTAAGATCCTCCTCCAGCAGGAGATACAAAGAAAGTGGAGCCATTGTCCTGAAAGGCTTGCAGCCTTGACAGAACCATATGCATTAGTGGAACCACCAATAATCCTTGGCCTGTAGTTCTTAGGTTTCTAGGTATGTACCATGCTAACTGAGTGCAAAGTCTTAAATACCAGGACCAAAAGCTTGTAATGAGCCCTGGCTCAAACTGGTAGTCATTGGAGGGATTCATGCAAATATTTAGGGAGATTTAAAACAACCCAGATGGCACTAATCTGAATTAAAACCAAGGGGGAAAAGGGAGCAAGAAGACAAACCTGCCAATAGGCTATTACAATAAGAGTTTCACATGACCTTGTCATAGGTTAAAGGCACACAGGAACTTGGGAGCTTATCCCATGCTAGTTCCAGTACCAAATAACAGGTCCATTACTGTTTACAGATGGGACAAGAACAAGATAAGCACACTGGGGTATGATAATTTCCCCTCCCCCAATCGCATGATTAACAATTTAATGGAGGAGGATGCTTTCCTCCCATGTGATAAAGTCCATAGTCAAAGGGCCACACAGGCTAGCTTCAGCCCTGACACTGCATGCACTAAAGCCATATAATATTGTTGATTGTTGTTGTTAACCAACCTCAAGTAGATCTCAACCCATGGCAACTCCTTGGATGAGACATCTCCAAGACTCCCGATCCTCCACTACTCTTCCTAGTTTCTGCAAATTCATATCAATGATCTCCTTTTTCCTAATTCCTCCCACTTTTCCCATTATTGTCTTTTCTAATGAGTCATGTGTTCTCATGATGTGACCAAAGTACAACAGCCTCAGTTTAGCCATCTTTGTCTCCAGGTAAATTTCATCTTAATCTGCTCTAGGACCCACCTATTTGTTCTTTTTGCTGTCCATGGTATCCTCAGCACTCTTCTCCAACACCACATCTCAAATTAATTTATTTTCTTTTTGTGCATTTCCTTAATTGTCCAGCTCTCACATCCATACATGGTTGGACAAGTTCATATTTGCCAGACCCATTTTCCCCAAAAGATACAGCTTTTACTCCGCTTTTAAAAGACCCACGCCAAGGGGCATTTGCCCCTGAACTGGTGTGAAAGCCTCGTTTTTGCTTGTGGAAGGATCGGGGCCAATATGAACTTCCCGTGGTTAATCCGAGTTCTGCTCTGGTGTAAAAGTTCGTCTGAATGGCCCCGCAGAAAGCACATATCCTTTCACAAAAGAATGGATAGGATTAAGATGAACTTGATGTATGCTGATCATATCACTACAATGATTGCAGGAAAAAGTAACTAATCATTACAAAAATGTTTACCATACTTTTCTTTTACAAAATTTTATGTTGAACAGATGTAAGAATGGATCTTTAAATCTTTCTGACAGTCTCTCCTACCTCACTGAAATCTGAAATATAACTGTGTTCTTGACATTCTGGTCACCCTCTTTGCCTTTTACCATCTAGCTTGGGCCATAAATTTTTCAGTGGATTACGTCCTACAAAGAGTTTCTATTTTAAGAGAAGTGATGTCAGACTAGTACAATCCTGGCATTCTTCTAGTGATTTCTTACAGACATTACATGCAATTCCATTTTGACCACTAACAGGTTCTCCTACAATTTCAGAGCATTAAGTAGTATTCAGATAAATAATATTACCAAACTAAAGGTAAATTGGAGAAAAACAGCAGAAGGGTGGTGATGAGAATAATTTAAAACAATAAGGGTACAATCCTAAAAGCATTATCTAAGTATAAACTCCATTTTGATTTAGTTGGGTTTTACTGAATTCTATTTGCATTCTCATCCCATCTGTTATTGTATCAGTGGTATGTTTCAATTGTATCCATCTTAGCTATTTCCATTTTTATAAAATATAAAATAGTTTTTTTCTTAATTTCAAAAACAGTTCAAAACAAAAATCATCATTAAATAGGGACATCGTGACAATGACTTCCTTATCTCTTCTAGTCTAGTATACATCTTTTTATATAATACTCCCATTAAATTTATATTCAAAGTACTCCATATTTCTGTTTTCATAAAGTTTTCCTAAATCAACATAACTTTTTAAATACTATATGTGTCTTATAATTATAATTAATTATAATTACATATACATGCTATCTACTGTATATTAATTATACTTAAGTTCTAAATCTATCATTCTCATCTTTCTAACACAATTGTCATGAATTCACCTTCTCCCCCCCCCAGTTTTTAAACATTTTTAAACATTAGCATTGAATATAAATTTAATGAGAGAATTATATAAAGAGATGTAAAAGTACAGTGGTGCCTCCACATTCTTGAGTATTTTATTTCTTCAGAACTTTGCAAATGTGTAGATTTCTGAAGCAAGGTGCATTTTGTCTTGCAATGAGTCTTAGCAGGTGTGAAATGGATACTATCATTGAGATTCTCAACTCCAACAACATCCTTTTCCATTTTAATGAAGAATGAATGTCTTACTAATTTCTCATAGTTGCATTCACAGTGATATCAGTCAAAAATCAATCTGCTAAAGTCAAAGATACCATTCTTGAAGCAATAGTACTGTCACACTCTAGTATTTAAATTCGAGTTTATTTGTAAGCACAAATACTCCCCATGTCACTGTTGTCTTAAAAATGAGTTAGCAGGACCATTATAATGGGCTGACAAGCAGAATAGATGCGAATCTTTTTAAAGGACTTCATACTGAATGCCCATTCACATATGAAGGAAAAGTATCCTAGAATCTATCTTTTCAGAAAATATATATACTTTTTTCATTAACTTATTTGCTGATAAATAGCCCTGTGGCCAGAACAGGACAAATCATGTTGGGAAATGTGAGAGATAATTGCTGATCTCACAGCCAGAGTAATTATTTGACAAGGCAGAGATTAAACAACATCCAGACACAGGCCCAGTCAAAGCCTAAAGACACACACACACACACACACACACACACATAAAAATAATCTTTCAGAGAAGGAAATCTATTTTGTCTCATTTGTAAAATGTATAAAAGTAGCTTTACATACTAAAATCTGAGCATAATCAAACTCTTTTCTTTAAAATTTAAATGTTTTTCTCTTTTATGAGAGGTATTGCTATGATTGGTTGAGCCATGCTGGTTGTGCTCATTTTGTTTTATAGACGGAGCACTTGGAGAACTACCATTAGAGGAAGACAAAATCTCTGGCAAAATGGCCTTTTCTATTGTAGTTATAGAAGTGGAACTCTGATGGATCTGACTAAGGGCCCAAACAGACAGGCCTAAATAAAGCTGCTTCGGGTCACTTTGGAGGTATGCTGTTTAAATGACACAACCTTAGGACTTGAGCATGGCTTTGGTGCAGTTTCAGGCCCCTTATGATGCATGCATCATTTAAACAGCATACCTCCAAAGTGACCTGAAGCAGCTTTATTTAGGCCTATCTGTTCAGGCCCTAAGTATTTTGATCTATTTGAATTCTGGATATGGAGAAACGCTGAAGCCTTTTGTTCAGTGCATTATTTCTGAACCATGAAACTGTTCTCCCAAAATAACATAAAAACCAAAATCAACAAAAAAAGTGATACCTTTGTTTGCCAGCCAAAATGTACAGAACATATAATGCAAGCTTTCAAAGCTCCACTGGCTTCTTCATTGGGCAAAAAATGTTAAAATACCATACAGGTATTTTCTTCTTTTCTTGCATGGCCAGCACAGCTACTGCTGAATATGTTCTCCCAAAGTTCCAGTAAGAAATCTCATTTTCTGTTCATCACTAAGATCAAATCTATTAACTCCTAATGTATTAAAGATTGTGATCAGAATATATATATATATATATATATATATATATATATATATATCTTACAGTTCTTGTGAGTCAATCACATTTCAGTTTCACCAGCTCTCTCATCCAAAATGTCTGCGGTGTAGGAAACATAATTCAAATGATTTTTGAACATTGTCTAACATTTCTTTGGCTGCGTTACACTCTGCCACAAGGATTAATTGATTATCCTTCAAATAATTATAAATTATATCCTGTGCTATAGAATTTTTCCTCTCCCTAGTAATAACATTTTCTCCTTCAGATTTTTGTTGTTGTGTCACTGTATCATAAACATTTGGGACATTTATTGTGACTACAGTCCTATTGCTCCATTGCTTGTAATTATGATTAGTAAGTCTCATAGGGTTCCTACCAATAATCCTCTTGTTTGATAAGGATATTTTATTAGATTAACAATTCAGAAAAACTCAGTAGCTCAAAAGGTGGGGAAATCTGTCTAAGATATTGCCACATGAGCATCGGTCTTGCTGCAGTTGCATTAGTAAAAGAAAAGGTAAACATACCAATTTAGGAGTATTTATTTTTGCACTTCTCTGCAATGGTGTGAAGGCATTGTTTTTACCACTAATGGTCCCATGTGTTCTCTTTTGTACTCTTCCTCAAACCTGCCTTTCTACCCTATGCCCTACCCAGCATGACTTTCCTTTATGTTTATTTTTAACACAATTTAATACAATTCTGGAGTTATGCTTCAGAAAACAGCATGCTTGGGATTAGTGAAGTGTACTTAGGATGGGGAGAAGAGGAGACACTGGCACCATGTGAGTGCCAATATTGGAAGTGCCATGTCAGCAATCTTTTGCACCTGTGGAATAATGGGAAAGCAGCACAATTGGGAGGTTATTGATGGGTTTTCCCCATCAATGAAAAGGGATGCTTTAACAACTTCACAGGCACAGCAACAAGACAGAGACAACACTGTGGAATAAGTATTTACAGGAATGGATGCAAGCTCCAGGAAAAGAGATTCCGCCTCAACATTCGGAGGAACTTCCTGACAGTAAGGGCTGTTCAACAGTAGAACACACTCCTTCCTCGGAGTGTAGTGGAATCTCCCTCCTTAGAGGTCTGGATGGCCATCTGTCGGGATGCTTTGATTGTGATTTCCTGCATGGCAGGGGGTTGGACTGGATAGCCCTTAGGGTCTCTTCCAACTCTACAATTCTATGATTCTAGGAATACTATTCTCCAATTTTAATTGATGTTTAAAAGACCTGTGTGATAATATCCCTTGTGTATGTGTTTTGGGGAGGGAACACTATCAAAAATATAGAAAAAGAAATGAATCTCTAACAACGTGAATGCTTATGTCTTGGACCTAGTAACCTACTGGGAAAAGCGGGAGGTAATAGTCGAGCTGTCACATAGAGTAATGAATTGGCAAGGCAGAACAGCACAGTCCCATGCCCACCTGCCAAAGCACTCAGAGGTATAGCAGAGAAAGCAACCTGGTTTGCTTTCCTTGCAAAATGTATAAAAGCAGCTTTACTTATTACATTATCAAACCCATAGTGAAATTGAAAGGAGAGACAGACAGACAGACAGAGAAAAAAGAGTCATAATCCAACACTCAAATCTCTGCACCATGCTGGCTCTCTAGTTAGGATGTACAGACATGCAAAGGTTGCTATCTCCAACTAATGACAACATTTTCCCCTCTTGAGTTGTGCTTGCCCCCCCCCCCCCCCTTCTCTTTCGCAGTTCTGGATTCTTTGGTCTGAGGTTGTTGTTGTTGTTTTTAAAAAATGTCTTTTTAATTTATGATTTAAAGGAAAATGACAGACTGTGTTTAAAGAATGACAGCTTGTTTCATGAGCAAGAACAATTTAAGAATAGAATCCTCATTAAAATTCAGTTAATAAGGCAGGACAACTGCATAACAAAATCCTCATTTTTTGAGAGTCCCCTATAGTCTGTTCACTCATGACTTAGACGATGGATACTTCATTATCTATTCTAGATGCTGACTCTGTTTATTTAAGTGATCCTGAAGTGGGAGGGAACCAGCCTGTATAGTGAGATGACCCTTGAAGAGTTAAATATTAGAACATTGTACTATGGACTAGAGTTCAACTCTGCCCCTTGGACATTGGCATTTCACTTTCAATTGTGTTCACTAACCAGCCAACAATAAAATAGTATGCTTGTTTGCCTGCAGTAAGATGTAAGAGTTTGTTTATTCTGCAGTTATTTTTATGAGAAGAACAGGATTGGGTTCTTGTCAGAAAGAGGTGAAACAGAGAGATAAAGTCATCGGGGGGGGGGGGGGGATATCTGTCCTAAGTTGCCCTTACTCTTTTAAAGCACTCACTATACTCAACAAACATAATGGCTGTATTTTTCTCCATTTCCCTCACTGCTTGATGGCAAAGGATGAAACATTTCTAAAGGAACAGGAGCACTGCTGTGCATGTTACAGTTTGCTACCTGGCTGGCCACCTAGGATGGAACTCAGGCCTAATTTCTTGTTTTTCCAATGCATCCAGCTCAGTATGAGACCTTTTGGGGGATTTCAGTTTAAAAATCTCATTTGTATTCCAAGATAGTTTCTGATCACCTAGAGTGCATCTACAGTATACAAATAATGGAGTTTGACATCACGTTAAGTGCTGTAGCAACATTGTGTGGAATCCTGGGATTTGTACTTTTACAAGGCCTTCTCTGCTAAAGACAGCTGGTGCCTCACCAAACTACAAATCTCTGGATTCGGTAAGATAGAGCCATGGCAGTACATGTGGTGTCAAACTGCATTATTTCTACTCTGTAGATGCACTCTACAGAGTTTATATAGCAAAAGTTGTTTTGTCTTTGAAAGGAAATAAATCATGCAGCATTCATTATATATAGCTAAAGACTTAACTCTGAATCCCAGTGGTAAGACTTAACTACAGTTCATCAATTGAATCAATAATGGATCCACACACAGATGAATCCCACAGATTCAATGATTCTACTCTGTTACTAATAATAGGTTTCAGGCTTCATTCCCAATGACTTCAGAGAAAGTTATATATATTGAGCTCTGCTCAGCACCATTCCCCCCTCTAAATGTCAGACTCCAGTTGCATTTTAATGTGCTCTACCTTGCTATCTGAATCCTGTTTATTTAAATTGGAATTGTCATGATGCAAGATTAAGACTGAATTTCTCTGAGGAAAACAAACTCTGTGCTAGTTCTAATTTCTTAATTACATCATAATTATTTGATTTGATTTTTTGGTTTTGGGATTCCCGTACTAACTCTATCATGAAAATCTCTGTTTTTCTATAAAGAAAAAAATGTCATTCCTTTAATGCATTGTGGTCATATAAACTCTTTGGCGAATATGACATTTTTTAGCCTGTTATGTAACACACTTTCTACATCCCTTCCCCTTCCCCTTCCCCTTCCCCTGGCCCTCTCTCTCTCTCACTCTCTCTCTCTCACACACACACACAGGGTTGGGGATTGGCCAGCACTTGGCTCCCATAAAAATGTCCTACTGGAAGTAGTTGTTCCCCCTATAAAGGAAGAAGAGCTTCAGGGACATCATAAATCCAAACAATCCCATCATCATCCTAAATAAACCAGAGTCCAATGCTACATCTGCACTGCAGAAATAATACAGTCTGATGTTGTTTTAACTGCCGTGGCTCAGTGCTATGGAATTCTGGGAGCTATAGTTTTGGGAGATATTTAGACTTCTCTGTCAGAGAGCACTGATGACACAACAAAGGACAAATTCCAAGATTTTATAGCACTGACCGATGGCAGTTAAAGCAGTGTCAAACTTAATTATTTCTGCAGTGCCGATCCAGCCTTAGATTCCAATAAGGTTGTTCAAATTCTCTTTATTAGTATGACGCTACTAGTGCTTGAGGTTGTTTTTGCTAGGGTCAAGTAATGCACTGGAATTGCAGTTGTAAGTAGATTCCCTAGCAGAGCAAGATAATGGCTATCAGTAACTGCTTTCAGATAGCGGAATGAAATTGTTTTGCTTCTAAAGGAATCGTTTGTTAAGATATACTACTGCTAATCTTAGCATCTCTTTCTTGTACTGCTACATTATAAGAGTAGAGTCGACCCTTGGTATCCACTGGGGTTTGGTTCCAGGACCCCCTTGGTTACCAAAATCCGTTGATACTCAAGTCCCAGTAAACACAATAGCAAAGTAAAATGGTGTTCCTTATATAAAATGGCAACAGCAAGGTTTGATCTTTGGAATTTATATATTTTTGGAATATTTTCAAGCTGTGGATACTTGAATCTGTGGACAAAAAATTTGTGGATCTGAAGGGCTGTCAATTTCCAAAATATGTGATTGAAAAATCAGCATGCTTTAACAGTTTTCTTCAAGAGTTGTCTTGGGTTAAGCGGCAAATGGGTTTCACTCTGTATGGTGTTTGAACCTCTTTGAGTTTATAAAATATTTTCCTTCAGATTTGCAGACACTGTACTAGATGAGACTGAGCATTATCTCAGTTCTGCCAGCCAATCAAAACTCTTTTAAGCACATCCCTAAATAGCCTGTTCATTGATTTGTCTACAAATATTGCCCATCTAAATATTTTCTGTTGCCCATTACTTTTCAATAAAACTATTTATTTTTGGTATTTTAGTTCAAATTCTATCCTGAATCAAATTGTTAATCCAGACTAGAGTAGACTGATTGAATCAATGGCATTTATATAAGTGTTGACATAGGTGTCTCATTGATTCAAAAAGTATGTTCTGGCTGAGACTAGAAATTGAATTTACACTTCTCTATCTTCTATTCCATTGACCACAAACAAGACACATCTTACTTGAAAATGTTGAAAGACTAGGAGCCCTGCACCTCCCATTTTAAGTTGCTTGCTTCTTTGTGCGACATCAAATTTCATAAAGCTTCTAGCACAGTGTCAATTGTAACTATACCCCCAGGTCCAGAAATGGACTCATTGGACCATCAGCAGTGAATGCAGTGAATAATATGAGAGGAGGGGTGGGGTTTTGTTCTGACATCATACCTGGGCATCAGGAGTACTCAGAAAGCAGGTTTGCAACTTTATTTCCTGCTTTCCAAGTATCTTCAGAGTTTAGAACTGTTAGTATTCATTAGAGATAGAGGCATAAGCATACTCCAAAGAAGCTAGCAGTTATATTCTAAGGCAGACAGATGGCCTAGAGGCAGAAGACCTGAGCACAATCTGCACTGCAGAAATAATGCAGCTTGACATCACTTTAACTGCCAAGGCTCAATGCTATGGATTTCTGGGATCTGGGGTTTTGTGAGAAAGTTAACTTTTCTCTGTCAGAAAGCTCTGGTGCCACCACAAATTACAAATCCCAGGATTCCATAGGATGGAGTTAAAGCAGTGTCAAGCTGCATTATTTATGCAGTGCAGGTCAGCCAGAGATTAGGTGATAGTACTACTCCGAAAACAAAATGAACCATTTCGTTTTGTAAGTGCTTTGTCCCATGGATAAGTTCCCTGTAGTGCGACACAAGGTCTAGGAGGGTTGTCATGTACATTCAACAAGATCAATGTTCAGGTCACCTGATTTATTTTGGTTGTCAGTCAGTAGCTTTCTTTCATTTCCAATCACCGATAGAATTGTATGCTAGAGCAACCAGGCTTTCTGTTTGTGAGTTCTGTTGCTGTGCTACTGGCTTAGGCTTTTTAGTACCTTACAAGAGCACCGTAATGTAGTGGTCAGAGGGTTGGAATAGGACTTCAGTGTTCCATATTTCTAGGGCCCATTGAGCCACAAAATTGACTGGGAGATTTTGGGCCAGACCCAGGGTGGTTGTGAAGAAAATATATGCCAACCTGAGCTTATTAAAGGAAATAAAGCATTTGAAACTTTATTTTAATACTCTTTCTATAATTTTATATTTGATTACATGTATTAGTTGCTTTTATACTAATGTATTTTACCAGCATAATTTATTATAATTACTGTATAGTTTTATATTTCATTATTCCTCAGATTGTATGCCTCTGGCAGGATTTGATGTTTTAAATTTATTGTATCTGTAAAGCGCCAGATAAACTTATGGCACTATATAAACAAATAATAATTATATTAGGCATATGTTTAGCAAATAATACATCACAAGCACAATGTGAAGGATGAAACATTTCTCCTGAGAAGGGGACCTTACTGATGTCACAATGAACACTGAAGGCATCCATTGCCTGTAAGTCAGTGTGATGTCCAAAAATAAGACCCCCCAAAAGAATACCCCCAAAACCAATTTGACATAAGGAATGAAGCCCACCTCTTTGACTTTGACTGAGGGGCAAGACTGACAAACACATTAAAGAAATGTGCTACAGGTGAATAGGACTTTAGAAGCCTCAATATTTTTTCGAGGAAACTCTTTGGCTTGTGATCCAGACCATTAAAACATTCAGCATGAAAGCAGCTAGAGCCAGCCATTTGGATTTGGGATTACACTTCACAGCTCTGTATTAAACCCGAGCTTGGCCTTAGTCTACCAGGCAGTGTTTGTCTGTTTTCCCTTATGCACTTAAAACATCTCGTAAATTCAAAACTACATCAAGAATTCATAATTTGTCCACAATAAATTGTGTCATGGAATGTATTTTGTGTTTTCACTTGGGGATTTGTTCTGTGCTTTTAAATCTAGAATCTCATTAAAGATGTAAACCTGGAAAGTACATTTTAAAAACTATTCTTAAAGTTAGTTCAGTGAAAATGTTGCTTTCTATACATCAGCGTCCTCCTGTCTGCTAGATGCCTTCATAAAATAGCATTAAAAAGGAAGCTCCCATCCAATATTCCCCTATAACTGCCAAGCCAATGACATTTCTGTGAAGGGAAACAGAAACAGTGTTTTATGGACATGAAATTGCCTCTCCCCTGCCATGTAGAGTACAGCTTAATTCTAGCCTTGAGACGTATTTTTAAAGTATTTTTTAAAATCAAACAGAGAAAACTAAAAGGCAGATTTACTTCCACCAGAATGATGAGATAAGAGTCTTTTTGAAGTGGTAGATTGATACGGACAATTTGATGCTGAGTGTCAGGGAACAAGCTACAGAGAGGGTATTTTCCCAGTCCTAGGATCTCCAGAGGCTACACCAACCTCTCTACAAGGACATGGGGGAAAGAATTCCAGGGTTTTGTGGGGGTTTGGTGTGGGGTGGTTGATGTTTTCCAAGAATAATGTATGGGGGGGGGGCACACTACTCTAGAGGAGAATTGTTGTTCTCCAGCTTTCAGGATCAGAAATTCACATTTCTGGGCAAAGGAATGGAGATCATTGGATGCCCAGGGGTCTTGGAAGGAATCATGAACAGGTGGAGGGGACCCACTTAAGGTCACCTGCAGCCTATGGTCTGCACGATTCCCATCCCTGCTGTAGGTGGGGGATGGAGAAAGGTGGTGATACAGAGTGAGTGGAAGCATATATTTTGCCCTCTCCCTTCTTCTCCCTCAAATACACATGGTGAGAGCAGAAGTGAATAGGCAAAAATAACCAGGGGCCTTGGGGGTTGGCAGTTTGAGTGCCCCATGATACTTTCTACAGAGCTTGGGAAGTTACTTTTTAGTTTAAATAAGCCTTTTAAGGGAAAGTAAGCCATTGCAAAGCCTCCTTCTGCTGCAAAAGATGTGGTTGCCACTAATGTTGCCATTTTGAGGTAACTTGCTATCTTGCTCATTGCCTTTTATTATTTTTTCATTTACTACATTTCATATTGATAAAAATGTTATATAAACCTTGAAGAAGTCTGCCCCAAATGTCCCCTAAAAGGCCTGAAAATACCCTTTAAAGCATTTTTTACCAAACTTTGGTCCTCCAGGTCTTTTGCACTTCATCTTCTAGAATTCCTCACTGTTGGGTAAGCTGGCTGGGGCTTCTGGGAGTTGAAGTCCAAAAACACCTGGAAGACTGAAGGGTGTCAGCCACTAAATGGCATGAAAAATTCCTTGTTGCACACCCACAAAAAATCTATGATGTAGTTTCTGTGTACAATGAGCCTTTGGTTTGCTTCCAAGACACAACCATGGATACCAAAATCAGTGGATGATCAAGTCCCATGAAATACCGTGGTGTTGTGACATGGTGTCCCTTATACAAAATCACAAAATCAAACCTTCCCATGTGGAACGTATACTTTGTTTAATATTTTCAAGTCGTGGGTGCTTGAATCTTTGGATAGAATGTGTGGATAGATAAGTAAAGATAAAGGTAGTCCTTCAACATGAATGTCTAGTCATTACTGACTGTAAGACTGGTGCTTATCTCTGTTACTAAGCCGAAGAGCCAGCTTTGTCCAGAGACTACTCCGGTGGTCATGACTGCACCAAATGCTGTTACCTTTCCACCGATGTAGTACCTATGTATCTACTTGCATTTGCATGCTTTCGAACTGCTAGGTTGGTAGAAGCTCACCCCATTATGCAGCATTCAGGCCTCAAACTGCCAACCTTCTGGTCTTCCAGTCATCAGCATTGGCATCTTAACCACTAAGCCACTGCATCCCTGGATAGATACAGAGGACCAGTTGTATTTTACTTTTGAATCAGGGCCACAATACTAAATAAAAGGGGGGGGGCTAAATCATTGTAAGTAACTGTTACTTGTAATTCATTATTTGCACATTACAGCTTTGTGTCACAGCACAGCCAGCTGGATCTATTATTTAAGCACCTCCAGCTGGAGAGGGAGGAAAAACATCAACAAACATTATTAGATGAAGTTATGTCCTTCACCAGAAAGTACCCTGTCATTCTTTGAACATGTCTTCTGAGCTGGCCCACTTGGTGGTAATCAGGACTCAGCAATGTTCTTTTAATTAAAATTGTTTATTTCTAAACTGAATAATCCCCTTTTCTCCAACAAGCACTCCAGTTGGTATATAATTTCTAATTCACTTCAGTAGAACAAATCAGTGCAATCAAAACAAAAGTAACAATGCTTGGTAAAAGATTAGGTCATAAAAGAGAAAGAGCACATCAAATTAGAGCAGAAAGGAAACATCTTTACTCTGTGACATCAGTGTGGGAGGCAGAATTTCCAGTGTAAGGGCTATGTCCTGAACTGTTGACCAACCATAAAATAATGTGACTAGACACAATATTTGGGGGTTAAGCAGGGGCCACCTTTATTCACCTAAAACCTTTTTAAAAGTTTGAGACTTGAAAGTGCAGGAAATGAAGCGGGGAGCAACTTGGTATGGTTTTAACTGAGGCACAGATGTCAACCTGTGACACCTCTCCAACCACCCTTGGGCAAAACACCAGACCTTAAGGGCAGTCCAAAGAGATTGGTTGCTAACTCAGATGGTCATTTTGCAAGGCCAACCTGGAGGGCTCCCTCCCAAGCCCTGCTACTTTGTAAGTGAGAGTAAGCCCTCAGGTCAGCCCCAAGGGCAGACTCTTTTACAAGCCCTCTGGCCCCATATCCCATGGAGTCCAACTGTTCACCACAAAGAGGAGCAAAGGTGTACAATGATCTGATATCTTCTCCCCTAACTACATGCCACAGGCAAGGACAAGCATCTGCTTAGTTCCTTTCCATCACCAAGCCTGCCAAAACAGTACACACACCCTTGTACAAATCCCCCAAGAAAATCAAATTGCCTTCTTCCAACAAATGAACACCTTCAGTTCTGTAGAACTCAGTCAGCCAGAAAAGTATGTCTGGATGAAGGAGAAAATGCCCCAACTACCTCCCTATGACTGGATTTCCCTATTCACCAGTCTGCAGGCCAGATCCATCCAGATATCTAGGGTCACCATGCTTGGCATGGCAAAATGGCTGACCAGATAATGGACACCCTAGGCCATGTGTCTGTTATGACTTGGAAATTATGTAGGGCTTGACAGTGTGCGCTGCAGGACTGGGGCAATCCAGGATCAAATCCCCACTTAGATATTCAATGCAAAATTTACCATGAAGCTTTTAGTATACCAACAGAAAGTTCTGTTTATCATACTAGTAGGTTCGTGGTAAATTTTGCACACAAAGTAGATGTGTACAGAGAGAGAGAGAGAATGAATGAAATCCATGTGATTGTTGCTTTGGGAAATAGCTCCTGACAGTGTAATCTTGTACATGTTTACACATAACACCCCTTGTGTTCAGTGCTACTTACTGATAGGACTTATGTACAAAGAATTTATTCTGAATAGCTGTAATTCTACCTTGCTGTGCAGAATCATGCCCATTGTTATCATGGCAGTGATACCCTGTATTGCAGTATTAAACATTCTTGTTTACAGTGCTAGCCAGTCAGCCATATCCCCCTCCAGAATACTTCCTTTCAGCCCAACACCAACATTTCCATTTCTCCACCCAGCAGCAGAGAGTCCATGGCCAATGAGTACCGTATATATTTGACTATAAGTCAACCTCATGTATAAGTCAAGGGCAAGTTTAGGAGTCAAAATTATGGATTTTGATATGACCCGTGGATAGGTCGAGGATAAAATCTAGGAGCATGTAACAAAGGTTCTAAAGGATGATGCAAAGGAAAATAATACCAAAGAACTTACAAAATTCTAGCAGGCATAATTATTTGTGCTCAATATAAAGGCTGGATGGATGAAAGAATAGAGCGGGTCAGTGATTCCAGGGCAGATTACATTTTTGTCTTTCACCAGGGAATGGTTCCTTTTTGAAAAATAAGTGTTAACGTACAGTACTTACAATACCTATATTGACCCATGTATAAGTCAACTCGGGTTTTTTCGGGTCAATTTTTTACTAAAATTTCTAGAGTTATACATGAGTATATACAGTATGTTCTATCTTTATTGGGTTTTTTTATCTATAAGAATGTTTTGTGTTTATTTTAACAGAGTACAATGGACTAGTGCTATGCATTTATGGGTATAAAACAAGAGTAACTACTCTGGATGTTCATGGTAAGATAAAAAGAGGAATTTGAATTTATTGTTTCAAGAACTACATCCAAAATAGGACAGGAGAGAAAACCCTGCACTTTGGTTACAGAAGCTCCTAAAGCTGGTTTCTATATATGAAAGTCCACTTAACCAGACATAAAATCTACATGTGCTGCCTGTCTCTCTCTCTCCAACTGGGAGAAGTGGAAGAAATTTCTTTAGATGCCGCATGCCACAGGAGCGCCAAAAAGCCATGGCAGCGGTGGAAAGCTTTCTTTTTGCACCAGAAAAACACCGGATCGGGACAATGGCATGTGGCTGCTGCTTCCCAATCCAGCAATGAAAGGGGCGGCATCAAGCTGCCCCTTTAGGGCCCTCTCTTTTGGCCCTAGGTTTCCTAGTGCCTAGCATAATGAGCCTTGTCCTATATTTACTGGCACCTATGTATAAAGATAAAAGGAACACTGACAATTCTGGGGCAAAGGAAGCTTATTAGTTATATTGATCATTTTCAAATACATCCATTTGGAAGTAAGGGGCAGTATTTTCAATGAAGCTTATTCCCAGGAAATGAGTTTTAGAATCATATTCTTATTCATTTCTACCCTATATGTTTAGAAACCAATTAACGCCTTTCCCATGATCCCATTGGGCCAAAGTTCTATTTATTTCTCAGCTATGTATTTCAAAAAGGAGCAAAGTTAATTGTTTAAACCATCTCTCCATCAACCAACTAATATTAGCCCACTTGGCTGATTTGTCGGAGTCCTTAAAATTCTAGTATGAAACCAAAAAAAGAATGTCTGCTTTGCAATTAATGCAATGCACATTATCCCATCTAATTATTTCTGACATATTCAAGGTATTTGAAGTTAATTCCTGTAATTGCAAAACTCTGGCTGTCCACAAGCAACACGCCAAATACATATTCATATGTTCAAATATCTACTTGTAACTTTTAGGCTGTTGAACATATAGTACATTTAGGTTTTTGGTTTTTTGGGTGTTTTTTTCCCCGCTTGTTTGCATGTGTGTGTGTGTGTGTGTGTGTGTTATTTTTGGTTATTTAAAAAAAAACAAAGTATCTTATAGTAGAAGAAAGCCATGAAAATAAGTTTTTTATCAGGTTAGCAAATACTAGATTATATCCATATTTGTGTGAAAGGAATAACCAACATTCTCAGGGCATGTTGACACCGGCCATTTAAACTATTTCCCCCTGCCTTCATGGTGCCATTTTCTGCAATACCAGGTCAATGCGTGGAGTGGATGGAGCATTATCACCTTGCAACACCAAAGCCCCAGTTTGAGTGTAGACTATCTTCATGAAGTGAGGCACTGAATTCACCTCATCTCTGCTTTAAAATGGTTTTAAACGATTTACCTTTTGCTCCAGATTTTCCAGGAAAACCCGAAGCATTCCAGGTCAACACTGGGTGGTTTGTTGTTGTTGTTTCTTTGCACAGGTGCCCCACTGTACTGCCCGGCACCAATACTGCTGGGACAAGTCATTCCCTCTGAGATCACAGTGAGGTGTCAGCCATGTAAATGGTGCTGGGCATCTCATTTAATCTCAGAGGCAGAGACTGGTGCCAGCAGCAGTGGTGCCAGGTGGCAGCAGGGGCACATGTGCAGACAGCTGCCCAGTGTTCCTCCAGAGTGTGGAGGGAACAGGTGAATTTGGGTCAGGAACAACCCAGAGTATTCTGGCAAGTGTAGATGAGCCCTCAGGCAGGTGTTGTGGAATCTTTCATGATATTCAGTATCATGAAAAGGCCTAATTGGTTCTTGTTTTTCCCCTTCCTCAGAGCCAGGGAAGTAGAGAGATGTATGTGAGATTTATGTGCCAGAGTGACTTATGTTAGTAAACCTGTGTCAGCCTGAGGGTCAAATTAAAGTTCAGAGACATTCTCAGAGACTTCATTCCAATGGTGGACAGTGGGTAAAGCAAAATAGCACAGCCAAAAATATCAGTGTATTTTGGCTTAAAGTTCTTGTTGCTGGTTACCGGGCCTTGGGATACACTCCATGGACAATGGAGAGGAGAAAACCAGGCAAAGCTGGCACTAAATGTGGAAGGGGTATAACTATCTGAGGAATCCCAGGGTGAAATCCTAAAAGACTATATTGGATTCCAAGGACTCAGTTTCACCACCACTGACCAGTATATGGCATAGAGAGTTGCAATGGGAGCAGACTTCTACTAAAACAAGTCTGGATGCAACCCAGCATAGATTATTATTGCTGGCATCATTATGGCCTGTAATGTGATAGAGCAGGAGCAGAAATCTCCAAATGATGTTTGAATCCAACTCCTGTTAATCTAATCCAGGTTTCTTAATGGCTTAAAATGATAAAAATTATAGTCCAGCAACACCTGAAGGGCTATAGGCTCTCCACATCTGTGACAAAATATCCCCCAACCTCTAAACCTTTGAAGTGTCCTATATACCATCCTTCCCCAATCTTGTACCCTTCAGATGATTTGGGCCCCTTTAGAAAAAAGACAGGTGATAAATAAAATAAATAAAACAATATATTTATTCAAATCCTAGAAAACCTGACCATTAGCCATCTTCTTTGTGTTTAAAACATCCAGATAGTATAAAGTTAAGAAAGCTGTTACAGTCTAATAATTTGGCAAGTATGGATTTGGCAAGCATGGGTCCTTCCATAGCCAAAGTGGCCCATTCACTCACAAGAGGGAGATATCAAAAGACCTGGTTTGCAGAAGATCTTTACAACAAGAGAAAACTTCAGTATACATAGTGTCCACTGAATGTACATTGATAGTTGGAGAACTAAAACCAGAGGCAGGAGGCATGGAATGGTGTATCCTGAGAAATGATGGGACTGGCTGATTGCCTGGGAACCAGGCAGTTCTATTTTCTGCAATATGTATAAGTAAAAGTAGATGTGCCATTTAGGAAGGAACTGAGCAACATATCTGTAACTGTTGTGCCCTCAGTAAAATTGAACTGGAACACAACACCAGACTTTTCTGATACGAAGGTGATTTACCCTGAATCAGGCATTGGTCAGTCTAATCCTGTCCTGTCTCTCCTGACAGGATGAAGCTCTTACAAAACTCTGTACAGTATTTCCTACCATGTCTCTATGCTCCTTTGGATCTAGGACCTTGCTGAGATGCACATAGATCACATGCATTGCTAGCAGTATAACTAGGCAGGACAACATTAGGCTGGAAAGATCAAAAGGTCTGAATCAGTGTGTTTTCATTTTTTTCATATGACCATCTGCATGCAGATTTGTGCAGCTGCCATGATACATAAGGCTCAAACATGATGTGATGGATGTTTATTTACCATTAGAAAGTATCCTCCCAGCATGTTGGACCATGCTACATCAACAGTTCTTCAGTGTGATGTTGCATGTATGTTAGCGGTGTGTGTGCATTCTTCAGGAAAGGATTGAGATAGTGGGAAATGGCAGCATTTTCAGTTTCTTCCATTTAAAAAAAAAGAATTCCCAGAATCCCCCCGCTAACATGCCATAGTAGCCGGGAGACTCTGGGAGTTCTCATTAAATAATAATAATGTAATTTTCTAAACTCTGGAAAATGTCATGTGGGAATAGATTTGAAGTGACTCATCTAGGTGCATTCTATATTCAACAAAACCTCCCCACAGTACTTCAAAACCTTTTAGCATTACAGATCTGTTATGCTAAGACAACCACAGTGTATGAGTCAGTATTTTTTTTAATTAAAAATACCAAATTATTGTAGCTATGGGAGAGCACAGTGGGATAGACTTGCTGTGTTTGACTTACATGGGATTCCAAAATGTCCATGTTTTGCAGGTTTCCTGTGTGTGCCACTGCACATCCTCATGGAGACAATGTTTAAAAAGCTACACAAATGCAGAAAGCAGTGGTTCTCCACCTTGGACCTGTCAAATGTTTTGGACTTCACCTCCCAGAAGCCCAGCCAGCTTGCCCAATGAGAAGGGATTCTGGGAGCTGAAGTCCAAAATGCCTGGAGGACCAAAGGTTGAAAATCACTGTTCTACAGCATATAGACTATCTGTGGGAAATGCTCTAAATCCTACCATTAGTGTCAATTTTATTAATTCAGTTGGATTTGTCTGTGTACAGTATTGTCTTGCCATTTAACAACTGATATTAATGGATTTGCTCTAGTTGGGTAAAGCAACAGGATTCTAGCCTATACAGTGGACACTTGTTATATGCTGGGGTTTGGTTCCAAGATCCCCCATGTATAACAAAATCCGTGGATGCTCAAGTCCCATTCAATATAATGACATAGCAAAATGGTGTCCCTTATAAAAAAAAAGGAAAATCAAGCTTTGATATTTGAAATTTATATTTTTTTTGAACATTTTCAAACCGTGTATGCTTGAATCCATGTATAAAAATCTGTGTATAAGAAGGGCTGACTGTATTCCCCATATAAAGCTGGCCAATTCCACACTGCAGAAATAATCCATCTTGATACCAATTTAACTGACATGGGTCAATGCTACAGAATTCTAGGAACTGTAGTTTGTTGTGGCACCAGAACTCTCTGACAGAGAAGGCTAAATGTCTCACAAAACTACAGTTCCCAGAATTCCACTGCATTGAACCATGGCAGTTAAAGAGTTGTCAAACTGGATTATTTCTACACTGCAGATGCATCCTAAGAGACATTTGGTGAAGATATGAGGAAGGGCCTTCTCAATGGCTTCTCCAAGACTGTGTATCTCCATCTACACTCTGCTCCCCCTCCACTGGTAGACAGTGGTCTTTAGTTACATAGGTTTTTCACTAAGAATCCTATCACACCTCAGCCATAGCTGAGGACCTCCAAACCGGGTCAAATGTAGGACAAGGTTTTAAAATGTAGGACCTTTTTTCTTTTCTTTTTTTAATTTCCTGGCCAGGAATTTTTTTAAAAAAAGTCCTAGATTTTAAAACCTTGTCCTCCTTCTCCTCCCCGGCTTGGGAGGAAGCCTCGGCCTGCTCCCAGGGAGTGTGGGGGCCGCCTGTCATCGCGGCAATTGCCGCAGTGGCAAGTGGCCTCCTTCTCCTCCCCGGCTTAAGAGGAAGCCTCGGCCTGCTCCCAGGCCAGGAAGGAGCACGGGGGCCGCTCCTCATTGCGGCGATCGCCGCGATGGCAAGTGGCCTCCTCCTCCTCCCTGGCCTCACGGAGGCCTTGGAGGACCCCGCAGCTGGAGCTCCAACCACGGAGTCTTCCAAGGCCTCTCTGGGGCCTGGGAGACAGCATCTCCCAAGCCCCAGAGAAGCCTTGTGAGGCTCCACGGCCGCAGAGCCACCCCCAGGGCCTCGCTGGGGGGGGGGGAATCCCAGGGGCGGGGCCAAACCGGGCCGGGACCGTGCGGACCCGCCCCCAGGCAGGATATGGCAAGCCTAATCACACTACACAGCAATAGTGCTATATTCCACTTTAACATCCTATCAAATCCTGTGATTTGCATTTGAAGGAAGAGTATTTACAATTCTCAGCCAGATAGCTCTTGGGCCTCACTAAACTACAAAACCCAGAATTCCACAAGATTTTTTTTTTTTGCCATGACAGTTAAAGTGGAATATATCTCTATAACCATCTAGTGTGATAGGGCCCTAAGGAATTCTTTTGCAAGAGTCTTTTAATGAATGGTGGTTCATGTTCCTTTTTATTATTATTCATTATGCTTTCAGTGGTTTTAAAAACTATTTTAAAGGCCTTTTTATATGCTATTTAATTCATAGGTACAGCCATGTAGAGAGATCTTGTAGCATGAACAGCGCTTTAGAAATAAAGTTTAATAGTAATAATAATAACAACAACAGAAAGCAAGAAGTTGGCAGCATGAGGTTTCATAGACTTCAGTCTACTTCCTCAGATGCTCCACCATAAGCATTTGAGGATGTAGACTGCCGTGTACGAAATCTCATGCTGCCAACTTCTTTCTTTCAGTTAATCTCAAATATGCTGTTTAAGTCAGTTTCCTTTAAATTCAGCTATCTTTAGTCATTACATTTTTTTTTAAAAAAATTAATACTATATTTTTAGCAGTATTCTATTTTAATCTATGTTTAAGACACCTTGGTGCTGCATGGGGGAAAGCCAAGATAGAAATCAATAACATCTGAGGTTTCCCATTTCTCAGGCAATAGCTTTTCTTGTCAGATTAGAGGTGACTCCTGTTAGGTTTCAAGAGCTGACTGGAACATGGGTTCTCAAGAGGGAGAAGACAGGAGAAACCCTACAGTGTGCTTTGGTCATTTCTGATAAGCAGTAGATCCTGCCTAAAGCTATTGGAACTGAAGATTAGAGTACAATTTTAAGCATACGCGGGTATGGTAATTCGGGTTGCCAGTGTAAAAACTAAAGCTGGCTCTTGTACCTTCAATGTTTGTGTTGTCATCTGTTGTTATGTGCCTTCAGGTCATTTCCAATTTATGGTGAACCTATCACAGGGTTTTCTTGGAAAGTTTCTTCAGAGGGGGTTTGCCTTGGCCATCTTCTGAGGCTGAAAAAGTGTGACTTGCCCAAGGTCACCCAGTGGATTTCCAAACTGGGCATTCGAATCCTGGTCTCCAAAGTTATGATCCAACACAGAAACCACTATACCACCCTGGCTCTCTAATGCTTGTGAAGAACAGGGGAGTTCAGCAGGTGCTTGTCATGCAACCAAGTAACAAGCAACACCTGCTGAATTTCCCTTTTCAGCACAACTATTAAAGGAACAAGAACCCTCTCCAGTTTTCACTTGGGCAACTCTATCTACTTTTAACTTGGATCAATGGGAAATGATTTTTAAAAGTGGCAGTGGTAAAGAAGAGACATCGACATCTGAGTCATTACTATTGGTTACAATCTTCTGTACATTTTTATGGAAATACATCAACCATTCATGTTGAGCAAATTTACTTTTAAATTTAGCCCCATCCATTTGTGTGTTTATATTCATCTTCCACTGCTCTTTTTTTGTTTTTAAACTGGATGTGGATGCTTTGAGCTTCAGTCTTTTTGACTATTCCATGCCTGTCTTGGATTCCTGATGAGATTTTATTAACATATTTGATAATTAGCATTGTCTTTGTGATTGGCACTTTTTTCTGCATTTGACAGGATTGATACTAATTATGCAGTCATTATAAATGTTTGATTTTGCCTGCATTTGATTGCTGACTACAAGTAGTATTTGGTAGTCCATATACACTGATTTTATTGTTTAGTAGCTGTTTTGAATCAAAACAAAGAAGGGATACTGAGTCATGTTAAAACTCACATACTTTCAAGTGAACATCCACAGCACGTTTCAGATTCAATTTATTTAATTAAATTTTTAAATTGCTTAATTTTAAGAACTTGGCAAATGTAATTTTTATAGCCATTAAATTGTTTTGTGAAGAGTCACTTTACATTTTAATAGTTTTATATTTGGAAAAAGGCTATATCTATCCTTACAGAATTATTTTAAAGAAAATGTTGACATTGCAAAGTCCAGTGGATAAAAGTTTATAAGGCTGTAAAGCTGTGTTGCTTGTGTGTCTTCATGCTGTTTCTTTCTACAGCTGCTGAAATTAGCCACTGGTTTTTTGAAAGATTCAAAGACCTGAATCTTATTCCAGAAGAGCAGATCAACTGAAGAATCATGAGTCAATGGCTGCATCTATACTGTAAGAACAATGCAGTTTTACACCACTTTAACTACTATAGCTCCTTCCTATGGAATCCGGGGATTTGGAGTCTTGCAAGGTATTTAGCCTTCCCTGCCAAAGAATGCTGGTGCCTTACAAAACTATAAATCCCAAGATTCTGTAGGATGGAGCAATGGCAATTAAAATGGTGTCAAACTGCATTATTTCTACAGAGTAGATGCATCCAGTGTAAGTAAATTCCATTGGGCTAATGTGTCTATTCTAGTTGGGACTAACAATAGACTTCAGACCCAAACATTCATGTGATGCAGATCAAGCACAAAGTGTATGCCTTGCTCTTGACAACTCCTTCTCATATTTCCATTTCAGTTACCCATACTGGCATCTTCTGTTGTTAGCCTCTATTTCCTCGAGCTTACGGATGTCTTCAAGCCAGTTCACTCTGGATTCAGCTGCTATGACAGGAGTTTGAGTATGCCATACATTGAACCTTCCCAAGAGGCTGTTCCTTTCTTGATGTTGCTCAGTCTGGCTTTTGCTGCACCCGCCATTACGGTGAGTCATAGCCTGTTCCAGCCTCCACTCTTAATGCCCTGCTGTGAGTTCTTGCCAAACAAAGTGGGAAGTGCAGATGGTTTGGGATGAAGAATCAATGTATTTGTACTGTATGGAGGGCCAGGGGGAAGAACTCAGTGTGAAACCCTTCAGTAATAAAATAATGTTAGCACATTACCAAAAAGCCTTAGTAAATGCACCATCACTCCTGCATACTCTGCATTCCATTCATTTAAAATATGCATCCATGTTTTAAAGCACTAAACTCCTGGGTTTTTTTTTGGGGGGGGGGATCAAATAACATGTTGGAGGAGGATGGCTGCAGTTTAAATGGCAAGTTGGGTGGAATTAGGGATAGAGGTGTCATTATTTCATCCATGTGGAGCTTTACATCTCCTGCTCCAGGTTTTGTTTTAAAAAAGTGATGGATCAGAAGCCAAGATCCTGCATTAGGAGATCTAATGACAGAAACGTAGTTGCTTTTCTGTAGCTACATCTTCACCAGAACCTACATTTTGACAGCACAGCCCTCCCCACAGCATGGCTATTTCCATGTTACCTGAGAGCAGGGAGTTGAGCAAGGATGTGTCTTTTTGCTATAAGTAGAAAACTGGATGCATTTCTACATAGCCCCCACTCTCCAACAACAGAGAAATAATGATTATGGTGGCAGGGGTTGATGCTGGAAATGTAGATTTCAGGGGAATTTTGGGTCATTGCATGGACCACAGCCATCAAAGTGAATTGTGGTATTGTAAGGCAGACTTACAACATCATAATTACTGAAAAAGTGCCACTCATTATGTTTTATAATACATTACATTTTAAAAACAATTTTTCATGTGGCTGTTTAAGCAAGTAGTAATAATGCATAAACCTTAAGGGAAATAGATAACGAGAAACATCTCACCATTTAAAAATAACAGCAAACACTGGATAGAGTCCCCCGAATCAAAAAGCTTATAAACCCCATGTCTGGTGCTCCTCAGTATGCTGTATCTGCACTGCAGAAATAATGCAGTTTGCCACCATTTTAACTGCTATAGCTCAGTGCTGTGGAATTCTGGGATTTGTAGTTTGGCATGACACCAGAGCTCGCTGACATGGTGGACTAAATATTTCAAAAACTACTAATGCCAGAATTACATAGCACTGAGCCATGACAGTTTAAGTAGTGTCAAACTGCTTCATTTTTGCAGTGCAGACAAGGCCCTGGCTGTTCTTTGGAGAAGCTGAATTCAACATGAAGGTGTGTAATTTCTTTCTTAGATCACTTTTCTATCATGGAGAAGATGTGTCTCTTCTGAGTAGTATCTTGAAGAAAAACAGCCTGAACCAACAAAGAACCCTATAAAAATAGTCAAGTGTATTAAGTTCCCACTAGTTGTTTTTGATCAGAGTCATATCATCATAATGGCTACACTGAGGCAGATTATATTGTTAGAAGCTATTTTTGACTGCTGCTTTTAGCTTGTAAAATCCCCCCAGTTCTCCTTAACATTACATTCTTATGGAATTATACAGCCTTCACTGCCCTCTTTTTGCTGTAAGGGAAATTAGAAAAATCCATTAAGAAACACAATGCAGTGGGGAGGAGGTTTGGTGTTTAGCAGTGACGTCAGACCACAGTATTCTCAGTTACTTGAATACCAGAAGGTCTGCTGTGTCAGCAATTTACTAACTGTTTCTGCCATTCTAACTTCAGTACAGAATTAAAGAGGAAATGCCTCTCTTATATTTTGTTGTTGTGGGTCTTAAAGTCATTTCTGACTCCAGCATTTCACCACCACTTCCACCATTTACTGCTTGAGGCAGCCACCACCTTCTACCTGGTGGAAGAGCCAGCCCTGGTTGAGCATGCATATGGAAACAATCCATCAGCTATTTTCAGTGCAATTTTAAGGCTGCATCTACATTGCAGAATTAATGCAGTTTAACTGCCATAGCTCAACACTATGGAATTCTATGACTTGTAGTTTTGTCAAATATTTAGCTTCTCCTATCAGAGCTGTGGCTTTTGCTGCTACATCAAACTACAAACCCCAGGATTCCATAGGATGGAACTATGACAGTTAAACCAGTGTCAAACTGCATTAATACTGTAGTGTGGCAGCCGCCTAAGGCCTCATTACACTATGGAAATAAACCGATGTGGAACTGATTTATTTACATTAAGTTAATACTTGCCCTGACTGCACTTGGTGCAGTTTACAAGGGGACAGCTGAAAAGCCCATTTAAACTGGTGCAAAAACCAGACCCCTTAGTGCTTCTTTTTTTAAGAGCCACAACAATCCACATCTTTGATAGTGTGACCATGCTATTGAATCAGTTCAGATCATACTGCATCACTCCTGGAAATGGAGATGCCTCCATTCAAATCAATACAGTGGCAAATGTGAATGGCAACAGGGTTAAAATGGCACATAGAGATTCAATTGCAGTAAACATAGTGGTAACACTGAACCGATTTGGAATTGGTTCTGAATCAGTGTGGCGATGAGAATCTCTTTGTTCAAAAAAGGAGGTGTGACTGACCCCAAAGATACACTGAAAAGAAATAGTAAATTCCTTTGGGAGCAACACAAGTTAATAAAAAACAGAACATTCTGTAAATTCATTGTTTCAGGGGTCAAGTAGAATTGTGAGTAAGACATAAATCTAATTGTTAGTCCCAGTTGAAGTCAACTCAGTGAACTGAATATCTAGTAAATCAACACTTATAGGTTTTACAGATGCATTGAGTCTATTCTTTGTTTGTTGTGTGTCTTCAAGTTGTGTGTTTTCAAGTAAACCTAAGGTGAATCTATCACAGGGTTTTCTTGGCAAGGTTCTTCAGAAGGGGTTTGCCATCTTCTGATGCTATGCGAGTGTGACTTGACCAAGGTCACCCGGTGGCTTTCCATGGCCAAACCAGAATTTGAACTCTGGTTTCTAGAGTTCTGTTCTAAGGCTCAAACAGTACACCATGCTGGCTTTCTTGAGTCTCCTCTAGCTGAGATTAATAATTATTTTTTGGCCCAATTAAACAAGCATTCCTTTTTAAATCTTTTTTACAAGAATACAGATATAATATTCTGTAGATGGAAGATTTAACCACAGATAGAAGCATTCAAGAGACTATCTGGACTCATGTATTCAAGAGATGATACAACTACAATAGCTCCAAATCCACAGGCACTTGTGTTATTGCTTATGTAACTAAAACATCACATTTTGCATGTGTAAAAAGGAAGTGTCTGCCAATATGGAAGAATTCCAAGTTTTGCAGAAGTGCCCAAAAAGGAGGGAACTCCCTGCAAAAGCAACGTAATGAAAAGTGAGGATTCTGTGGGAAAGATGGAAAACAGGAGGTGTGGAAATAGAATGGAATATTGTAGAAGAGATTGTGGCTGTTTGGCTGGCTGGCTGAAACAGTGAACAATAGTACTTTGCACTGCATGATTTTCTCCTCACGCATTTTCACAGTGTGCTTTCATCTCAGAATTAATGTACTTTATGTAGATACATTCCTATGGAGAACAAGCCCTCACCACATAGCAGGGATATAAAACCTCAACTATTTCATCTTTGCATATGGGGATGAATAATTATTATTGCTTTCTTCCCACTGTGGAAAAAAAGAATGTTCCTTCACAGTATTTTCTCCATATTCAAACATCTCAAAGTGTTTCAGAGGAATTATTCTGCAAGGAAAAATGTGCAGGTTTGTTTCGGGTTTTGTTTTTGTTAACTGTTTTCTATGCAGAAAACTTGTTTTCTGGGGGAGCTCATTTTTCTGCACAGAAAGCAGGATATTTTTACAAAAAAAATATCATTTTTGCAAATCCTACACAAGACCAAATATGAAGAGAAAATTTTCCTGGCTTCATAAAGTCCAAAATCCTCTATTGCAGTTGTGAACAGGTAACCTAAGGTTACACAATTGTGACTGTTATACATGATTCCTATGTAGCCCCTCATTTAGTCTCCCAAGCCTCACTTACTGGAAGGCAGCTACTGTGATTGACAGATTTGTTCCAATTTCAATCAGGAAGCAGTTGGTGGACAGTCCCACTCCTCATTTGTGAGTGATCTCCAGTGCAACAAGAAATTGTGGCAGAGGTCCTGCTTCTGTCTGAGATTTCTCATGAGAGGAAATAGGACCATCAGTCAGCTGCTTCCCAAGGGACAGGAGAATAGCCCTCAATTGATCACATCAGCTGCTATTGATAAGTGGGGAGGGGAGATTGGGATGGGATTCACTGCATAGCACCATAACCAGTGGCATCACTAGGGGGTATGGGGTATGTACTACACCAGAGGTAAGGTGACACCTGGTGTTCCCCCCCCCCCCAGCTGCGGGTGGTGCAGTGCTGCTACCAGTACCAACTCCTTTTCTGCTCTACTGGCTTTCTGGTTTGCCCAAGCTAACCAAAGCATCAGGGAAGGAAGGGCAGGCACATGCAAACATGCCCCCCACCTTTTCTAGTGCCTTGGCAAGCTTGCCTGAGATAGCCAAAGCATCAGGAGAGAGGAGTGAGACAGAACACCTGTTCCCGTCTCTTCCCCAGTACCTTGGCTAACTTGCTTAAGCAAGCCAAAGTATTAGGGAAGGAGGAATGAAGATGTGCAGACTTGCCACTCCTTCCTTCCCTAGTGCCTTGGCTGGATCATGGCTGGTATCCATGGGAAGACAGGTGGACAGGGCAGGGCAGGCTGCCACCACCAACCCTGACCCCAGTATCTACACCAGATGACACCAATGTTTGATATGCCACTGACCATAACTACAATGTTTATGCATCCATAAATCCCATACAGGATTCTGGTCCCATTTTTCACCCTGGAAATGAATAATTATGAATATTGCTTCCATCCGTACCTTGTGGAATATTTGCATTGTGTTAGTGCTGCCAAATGTCTTTTCTGTTCTGTTGTGCTGCTGCTTTGCCTTGGCAGTCCTCATAATTTCTTGTTTTGTTTTTGATGGACATTTGTGATCAAGCTGGACTGTAATATCACCAACAATATCAGGCCAGTCACCATAGCAGATGAAACTCAATGACAGTGAGCATAAAGCTGAGAAGACTCAAAAGAAAACAACAGTACATAGAAGAACAATAGTACCAAAGGGGGTGGGGGGTGGAAGAGCTTTACAACTAATGTTGAAAATTGCATTAAGAAGGGGGAGCATTTTCACATTCACCAAAATGTGATGTAGTGGTTTGAGCACTGGACTACAACTCAAGACCAGGGCTGAATCCCTGCTCAGTCATGGAAAAATACTGAGTAACCTCAGGCAGGTCACACACTCTCAGCCTCAGATAAAAGTGAGGGCAAAGCCCCCGTGAATAAATTCTGCCAAGAAAATAATGTGATATATTCACCTTAGGGTTGCCGTAGGTCAGAAATGACTTGAAGGCACACAACATTATTAGCCCTATGTTGCACTGATAGAGCTGCCGAGGGGGGGGGGATGCAAATACTAAAAAAAATACCCAATATAGAAACAAGAAAACATCTTGGTTAGCATAATCTTCTGTGGAACTATTTAGTAAGTTTGTGGGGGGTGATGTTCCAGCTATTGTACACAGAAAACATGGCAAAGAAGGTCAGGTCATCTCATGCAGTTGCAGAAAATATCACATGCCTTTTAACTGTCAGGGTCTTTTTGATAGCTGTTTTTCACTCTTCTTATGCAGTCTAATTATTCTACTCCATAGATTCCCACAATCATGTCTGGTTTATTGTTAAGAGCCCTGGTGGCACAGTGGTTAAATGGCAGTACTGCAGCCACTCACTGGCCATCTCTCGGGGGTGCTTTGATTTTGAGTTCATGATCATGAAAATTATAATCCAAAACATTTAAAGGGCCAAAGTGCCCCCCAAGCATATTATATTTGCAAATTTAAAATATGAGTTCAACTCTCCATACTATTTTTAAAATTATTTAATAGCCTTGGGCTTGCCGATGTATTGTTCCAGAGTCCCTTTTTTTTCAGCGAGAATGTTTTTGTGCAAAGGCAGGCCTGTGTAGACGTTTATTTTCTTGTGAAGATTTTATAATTATTAAAATGATTGTAGTCTGCCTTTCAGTCCCAAAATCCACAAACCAATTTCCAGATCCTAGCTCAACTGTAATCTCAGTCAATGGATCAATATATCGCTATGACAAACAAGACGTTTTCATGATAATGAACATACAGCACATCGTGTGCTAACATTTTCTCTGCCCTCGCTCAGGAAATCTGAATCAGTAGGTGTCTATGAAGCAATGTTAATAACACACACTTTGTTGATTGAAGGTTGTTCTACCTCAGTTATGTATGAATCCTTTCAATCAAGTCTTGGTTTGGTCAAATAGCTGTTATAGTTATCTTATACCCTTGCTTTTTCATTGTAGATCATGGTGGGCGAAGGCATTCTCTACTGTTGCCTTTCAAAACGGCGGAACGGTATCGGCACAGAGCCCAATATTAATGCAGGGGGCTGCAATTTCAACTCTTTCCTCAGGAGAGCTGTCCGTTTTGTTGGTAAGTTGTAGCAAGTCCTTTTTAATGAAGAATTCCTGGTGTTGATGCTTCTTTAGACATGGTCTTTTAGGCTTGGATGAGCATGTTGCAACTTCAGCTCTAACAATACAGAAACTTGAGGGAGTGGATTTAAAATTACCTTCACTGTGGGGATACCGTCCAAAATGGCTTTGTGTTGCCAACTGATTTCTCTACTCCTCGCAACATTTTACACTAGACACTATGAAGATTGAGGCTATCATGAGAATCCATGCTTCCACAACACTTCCTGTCCCTTATGGTCATGGGATGGTTGGGAAGATTCAAAATGCAGTGGTCCCAAAACATCTTGTGAGACATTTGCTATTTTTAAAATTGGAGATTGCTGGTGGCGGTGGTGGTGATTCACTTACAAAATTTCTAGCATTTTCTAAGTGATATCTGAAAATTAAAAGCCTCTACTCATAGGTTTCATAATACAACAGAGATGGAAAGAGGGAAGGGAATGGATGGTGGGGTAACTAGGGAATCTAGAATATTGAGATAATATGTTGCATGGTTACATAAACTCTGCAAGTATAATATATCTAGACAGTTTTCCTTGTTTATTCAAACATATGAATATTCCTGTAGTACAAAGTAGTCCATTCCAGCAAAAACATTTCCACGAAATGCCTGTTTGAATGTTTCTAATACTTGGAAAATTGTCCAACAGTTGACTTAAAAAAAAAAAGTTTCAGGCTAAGGCCCAGAGTTGATTCAGTGCCCACCTGCTGGAATGGACTACTTTGTACTACAGGAATATTCATATGTTTGAATAAACAAGTCTTCTTAAAGGCAAAGGAAAACTGTCCAGATATATTATACCAGCCACCACAGAATCAATTACAAGTGTATACAGCTTGGGACACAGATCTGTCTTCAACATCCACCATCTCAGGTGTCCCCTCCTCACTTTATTCTACCTAATGGCAAGGCGAGCCCTTATGATAATGTTGGCTTTTTTTTCCTAAAAGAAAGAGTTTCACACCTATGGAGAACATACACAGAGGTATAGCCGAGATGTTGCAAAGAGAACCTTTTTAAAAATCTAACATTTAAACACTGTTTAAAGTCCTCTGTGAAAACCATTGAACCACTGTCCTGTGTGAAAACAGACATTTTTTTTTGAACCATTATTTAAAAGGTGGCAGAGCCACTCAGTCTCTCTCCTATCATGCATCTAGACAGACAGATTTAGGCAGCAAGCCACCAGTTTATCATCCCTGGACAAAAATGAAGCACTGTATCTATTCTTGCAAAGATCTAAGAATTTTTTTCCTGCTTCTTCTTTAGGTGTCCATGTATTTGGCCTTTGTGCCACAGCTCTCATCACTGATATTATACAGCTGTCGACTGGGTATCAAACACCATATTTCCTGACTGTATGCAAGCCTAACTATACATCCCTCAATGTATCCTGCTCTGAAAATTCTTACATTGTGGAGGATATTTGCTCAGGACCTGATCCCATGATCATCAATGATGGAAGGTTAGATAGAAGCAGATACTTTTAAAAGAGTATGTGCATTCAGTCTTTTTTGTTGAGAATCAGGAATGTGTTGACATCTAATTTTATACAAATCTATATATGTGTATCTTTCAATAACAGTAAGACTAGGACATTATTCACTGCCATTTCATGATGGCTGCATTTATTATTTCTAGGTTTTTAAAAAGAGAAGTCGTGTTTATCTGTCTCATTAGCTAAAAAGGTTCCCAAAATGGCTTACAGATAGCAGTAGTAAGACAGTCCCTCAGACTTACAGTGTAAAAGTTCTGGCACACAAGCAAAAGTGGATAGGAATGGAGGAGGAAAAAACTAGAGAAAGCCAAACCAAAGGCATCTTGTCTCTGAACAGAGGTGATAGAAAACCCCAGCTTCTCTTTAGTCCTTCTTTTCTGCAGCCTAGGCTGCAGCCTAGGCTGAATCTACGCTGCAAAAATAATGCAGTTGGACACCACTTTAACTGTCATGGCTCCATGCTATGGAATCCTGGGATTTGTAGTTCGTTTTGGAATCAAAGGTTTCTGATATGGAACCCTGGTGGCGCAGTGGTTAAATGTATTGCAGCTCACAAACCACAAGACTGTGAGTTCAATACCAGCGAAGGACTCTGGGTTGACTCAGCCTGGCATCCTTCCAAAGTCGCTAAAATGAGTACCCTGCTTGTTGGGGGCAATTAGCTTACACTTTGTAAACCGCTTAGTACATCAGCAAGCGGTATAGAAATGTACTTGCTATTGCTTATATTGATAGAGAAGGCTAAAATATCACAAAACTACAAATTCTAGAATTCCATATTGAGCCTTGGCAGTTAAAGTGATATCAAACTTTTCTGCAGTGCAGATTCAGGCAAGGAAAGGCATCTGGTAACTTTGGACCTGTAGAGTAATCCAACTCTTTTCTTTTTTGTATCACAGCTGCGGCAGATGGTATGAGAGCTATCCAGGTTCTGAACTTTAATTCCCAATGTAGATGCAGTATCTGGATAGCTCTTCTGCAACCTGGAGCAGCTGTGGTAGGGCTGCCATTAAAACTGAAGACCCGCTGTTAAAAGCAAAACCAGATTATCCCCCACCATGCAACTCCAGTGTCACCAGCATTCTCTGGCTTTGTGAAGGGACTGCCAGCCAGGTGACAAATGAGAGAAGCCGAAGCAATGGAATTTTAGCTTATAGTGCAACTAAAAACTGATACAAAATGGTTGAACAAATTCCTTCATAATGATACAGAGTAAACAAGTTACAGACGGCAATGGAGGAGAGTGCATGAGAGGAGCAAAATGTCTCTCATTGACAAGATGGGTCAAAAACACAGCAAATTCTAGTCTTTCTCCATCAAAACATTTGATTCATATCCACAGTGGGATTTTTAAACTTTTTAAATTAAAGTTATAAATACGGTATAAGGACAATTGATTGTACAAATTCTTCTTGCTCTGATGCTGTCTCCCCAGACTGTATTCAACTGAGAAAGATGTTTGCAAAGGAGATTCATATTGCCTGTCTGCAAGTTCATTAAAATCCTATACAGTATTGGCTTCAACAGGACACATGGCTACATAAAAACATAATGACCTATAAACACACATCCAGATGAAAGCACTTGCCACTAGCAGGATGTGATTGGGGCCAGGGATTTCATGAATTATTCAGGAAAGACTAACATACTAAGAATAACATTAGAAATATGGGTTGACCTCTGTTCTTTTAAATTATATGTATATAATCTTCAGAGCTGTGTAGAAACCCATTTACCCTTAAGATTGCATTGACATTCTAACCGGGCATGCAATGCATGTTAGGTTGCCATCTATTTCCTATGTATATTTCCCATATATAAAGGTCAGTACACATTCTGTTGCTTTTGCATATGTCACGCAGTGTTGAAGGACCTTTTCTGCTTAGTAATCAGGCAGCAGTTTTTAAATCTGGTTTGGGAAATGTTCTTTATAGCAATAATCTTTTTTGCATGGTTTTAAAAAAGAGGAATGGAGGATTACAGTTTTACTTTAAAAGAGAGAAAGCCTTCCCTCTCAAAAACAGCGGTAGAGAGAGAGGAAGAAAGGTTAAGCACTCTACAAACTACCAGCCAGTTGTGCAGCTGTTCTTCACCTGTTAAGAGTACCCACATCCTATAGGTGCTGCTAATGGACATCTATTTCTACCCTTAGCTATGCTAAGGATTAAGCGTCAAATTATTTGCTTAGAGCATAATGTTTCCTTATCTCAGTATGGCTCCCCAAGCAATGAAATTATGGCACTGGGTCTTAATCAGCTTTCCAAACATTACATATTGTAATATAGCTGTATTGAACTAAGAGACTGTGTATTATATGATATGCCTTCGAGTTGATTCTGAACTATGATAACCCTATCATTCATGGTTTTCTTGGTAAGATTTTTTCAGAGGAGGTTTTACATTGCCATCCTCTTACGCTGAGAGAGTGTGCCTTGCTCAAAATTACCCAGTGGGTTTCCATGGCTGAAACAATGCAGTTTGACACAGTTTAACTACCATAGCTCAATGCTATGGAAATCTGGGATTTGTAGTCTGTTGTGGCGCCAGAGCTCTCTGACAGAGAAAGCTAAATATTTCATAAAACTACAACTTCCAGAATTCCATAGCACTGAGCTATGGCTATTAAAATGGAACCAAACCACATTATTTCTGCAGTGCAGATTAGACCCTGGACTCTCGAAGTCCTAGGCTGCACCTGCACTTCAGAAACAGTGCAGTTTGACACTGCTTTTTTAACTGCCATGCCTCAGTGCTATGGAATTCTGAGATTTGTAGTTTGTTGTGGCAGAGAAAGCTAATTATCTCAGCAAATCCCAGGATTCCCTAGCATTGAGCCATGGAAGTTAAAGTGGCATCAAACTACTGTACATTAACTCTGTAGTGCAGATGCAGCCCTAGTCCAACATGCAAGCACTATACTACACAAGTCCATTCTATTGCTCATGGTGTCACATAAATCAGGTTTTGGTAATCTGTGGTTCTCCAGTCATCATTGAGATAAAGCACCTAACCTCTGCATTTGCAAGCTGTGCCAAAGGTTTCCTTGTCAGTGAAGACATATATTAAACCCTGGGATATATGGGGCAAAACGGAAACACACTAACTAATGGGATTGTGGCCATCAGTTTAGCTTCCCTTCCAAACCAGCCAGTGACCAGATATACAAAACTGGTTACACATGAGCAGTCCAAGGAGTGACTTGATGCCAATTTTGAAGCAAAAGATACAAGGTTTAACTAATAGGTGAATTATTTCTTCATATTCTTCATATCATTACTGAAGTTAATAAATTCATCTGTTCCTAGACTATTGTGCAGTACTAATTCTTTTGTGTAATTTCAGAACTTTGTTCCTTTGTTCCCCAAAAAGGTCAGACCATTTGACTTTGAGAAGTTTAAGCAGTGTTATTGAAATATGTTATTTTTGTTAATATGTGTTAATATAAGATAGCAGCGATTCTCGCTAAAATACCAAAAGGGGAATTTTTAATTACCCATAATGTAATGATCATTTCCCTGATTACATCTTGTACGTTAAATATGATTTCTGGACCACCTAATGCTTTGGTTATTTTTAAACCTGCTCTAGCAGAATGTCTTTTTAAGTGAGAAATTTAATTTGAGTGCCCTTCCTTTACAGAAAGTCATTCCCTTCACAACACGCCACCCTGGCAGCCTTTGCAGCTGTGTATGTCTCGGTGAGTAATTAAAACTCATTGTAATAATGGGAGATGTCAGAAGGCCATTTCATGTCTAACCCAAAACAGGCTGGTAAAGAAGAAAGAGATATAAATGTGTGCTATACATATTTGGCTGTGACAGAGGCTCACCAGGAAGAGGTCTCCATCAAGCATCCAGGTGAATAATATAGCATCACTGGAGAAATTCATCTTATTTATAGCACCAAATTTTGGATGACCCTCTACATGGCAGTGCCACTGATGCCAAATTCGCAACTACTTTTGGCACTTCCTCAAACCTCTTTGTTTGCCAAGCTATTTTAATTAGTCAATTTGGACTGTTTTCTTGGCTGCTTTTTCTGACTTTATGGCATGTTTGGGCATTCAATTCTATATAACATTGACTGTTTTAATTTTATTTATACACCATGATGCTTATACCATTTGTAAGGATGGTGAATTTAAAATGTTTCCATCCAACAAGCAAGCAAATAGTGAATCAATCAGTATTAATAACAACAACAAAACCCTTCTCTGGCTCATTTTTTTTCTGGAGACCTGTGATGTTAAAAAATGGAAATTGGGAGAGGAAGGTTGGTGGGAAACAAGGTGAGCCCTACATCAGACAGAGTGAAGAAATAACTTCAGACAGCAGACTTGGGATGTAAGGAAAGAACAGCAAACCATTAATTATTATTATTGTATTATTTTTACTGCCAAGGAGAGAGACAGTGGTTTGTGGAATTTTCTGTTACATGTACCAAAATAACATGCTTGTTTTGGGGTAGTATGCATCTTCAGTTGGCTTCCAGAGGGTTGCAGGGGGGTATCCCTATCTCAGGTCCCAAGCATACTGCAGAAATAATCCAGTGTGAGACCACTTTAACTGAACAGGCTCACTGTTAGGCAATTCTGAGGAGTGTAGTTTTGTGAGACATTTAGCCTTCACTGTCACAATAAACTACTGTTCCTAGGGTTCCCTAGCACTTAGCCAGGGCAGTTAAAGCAGTCTCAAACTGGATTATTTCTCCAGTGTGTTTTGGACTTCAGAGAGTAAATTTTTTCTGAAAGAGTTCCTTGTGTAAAGCACCATGCTTAGCCAATATTTTCTCCTTTGAAAAAGAATAAAATTATCTTGAGAACAGTGTATTAATGTGCAGCCAATCCCCACTAATGTAAATATCTTAGATTTCTCCATCATTTGCATCAAGTGAAAAAACCGATTAAAGTCTGAAAATACACATCCGCAATCAAGGAGCATGTGAAAAGAGTTGAGAAGCTTCTTTCAGTTCATTCAGTGAGGCCTTTGAAGCTGACACTGCAAATTCAGAATGAGAAGCTGTGGATCTTTCATTGTGCAATCTTATACATGTAGACTAAGATCTCTTTCACACTACACACAGTGATAGCACTTTGATGCCACTTTTAACTGCCATGGCTTCAGCCTATGGTATCTGGGAATCGTAGTTCGGTGAATTGTTTGAGTTCTATGGCAGAGAATTTTAATTACCACACAAAACTACAAACCCCAGGATTCCACAGGATGGAGAGATGGCAATTAAAATGATGTCAATATGCATTCATTGTGTACTACATAGGAGACCTTAGAAATAAACCGCAATAAACATAAAGGGCTTTCTTCATGGTTAATGAATATAGGATGAGGCATCAACTTCAGATCCAGATTCTGAGTAATGAAATAAATTTGAGTGATACTATTTTTATCCTCCCAAGGATGTATTATGTACTGCACTGGATGTAAATCGACTAATTAAGCCTGACTAATTTTGTTTACTCATACTAACTGTGACACTGGCTGTGTGTGACAATTAAATAATGTTAAACTCTTCAGTCGTATTGCAAAAAAGTAGCTGAAAATCTAGATGTATTACTACTCCTTAATAGCATTGGTGGGCATGTTTGTTTTCTGAACTCTTCCTCTTTAAAAAAAAATACTTTGCTGATGAGTAATAATGTTAATAACTGCATACTGCTTCTAAGTCCATAGAATATAATCTTCTTCTGTATGTTACAATGCTGATTGTTGCTATTTTGACTTCTGAGGAAAGGAATGGCTTCTGAGCCCTACAGTCAATGGAATCAAGAGGGGCATTGTGGATTGGCTAATCATCACCACTGCCCTCTAGGGTGACCATGTAGCCTACTTTACAGAGGGTAATCCTTCATTTGGTAGCATCCTCCTTCGAAGACCAGTAGAAAGTTTAACAACAAAAACCTTTAGAGGGGAGAACTGCAGGAGTCTCAACATTTCTCATCAACAGAAGCTGGAAAGATTGTCTAGTCAAAGTCTTTACTTCCAAAGAAAGATGTATTGTGTTTTCATTTATGTTATAGCCATGACCGTTCGATGTGTATCTCTCTATATCCGTTAGCATATGCAAAATGGTTTCATCTTTTCCCCTTTTTTGATAATAATATCTAAATCAGAGTGGCATAGGAGAAATAAGATGGAGATACCATGGCAACCTTCCTTTCACACCAAACCATTCTTTCATCTAATAAAACTAATTATTTCCATTTCTCATTTGCTCTGGCAGTGGGATTGTTCACTTATTCTGGGTCCAGTCTGGAGCATTATGCCCTGGACTGACCACAACAATAATCACGTGCACCAGGCTAAAATCGATGAGATACCACATCATTGTGTGCATGGGCCAACTAGGTTGACACCTCATTGGCCCATCCCCTGTTTTTGGAGCCATGTAAAACCTGCCCAGTGCACTGCTGCTTCTGCCAAGGACAAACACCCAGGCACCCAGAAACAGGATCAACAAGGAATCTGGACACCTGTTTCTGTCCACAGTAGAAGCCAGCAGCATGCTGAATAGGTTTTACACAGAGCTCCTGCTCACATGGCTCCTAAAACTGGCCATCCCCTTTCCCTGCACTGCTCAGCATGGGAAAGGGGGATGGCACAGCTCTTTTTATGTGGATAACTGGACTGGGCTGAATGGCACCTGATCCAGCTGTTCATACACCAAAACAATCTGAGGTAACTGGAGTTTTGGGGAAACATCATGCTTTCCCCAACTTTGCTTAGTTCAGAGCAAAGTCAACAACAACAAAAAAGCCATGGATCCTCCTGGAAGTAGCTGTATGTCCTCAGGACTGTCAGCATCAGTTTTAGTATGGTATATTTCACTGGTGTAGACAAGCCCTGATTTTCAATTTGAGTACAGCACCTCACTGATTCACTGAATGCTGGTTTATGAAACCCATCCTTTCTCTAAAAGTCCAAACATGCAGAGGGAGACTCATATCCAATATGAAGTCAAAGGCTTTCATGGCCGGCATCCATAGTTTTTTGTGGGTTTTTGGGGCTGTGTGGCCATGTTCTAGAAGAGTTTATTCCTGACGTTATCCAAAACTTGGGAAAGTATTACGTTTTAGATTACAATACCCAGAATCCCCCAGCTAGCATAATTATTGGTCCTACTGACTGACAGAATATGGGAATTGTAATCTATTAAACCAATTTTCCCTGGCTCTACTCCTATCCCTGTAATCTGTCAACAACAGGTTTCCCCATCTGGTTTGCTAGCTCACATAAATAAACAAGAAAGCACTTCATCTGGGAAATTACACTAAACTTTTAAAATGTATTTCTTTTTAAAGATGTACTTCAATTCAACATTAACTGACTCCTCTAAGCTTCTGAAACCACTTCTGGTATTTGCATTTATCATCTGTGGGATTATTTGTGGACTGACTCGCATCACCCAGTACAAAAGCCATCCAGTTGATGTTTATTGTGGCTTTTTAATTGGGGGTGGAATTGCCCTTTACTTGGTAAGTATCAGGCAAGTATTCATAAATGCCTGTGTCTTGATAGCTAATTGCCTTTTAATTAAGAAGTCATATGTTTCTTTTAGATGTGTAATAACAGATTATGTTCACTGTGACTTTCTGAAATCAGATGAGGAAACATGTGACACACACATAAGATGATGAACTGTGAATTCCATCATCCTTCACCGCTGCTTTTACTGGCTCACACTGATGGGAGTTGTGCCCCAACACTGGAGCCTAAATCCAGCTGTCAGTTCCAGTTTAAGTAAACCTACTGAATCAATAGGAACAAATCAATCAAGACCTATCTAAATTCCTTTGATTCATCAGTTCTACTCCACTTGGGACTAACAACTGGATTTAAGACCTGAAGAGTCACACTCCAATCAACTTGTTTTTGCTCAGAAAATGCAGGTGGTTGAACAAAATACTTTTCTTTTTTTACACAAAGCAACTGCTCATCAGAGCTTGGAAAAGTTACTTTTTGGAACTGAAATGTCCAGAATTTTCCAGCCAGCATGGCCACTCACACTAAGACTATGATCTCTTAATGTTTCACCAGTAAACATATAGTATAACATAGAGAATAGAAATTGCCCATAAACAAAACTGAAAGTATTAGAAAAATATAAGCATTTGTTTTATATTTTAAAATATTGTATGAAATTTTTTTTTTTAAATTCAGTTTTGTTTATGGGCAATTCCTATTCTCTGCATTTAATTTTTCACTCACACAGCATGATTGCCTCAATCTGATTAGATTTCTGCTCAAAGGTTATGCCCTTTCTTTCGCTTAATAACCATGTAATGTGATATCTTTATGAAAGACAAATTCATCAGTTTCAAATCAGTTTGTGGAGAACCACAGCAGAGTTTGAGATGCACTCTATTTGCAGTCAATAAACCATTTACAAGAACCCAAAACAATACATTGCACTTCTGAGGAGAGGAGGGAGATGGGGACACTGAAGAATACTAAGGAATTGTGCATGGCAGGGAGTTGACTGGATGGCCCTTGTGGGCTCTTCCAACTCTATGATTCTATCATTTTTTAAAAAATCTTTGTACATAGACTTTAATAATTATAACTGATAGTGTTAACAAACATTAGCATCATCCAGATGTTCCTGTGAATGTATGTAGATGTAGAGGGCGATCGCTGTGCTGCCTCTATTCACTCCCCTTCCACATGTTTGAGACAAGAAGAGTGATTCCATTCCACTGTCTTCATTATGACAGTGGAATGGGCTGCCTTGGAGCATGGTGGACTTTCCATCTTTGGAGGTCTTTAAACAGAGGCTGGGTGGGCATCTTTCAGAAGTACTTTAGTTGTGTATTCCTGCATGGCAGGGGTTTGGATTAGATGGACCTTACAATGCCTTCCAACTCTAAGGTCTTTATCACACAGGGAAAATCGGGGTTTAAACACATCCCATAAAAATTGCACAATTGCAATTAACATTTTCACACACATTGCGATTAAAGAGCCATTATTCCCAGAATAAACAGACAATAAACAGCAACAAATCATTTACGGGATTTCCCTGTGAATGGTTTGTTGCTGTTTATTCCCAGGATAATGGTACTTTAATCGCGACATCATGTGAAAATGTTAATCACAATATTTGGTTATAGATATGGGGCCTACACACTTCAATTTGTACATCCGTAAGGCTCTTTCAAACATTAAACCAAATCTGTCTGCAGGACATGGGTGCAAGCAATCCTCTTTCCCTTGTAACTATGTTCAGCAGAAGAGCCTAATGAAGATTAAAACATGGCATGGGTTTGAAAAAGCGGCTTACCTTTCCCGACTTCAGTGCTAATTCGGGAGGCAGCTGGCTCCTATCACACATAAATCGCTGAAGAATTGCCACCTAGGTCCGTCCTGGATGCAGCCTGGGTTGTCTAAGCCATTTCCATGCCCCCTTTTAAAAATGAAAGCTTCCAAGTTCTAAAAATGGCTGCCGAAGTGGCTTAGACTACCCAAGCTGCATCCAGGATGGACTCAGGCAGCGATTTGGTGGCAATTTATGTGTGATAGGAACCAGCTGCCTCCCAAAGTAGCACTGAATTCTGAAAAGATAAGCCACTCTTTTAACCTCATGCTGTAGGGTCCTTACTTTCTACTAACCTCAAATTATTTTTAAGAATTTCCTTCTTTGGGAAACAGTTCTGATTTGGCAGGAGCCACCTCTGCCTCTGACACATCTTAGTTACCACAATGCACAATACAGAAGGCACCCTTGACTAACACCTGGAAACTTTAATAGGTGTAACGAGATGCAACTCCATCATCTCTCACCATTGGCCATGTTGGCTTGTGCTGATGGGAATTGCATTCCAGCAACATTCACAGGACCATATATGTCCTATCCCTGCCATAAGAGTTGCATTACATTTGCTAATCTGCCTGTCTGTCTGTCTATTTACACACACACATAAACAGACAGAGAGAGTGAGAAAGAGAGAGAGAGAGAGTTTTATTGGTCTATTTTGGAGAAATGTGAGATATAAATAAAATAAAATGAATACTGTAACTGCAATACTGAGCTAGCTAACCATAGCAGATGTACCTATAAATATATGATTTGGGTAATAAGCTCCTGCTTGTTTGTTTTTCTTCCTCTAATACCAGGGCTTCTATGCTGTGGGGAACTTTCTACCAAGTGAAGACAACATGTTTAATCAAAATCCACACCGAGAACCATTGAGGTCTTTGACTGACCTGAGCCAAGATGCCAACAGAATCTTACCAGGGAAAAACAGTACCAGCAATGATGCCATTTCCACTCACCACACTGAGAGTATGTTGAACAGAAACCACAGAGACACTGGCTCTCTGACTAACCTCAAAAGGGCAAATGCTGATGTGGAGATTATAACACCTCGAAGTCCAATGGGGAAGGAGAACATGGTAACTTTCAGCAACACTTTGCCAAGAGCCAACACACCTGCAATGGAAGAGTCAGCTCGAAGGAATGCAACTATTCATGCATCTATGGATTCAGCCCGTTCAAAACAGCTTCTGTCTCAATGGAAGAACAAGAATGAAAGCCGGAAGTTGTCCCTGCAGGTGATAGAAACAGATTCTGGACAGTCACCACCTCGAGCAATAGAAATGAGGTCAAGCTCTGAGCCATCTAGAGTGGGTGTCAATGGAGATCACCATGGCCCTTCCAGTCAATACCTAAAAATTCAGCCTGGTAGCATGCCAGGTTGTAATAGTGCTGGCCTGTCTGGTGGGCCAAGGGTTTCCATTCAGTCACGCCCAGGTTCTTCACAGCTTGTGCATATCCCTGAAGAGACACAGGAAAATGTTAGCACGTCTCCCAAAACAAGTTCAGCTCGAGCTAAGTGGCTGAAAGCTGCCGAGAAAACGGTTGGGTGCAGAAGCAACAGCCAGCCAAGAATCATGCAGGTCATTGCCATGTCAAAGCAACAAGGAGTCCTTCAGGGCAGTCCAAAGAGCTCTGAAGGTAGCACAGTCACCTGTACTGGATCAATCCGATATAAGGCCTTGACAGACCATGAGCCGAGCAGTATCGTTAGAATAGAGGCCCACCCTGAGAACAACAGACCCATCATTCAGATGCCATCAGAAGGAGAAGGGAGTGGCTCATGGAAATGGAAAGCCCCTGAGAAAGGAAGCCTTCGTCAAACGTATGAGCTCAATGATCTCAACAGAGACTCTGAGAGCTGTGAATCTTTGAAAGACAGTTATGGATCTGGGGACAGAAAAAGAAGTAACATCGATAACAGTGAGCACCATCACCATGGCCTCACCACAATAAGGGTCACACCAGTAGAAGGCAGCGAGATTGGTTCAGAGACCCTGTCCATTTCCTCCAGCCGTGATTCTACACTTCGGAGAAAAGGTAATATCATTTTAATCCCAGAAAGAGGCAGCAGTCCAGAAAACACCAGGAACATCTTCTATAAAGGGACATCGCCTACAAGAGCTTACAAAGAATGAGAGCCGGTGCTTTGGTGGAACCATGCCACTAACAATCAATATTTTTTGGTACAAGCTTTGTGCTCTCTCCTTATTTTATTTTTGAGCTGATGCTAAAATATTCTTGATGTGCCAAAATATCGACCATCAGCCTGACTGTTTATGGATGTTGCTGATGTGTAGTGATTGTGCATGAATTTGTGGATTTCATGTCGCAGGGGGGGAAAGCACAATGCAAGAACCTGATGAATGGGAAATTTCTTAACAGTGTTTTTTCTTTCCAGAGACTAAAAAAAAAAAAAAAATTCCAATGGGAATGATGTCAACAAAAACAGCAAACCTAAATACAGACACCTTAATTCCTGAATGTGCCAACTTTTTGATTTATATATGTCTAACGACAAAAGGAGGTGATTTTTTTAAAAAGTAAAAAAGTAAAAGTTGTACCAGTGTTGTACTTCAACTTTGCAGGTTTTGCACCAAAATTTAATACAAGTCGGTGCTGATTCTAACCTTACCTTTTTAAACAACGTACATACTTGCTCTACAGACACATGATGTTTTGATATGTAATTCCTTTCCAAGTGATATTGTTGAAAATTATGATGTTGGCTGCATTCATTTAGAGTAGAAAATAAAATATTGACAGCTTTGTTATAGTGGAATGTTCACATTAAAAGATAGAAAAGGTTTTGTGTATTCTTTGAAGTGGAGCAAAAACAGACGTTGATGATATTCCATGAAAATGGATCAATATCTCTCCGGATTAGCTTTTCTGCTTCTCTCCAAAATATGTTTAGTTACAGGTGCTAAAAACCAAGAGGTCACATCTTAGTGAGTTAACCTGGGCATAGTTGAAATATTGTAGTAATCATTAAAAAAAAACAGGGATCCCTTTCAGAAATAATTCATATCTTTCATATTTTAACAGCTTTTCAGTTTTTCTTAATGTTGATCGTTCTGTTTTGTTTTTTTTAAAAATTGATCATGGAATAGCTAGTGCGTTTCATTGATAATTGCACCTTTGTTGTGAAAATGAAAATAACAACAGGCTGCATAATTCATTTGCAAGACTGGTCAGGTACAGGAATGGCCTTGATGGGGCTAGAGCTCATCTTTCTGTGTGCATCCTCTCCTTTCTTTTTATCCTGCCAACAGCTGAGCTGCAGCTATTGTCTTCAGGAGTACCTTGATCCTGATAATGTAGCACAACTGAAGAAGCCAGGATGCCCCAGCATGCTTACTTTGGGCTGGTAAAATGGCCTGTGGTGATGAAGGCAGAAAGATAGTGGTAGCAAAGCACCCAATGGGGTTTCCAAGGTGCCGCATCCTATCTCTGTGGAGGTTTTGCCATCTTAAGCATGCAGAGCAAGGTGATACTAAACAGAGTATTTTTTCTTCTTTCTTGCCTCATTAAAGAATACTTGCCTTCCTTTGCATTTATGATATCCTACATGGCATAAAGCTAGTTTAATAAGGATGGCAGCAATAGATGGGGCAGCTAGTAGCTGGTAGACTCTGAAGGCTTGATGCCTTGGACAAATGCCGCAGGGATGTAGCCAAGGGGGGGGGATCTTGGGGTCCGGACCCCCCCCTCCATTAGAAAAATGAATGGTGTGTGCTGCTGCGCCGCCGCACTCAAGCCCCATTATAATGGTGGCTCTTAGTCTGGACCCCCCCTTCCTAAAATCCTAGCTACGTCCCTGAATGCCGTATCCTGTGGATGGGCTGACTCTGTCATTTAGGGCAAGTTATGAAACTCATATTCAAACTCACATTCAGAAGTGGCTGTCTCACTTTTTTGGCTGTGTACATCATAACTACTGAACTATTCATTGCATATTCAGCTGGGTAGTCTTTATTATAAAATTTTGGAATGGCTCCTAGCAGCCAAGTGCTACATTGTACAAAAGATTATACTCAATGAACAGTCTCTTAACAGAGCTTTTAGTTAAGGAGCTGAAAATTTGTTGTTGTTTTTGTCACTGTTTTTAACTTAGCATGAACTCATTTCAGGGAAGTGAGATGCCAGTGAGATAGTTTACTAAGGAGAAAATTGACTAGTTTGAAGCTATTAAAACTAATGTAATATGCCATGAAAGATACACAAGGTTATCTAGGATAATAGTTCCCAAACCTTGGCCCTTAAACTGCAGCTCTCAGATTTCCTAACTGTTGGCCAAAGTGACTGTGGCTTCTGGGAACTGAAGTCCAAAAGACTTGGAGGACCAAAGTTTGGGCATTGCTGATCTAGGATCATAGTTCAGTTGTGGTATCCAGGCATAGACAAGCCTCTCTATTTCCTAGTCTCATGTCACTTTCCACATTTCTGTCATAGATCTGTTCTGTCTTGTTTCTGCATTAATCTATAATGTTTTATGGTCTCACAAGAATTTGCATTTAAATTGTTATGTAGACACACAGGACTAAATCCTATTGCTTTTTTTACAACTAGACGAGATACACTGGATCAATGGAATTTACCCATTTTTTGACAAATCGTTCAGCATTTGAGTTAATGGATCTATTCTAGTTAGGACTAACCATTTTTAAACATATTTTGAAACACTTTTGTAGCTGAAAAATGCATCAGACCATTTGGGAATATTAAAATCCATTTGATAATTTAAGTTCCAGGATTGGTAGGTCTGGTCAATTTAGATCACAATTTGATTTTCCAAGCATCCCGATCTATACCCAGCTAAAATACTCAGTCATAAGAGCATCTGCCATCTGTGGAAATTATAGGTGTCTCCACAATTCACTGAACTAAAAAAAAACAAAAAACCCAAACTTAGATTGTAATCATTTTCGTTCTTTTCACCTACCCAAATAGAATAATATCAACTCAGTGTTGCTATATATTATTTCCCACCACCCCTCTGAGATGTTGAGGGTCATTTTAGCCTCCAGAGATTGCCCAGAGGGTTTCAGAACTGAACAGAAATTTCATTCTGAATTTCCTCCATCCATCCTTCCAAGTAGCTGTGATTCTCCAGGACCTCAAAAGAGAGATCCTTCCAAGCCCTCTCCCAAGGAAAGATCCTTTAAATGATCCATGACGATGATGATGATGGAACCAGGATTTTATGCATATAAAAGATATACTCTTCCACAGGAAGGAAGTATAATTGCTAAATTTATTTCAAAAAAAAAATTGCAAGCACATCATCTGTGAGCACATCACACAGGGATCCAAGGGAGCAGGCTGGGGTTAACATCATTCATATGGAAAGGCAAACCATTGGCTCACACCTTTAAGAACTAAGCAGGGCTGCATGTTGGGATACACTTCTGTATGTATATCAGCATCCCGTTCCTACCAACCCTTTGTTGGCTATCAAACCTGAAATTCCCAATCCAGCTCAGGGATCCAGGATGTGCAGCCCTGATTCCTGGATGCAGGCATCCAGCCTAGAGCTTCATTCTCTTGCACTTACCGATCCCAAACCTACATATAAATCAACAGAGATCCCCTGGCTGGATTGGGGGGTTGTTTACAACTTACAGGATTTATAAGCATTTCTTTTTTCTTAAAAAAAATTGTATACAAGACTACATATTTGCAAATGTCTCCTTGAGTTTATCATTTTTCCACACATTTTAAATAACTGTAGACACTTTGCTTGATGAAGGATTACAGCTTAGTTTGGCTACATTACATAGAAAATATTTTGAAAGAATAGGTCACTCGCTGCTGGCCTGGAAATATAATGAGAGAGTTTAGAGATATTAATAAATTGGTAATCTAAGAAAGAGAAATGATGATTAAGAGCACAATCCTAGGCATATCTGCTCAAGAGTTAGGTCTATTCTGTTCAATGGAACTTACTCTCAGGTAAGTGTATATAGGATTGTAGTCTAAGTAGCTGCAATAATTCAAGGATGGACAAAAAGACCTTCTTTTAAAAAAGCAGCTTGTTTTGTCAACAGCACATGCATTTCCTTTGATGGAAATAGTTGATTTGTTTTTTTTTTTTAATTATTATTTATTTATTTATTTTTGCCATTCGTTAAATTAGGTTACCATATATAAAGATATCATGAGTTACTTTTCAGACTCAGAAATTCACTGCATCCTTTCCAATGCAGTGTGATATTTTTCCTATCTAAGCCTTTTCCTACTTCCTAGCGATCAATTTTAAAACACTTGCAAAATCATTGTAATTGCATTCTTTACATAAAATATTGAAAATACTCTTTTTTTACTCAGAAGTGCCAAAGGCTACTCTTTTTAATAATGGCTTCTCAGAAACAGAATTACGTTCAAGAACAAAAAAAAAGTAATAAAGATATACCTAGGAATTCTAACTTTTCTGAGTATATCGATTATGGAGCCTTTTGTAAAATGAACCTTTGTTTACATTCCACTGATACCTTAATTTCAGACAAATCAAATAAATCAACAGGTGGCATCTTCTAATTCTTTTCTTACTTGCTAAAACAGGCACCTATTTCTTTGTTAGGCTGTGCTTTACTAAGAAAAAAAATGGATAAAATCCAAAATATGTTTTTAAATAAGAATTCTATATAAAGTATTGTGTTCTATTAATAAAATGTTATGCACTGTTTTAAAATGAAGACAAAAAAACTATTTGTAAATTGCTATAAATGTATTTTGTTAAATCAGGACAGAATCAATGCTACTGTGTGAGTTTACTGTGCTAATATCATTTTAAAAATAAATATTAAATTCTTCATTCAAGCAGAGAGACTTCATCTTTGTCCCAAGACAGTTTAGTATTTCGTTATGCTATCCTTTGTTTCCTTTTAAAAGAATATGTGTGTTTCTGTTTCATGACAAGCACCAACAACGGTTGTACAATTAGGCTGGTAGAAATTCCCTGCCCTCTCCTCTCTCCTTGAAAATACTACATAGAAGGTCAGGAGAACCTGCTAAATGAGGTGATATATGGGGTAGGAAAATCAGTCAGAAGCACCTTCTATAATCTAATCCTTTCACTGGATCTGGATCAATACTGGATCTGTTGCCTTGTAGTGAAGGATTGTATTATAGAAAGTGCTTCTGACAGTGGTTCCCACTGTGTTTGCACCGGTTTCAGGAATCGGTTCAGGAATTGGCATGCCTCCCTGACAGCCCAGCTTCCCCAGTCTCTCCAGCCTTGCCTCCCTCCCTCCGTCCTCCCAGCCATACCTCCTTACTTCCACCATATGCCTGCTCCATCCCTGGCTTCTCTGTCCCTGTCCCCTTGCCTTCTGGTCCCCTGTGGCCTCCTTACCGGCCTCCCAGGCTTCTGTGTATTTTGTGCAACCACCTTACCCGGCCTCCCCTTGTGATCTCCTTCCCAGCTTCCCCGGTGTTTTGCAACCTCCTTCCCAAGCTTCCTCGGCTTAGCTGGGAACGGAAGGAGGTCACAAGAGCTGAGCAGAGCATTGAAGATAGGAGAACTTGGAGATGTTTCATCCATAGGGTCACCATGCGTTGAGGTCAACTCAAAGGCAATTAACAACCAATAACAACCCAGAAATAGCCTGGCTATGAAAAAAAGGTGTTACTAGAAGGACTTCCACTAAAGACATAAGAACTGCGTCACTTGATGAAACCGCATACAAACGTCCTTGGCTTTATTTGTTTGCCTAAATAAGATAACAACATATGTTGTCAACTAATTTCATTAAAAGGCCTTTATGGGCATTAATCATCAAAGAAAGTCTATTAGACTATCATTTAGTCACGATCTAAAGCCAGCAGCTGCAGACATTTCCCAGTGGTGAGGAGCCAGATTGTACTGTAACAGTTAAAACAGCCTTTTCATGCACAATTTCTAAGCGGTGAACATTTTCAAACACTTGTGAAGGTTCACAAGCTATGAGTGTCCGGCATGACAGCAAAATGAAGACATTTCGAAAGGAGGCCAAGCCATCAAAAACGGAGATTAAAAAGAACCCGTCTAAAAGGTAGTTTCATAAATCTCAGCAACAACAGAAAATATGTATGCAGTTTAGACATACAGAATGTAAACAGAATTCCAGACTTTGTGTAACAAGTGATGGGAAAAAAAGGTTGTCGGTACTATCTCTAACATCTGCTTCACAAGATGTGAAATTGTCATCACAATGTTATAACTGGCAACTGTTCCTGGCTGTGTGTCATATGTCAAATGACAGCTAACCCTTTCCTGATACTTTGTCACTGCATAGTGTGAAATAAAATTTAAAATATGGCTCCACTAAGAGGAGGGATTTTTAGCCCTCCAGCTATTGCTGGCTAGAATTCTCATTACCCTAGTCACCTAAGAGTGAGGGATGATGAGAGTTGTAGTCCAAAACAACTGACAGACCATAGTTTATGAATCCTGGTCTTAAAGACACAAGCAGACATGTAATATAACTGGGATAGCCCATCATTTAGAAACTAGTTTTTGGGATCGATCTTTTTGCCAAAACAAGTATCAGATTATGAAAGTACCAGCTTGACTTCTAAAATATAAATCTGCACTGCATAAACAATGCAGTTTGACATGGCTCCATGCTTTCAAATGCTGGGATTTGTAGTTTGTTGTGGCAGCAGAGCTCTCTGACAGAGAAGGTTAAATATCTCACAAAACGACAAATCCTAGAATTCTATAGCATTGGGTGCAGTTAAACTGGTGTCAAGCTGCCTTAATTCTTCAGTGTAGATGCAGCCTGAGTCTGTGAAGCAAATTATATAAAGCTTTGGTCCTCCAGATGTTTTGGACTTCAGCTCCCAGAATTCCTGACTGTTGGCCAGGCTGTCTGGGCCTTCTGGGAATTGAAGTCTAAAAACCTGGAGGACCAAAATTAAGGCATCACTGCTCTAAAGAATGCCATGCTGCTCTCATTCTGATCTGCAGTTATATAAATAATTGACTAGGTTCAAAACAGTGATTTTGACATTTCATGGGACATCACTTCTGACAACCATTTTGCGAAGGACTCTGAAAAAAATTGAGGCATTTCAATGCTGTGGGTGGGTGTATCCCATGAGGGGCGTCTAAGGAGAAAAAAAATAGCTCCTGGACCCACTGTGGCTGCATCCACACTGCAGAAATAATCCAGGTTGACACCACTTTAACTTCCGTGGCTCAATGCTATGCAGTTCATTTAATCTTATTCTTGTGAAACATTTAGCCTTCTCTGTCACTCCAGCGGCACAACAGGTTACAGTTCCCAAAGTTCCATACCATAGAGCCATGGCAGTTAAAGCTGTGTTAAACTGGATTATTCCTGCAGTGTGGATGCAGCCCCTGCATTACCTACTGAGTGTTTACTACAATTCTAAACTAGACATTCACGTTAAACTCCCCTGATATCGCATCTAGTGGATTCTGATTGCAGGATCAGATTCTTAAAACAAGGCTGAATAGCAATGGAGCGACATAGAAAGGGTTAGGCAGCAAACAAGCAGAGCATCTCAAAACTTACGGATCTGGCACCTGTTGCTAGAATGATGAGGCAAGAGACCTGTTGCCATGGTAACAAATCAGCATTACAGGAGCCTGATGCATACAAGGCAGCACTGCCATCATTGGATCAACACAACTCAGCTTGTTTTGATAACTGTATTGGCAGCATGCTAGAATGCAAAATCTCAAAGCGGCCGTATCTGTGTTGTACTAGCTCCTGCAGTCTTTCAGACCTAATGTCCAAATTCTGCAAATTAGAAATGCTACAAAAAGGAAAAAATTGCAAATAAGCAGACTTTATTCTAGGTCATCAATGTGATTTTCTTGGTCCCCCCCCCCCACACACACACACATCAACCCCAAATCTGGATGAAACCCGGAAACATGTCGAGCTTCGTGCCATTCTGGATAGGAGTAGAAAAGGATTGCAATAAGAAACTCTAACCTCTGAAATCCAGATCCTTCTGGATTATCACTGGCTTTCATTCAGCTCTTACATTTTCTGTTTCTATGGCAACTAATCCAGTTATCTGCGTATAAATAGCCATTTATGCTGTGGCTCTAGGAAAATTCAATTTTTTATCAACCTTCGGCATTAACAAGGCAGAGGCAATACAGAAATAAAAAGGAGGCCTATTCTCAATGAGGTTTGGGCAGTGTAGGCAATCCAGCTGTTGGCTTGGAGGGGGTCCTGGCTCACATGGACACAAGAATAAAACACTTGGGTGTTTTTTTGTTTAAGGCATGAGCAATGCTTAGAATTTTAATCACAGATAAAATATACATAGGCCTTTAATAAAGAATTCATAAGCCCTGCTCGGCTGTATTCCAGGACAAAAAAGCAAAGTGGGAAAGAGCTGCCATACCCCAGACCTCCTCAACCAGCTATGTAGGAACGATGGAAATTACAATCTGACAAAGAATTTGGACAAGGTACCTTTCAGACTACAACTCCCAGAATCCCTGAACCACCATGACCACTCAGAAACATCCTGCCTTGACGGATTATTAGTAGTATTAGTGTTGGTATTTCAATGTATACCTCAGTTCTCTTCAGAAGATATGGAAGCAGCTAACTGCTTAGGAAGAGTATAACAGTTTATTCTATCAGTTTATCAGTAATTTTCTTTCTGAGGTCCAGAAATAATCCAGTCTGAGACCACTTTAACTGCTCTGGTTCAGTGCTATGGAATCCTGGGAACTGTAGTTTACTGTGGTACCAGAGCTCTCTGACAGAGAAGGCTAAATGTCTCACAAAACTACAGTTCCCAGAATTCCCTAGTATTGAACCAGGGCAGTTAATGTGGTCTCAAACTGGATTATTTCTGCAGTGTGTTTTGGACCTGAGACACCAAGAGAGGTATTGCCCACTGTCTGCCAATCCATAGCCATACATGGCCACCCTGCTGAGAAGCGGAGTATGTTGTTTCAATGACAAAAGGAAACAGAGATGTTATATTTTGAGATAAACTTAGGCAGCAAACAAAAAATAATAACAGTATGAGCCCCCCAAAGTTTTGAGATCATCCAGAGAGGCCCTTCCCTCTGTCCCACCAGCTTCAGGCCCATTTGGTGGACACAAGAGAGAGGGCCTTCTCAGTGGCTGCTCCCAAGCATTGGAACTCCTTCCCTAGAGAGGCCAGGATGGCTCCATCCCTGCTGTCCTTCTGGTGGCAGATAAAGACATCCTTGTGCCGGCAGGCCTTTGCAAACTGATAAGGGATGGAAATGTTGTCCCAATGAAATTTTAAGGTTTGTATTTTTAACATATTCCATGTTTAACTCATAACTGTTTTAATGTTTAAAATGGTTTAATTGTTTTTTTAATTTTTACATTTATACATTTCAATGTTGTGTTGTTTTTAAATTGCATTGTTTTAAATCTGCTATTCACCACCGTGAGTCCCTATATTGGGAGAAAGGCGGGATATAAGAAAATAAGGTAATAACAATAATGATACATAATAATACAACAGGTGTTGGAGGCTTTCACAGCCAGCATCCATAGTTTTCTGTGGGTTTTTCAAGCTGTGTGGCCACATTCTGGAGGATAATAGCCCGAAAAACCCACAGAAAACAACAGTTATTACCAAGCAGGAAAGTCAATGTACTGATTGTGGAACAGTAAAACAACCAAAAACATAGAGATACATTAAATCATGAAGGGTCCACACAGCCCATCAACCCCAAACTCCTGCCATGTAGGAATGTCCAACTAAATGACTCCTAAGAGACACCCATCCAATATGTTTAAAGACCTCCAGAGAAGGAAGTCCACCACCTTCTGAGGCAAATCTAAAAGACTATCAAACAACTCTTATGTTAAAAATGTTCTTCCTAATGTTTAAGCGGAATCTCTTTTCATGTAATTTGAACCCATTGATTTGTTTTCTAACCTCTGGAGCAGCCAAAAACCCCAGCGATTGCAGGCATTCCTTCCATCCACAGGGTTCAAATCTCTTTCATTCTCTTGAGAGTCCCTAGCATCAGGCCCCTCACTTCACCTATAGCTAGCAAAATTTACCCCATCCCTTCCGAAATCAGTAGAATTGAAATTTTAATACAATATAAAGCCTTTAGAACATGGAAAAGGAAACCCACATCCCATACCCTTTCTCCTTTTCTGGTGTGCATCTTCATCCTCCATCCCTGTTAGGAATGATCTTCCCTGTTGAGTGAGTTGGGTTGCGTAGATTATGTAGCTGAATCACTTGGAAGGAGGCAGGAGTATACTGGAATATGCTCAGATATTTGAGAGGTTGAGAGAAATAAGTCACAATAGATGTTTATTAAAGCTATTGATAAAACTCAACACAGTACACAAACACCCTAAATCCCAACTATGAAAAATAGCTTTTAACGTCCCTCTACTGGGAACTTTCATCTAACATGCGACCTAAATTTGCTCACCAAAATGTTCCCAGGAAACTCACAAAGCAGTCTTATGTCTCCACGTTATACTCTGACATAAATCTCTACAATCTCTTTGCAATCACAGCATAATGTTAGTTCTGTTCAAAGAGTTTTAAATAGCAGCATTACAAAGATAGCACTGCAGAGTCAATCAACAAGGTCAATAGGAGTCCGGTTTAATAAACAAAGGCAATAAATGAGATCAGCAGGGAGTTCAGTTTAATAAGCAATAGCACCAGGTAACTGTACTGTACATTACAAAAGAAGAGTCTTTATAGAGAGAAATGTGAACTATGGTCCAAAACACACTGCAGAGATAATCCAGTTTGAGACTGCTTTAACTCCCCTGGCTCAATGTTAGGGAATCCTGGGAATTGCAGTTTATTGTGGCGGATGGCATTTTTCAGATGGCATTTACCATTGCCTTTCTCTGAGGCTGATAGCATGTGACTTGCCCAAGTGGGTTTCCATGGCCAAAGAGGGATTTGTGCCCTGGTCTCCCAGTCCAAAACTCAAGCCTCTACATACATTTTGTCAGTTCTGGTCAAGCCAAAGTACTATTTCACTTCAATGACAGCAGCAATGCTTTTTCAATCAACATCTTAGTGTGACCACTTCTGTCACTTTCTACAATGCACAGCATGTTCCTTCAAAATAACACAACATTTCAGATTGGTTGAGGAGAAGCATCTCCATGGTACCAGCCAGCTTGGTATAGTGAGGTGATCAGGCAATAATTGCTAGTGAGAGGGAAATGAAGAGACTAGCATGGGCCATGGGAATCAAGGGAGGCAGGATGGGGATAGCTCCCCTTAGCATAGTAGCAAAAGATTATTATGATTCAGGGTTAGATGAGAAGCTATATAAATAAAGTTTAATAATAATAATAATAATAATAATAAGAAGAAGAAGAAGAAGAAGAAGAAGAAGAAGAAGAAGCTTAGCTTTCCTGCTCACAATGAGCTTAGCCTTGAACCTCAGCAGTTCAAGTGATATAATGCAATTGTCCTAGAATGCTGACTGCTGAGATTCAGCACTAGGAGACCAGTAAATGCTTATAGGCCCCATTCCCACTGGGCATATAAAGCGATGTATTTTGCTGCGATTCTGACTTGGATCTTTTTTCCGAGTTGTATTCGAATCTGGTCCCTCATTCCCATTTCAAAAGGGTGCAAACAGACTCAGTTTTTTTTTACCCATGTTCTCGTTCCCATTGAAATTTTCTCCATTGTAATTTGAAGCAGGCTTTTTTGCTCCCCATTCCCATTGCCCTTCCAGAACCTCTTTTTTTAAAAGCATCTGTCAATCAAGTGTCTAGGCGCTTGACATCACAGTAACGTCAGTTGCTTTGATGCATTTTGGTGTGGGCAGTGGACAGTTAAAGTTGTTTCAAACTGCATTAATTTTGCAGTGCAGCAGCAGTCTGGAACACTTGGGCGGGTTACATACCGCTGAGAAGCGGCGGTCTGGCTCCGCCTCTGCTTGCAGCGTCCGGGAACTGCAGCCTTTAAACCGCGCAGCTCCCGGAAGCTTCGAGGAAGGAGCGCGGAAATTGCGCTCCTTCCTGGGCCCCAAAAAAGATGCTGTGAGGCGCTAGTCGCACTTGCAGCGTCACTTCCGGGGTGCAACATGCAGACACACAGCATCCACTACATCAATATGGTGGCGGCCGTGTGGAACGGCCGCCGCCATTTGTCATGGACTCTGGCCGTGATAGGGTTAGAGGCGTCTGGAAGAGACACCCCTTTTTCAAAATGGGACGTCCTAAGGACATCCCTTATAGCGGTCTGTAACCTGCCTTGGTTCTGTTAATGACCTGGCTGGTCATTAGCTACTGAAGTACTGTATGTTTATGATGGTGTCAAACTGTATTATTTCTCCAGTGTAGATCCAGCCTGTGTTCTCAGCAGTTTACCACAGGAAGGTAGATGAGGAACAAGGTACAGTAATCTCTGCTGGTGGTAGCAGTGGCTCTAGTAACTTCCTGCTTGTCTACAAAGGAGGAGGAGAGTTACACAGCTACCAACCCTTTTGAAACACCTGACTTGTTCCTAGGGGTCCTGAGAGCAAAGTTGGGAGGGCCCAAAATGCTGGTTGGGTGGAATCAGAGCTTGGAAAAGTGACACTTTTGGACTACAAATGCATTTCCATTTAAATTAAGGTACTTTCAGATGAGGCTTTCATAATGCTTTCTACATGGCTATGGAGGATATGGTGTCGAAACAACACACTCTTCCATTGGTGAGCTTCTCATGTTTCTACCATTTTTTAAATCTTTTTTTTTCTTATCATAGAAAATCCATTAAAGAGAGCACATCTGGAAGCCAATTTAGAGAAATGTTAACCAGTTGGCATCTATGGATAAATGTATAGTGTAAATTTGCATCATTTTTTTCTTTTTCTTTGGGGGAGTGGGTTGATGCAAAAGTATGGACCATGCCTGTGTCTCTTTGGACATCCTCAGCAGAAACTCCACTCTTTTGGACTACAGCTCCCAGAATCCCCCATTCATCATGGCCAGTAACCATGCCAGCTGGGGGATTCTGGGAGTTGAGTTGTAAAACATAGTAACGAAACGTTCCCAAGCTCTAGGTTATATTTCTGCTATTTTCCAGAGAAAAGCTTGAATACCCACGCAACTTTTCCTTCCCTGCCCCCATTTCTCAAAACAGAAGGCAGCCTGAGTTGATTCAGTACAGTTTGCCTGTAGGAAGTGTGGGAGGCCCTTCATCATTACCACCTCCCTTTGTGCAAATCTCCCAGGAGGATGTTTTAATAGCTGGGGATGAGCAAAGAACACAGAGGCACTTCCTCTCATTTCAAAGCATGAACTGACCTTATCACACTTCTCACAAACTGCAGCTTGTCTCCCCTGCATTAATGAAAAGGCCTTCTGTCTTTCTTGAACATGAGGATTCAATTACATTAAAGAGCAATTAATTCAGAAGTTCAGCTATTTACTGGGTCTGCAGAGCCAGACTCTGCTGCCAAGGGTACCAGCACTATTTTTGCAAACAGCTTGTCTCTTTCTATGCATTTCAGATCAATCAGGCTCTGAACTGAATAAAGACTTCAGCAAATTGCTGCATTTTTGTTTTGTGATAGAAGGAAAACAAAAATCAGGAACATAATCCTTTATTCCCTCGGTGTGGTAAAGATTTGAAAAGAATGTCATTTAGATCATCTGTCACTTTGAATGTTTAATTGGTGGAGTTACCTTTTTTTAGGGAAAAAATAAGAACATTAGTTTTTCAGAGAATGTATTAACGCATCTGTTGCCATACAAATTACAGCCTGCCCTTGCCATACGTGGGGGATCCGTTCTGAAACCACCACCCCCCCTGCGTAAGGCACATTTTGTGTATACTGAAATCCCATTAAGTTGAATAGTGGTGCGCTCCCTTGCCCTTCACTGTCCACTTAAGCTTAAAACCGCATACGGCAAGGGTGCGTATGCCAAGGGCATACTGTAGGTGGAAATTCATAATGATTAAGAATTTTAAAAATGAATACACACTACCAGATCCATAGTCTGCAGCCAAGCCCTGCGATACAATCACATCTGCTCAGACCCACAAGACAAGGACACCAGACTCATGGAATTACAACAAGCATTCCTTAAGCTACAGTACCCACCATATGAAGTTAAAATACACACACACACACACAAATAAACAAGGCAAGACTATCTGGTACAGAATAGACTGAAGACAGAAAATAACAGAACCCTACTAGTGGTCACATACACCTCCCAACTGAGTTCACTCAGATGTATCATCCTGGACAAATCTATCCTGGACAATAATGCTGCCCTTTCAAGGACTCTTGGTGGCAGGCCTTTACTGACCTACAAACAGCCTCCAAATCTCAATTCCTTACCTACAGGAGGGCACACAACACAGATGTGGACACAAGTACAAGGCCCTGCCACAAACCCAGATGCCAGCTATGGCTACATATTTATTCAGGAAATATCTTCACAGGACCTAATGACACCATCCACAATATTAGAGGGACTTTCACTTGCTCATCCTCCAATATAATGTATGCCACACTAGGTCAGCAATGACCTTCAGCTCTCTACATTGGGCAAACAGGCCGGTTTCTGTGCCAGAGGATAAATGGACATAACTCAGACATTAGGAATGAGAATACACACACACCAAAAAAAAAAAAGGTTGCAGAACACTTCAATCTTCTCAGGCCTCAGAGCAGTGGTCCTTGAACAAGAGAACTACAAAGGAAGATTGGAAAGAGAAATATCAGAACTGGAATATATTCACAGACAACATTCTATCAGCAGTGGGTTAAACAGAGACAATGATTTCCTGGCATACTATAGACATTTTAAAACTATCTAACCCCCCCCCCCCCCCCAATCCTCATGGCAGTGCCCTTGACTAGTTCATCACATCCCCTCTCTGGTTTCTAAACTACATTTCAATACTCATTCATACGGGTATCTATTCTTCTTGGCTTTAGGAAACATCCTTCCTCCTGCCTTTGTCCCCCAGTGACTTACATTGAAACTGAACTTGTCAACTCATCTCCATACCCACAAGGTTTTGAATTTCAATCAACATTCTCACAGACAACTCAATTGTGGACTCTTCACTCCTTCTCATTCATCTGAGGAAGTAGGCTCAAGTCTATGAAAGCTCATGCTACCAGCTTCTTTCTTTCGGTCAGCCTCAAAAGTGCTACAAGATCATTTTGCATACTGATTTTCCATGCTAATACGGTTACGTCTTTGGAGTGGATCTATAGTTTCTTAATAAAGGTTTTCTGAGTTTTAACTAATGAAGCTTGGATTTCTGAACTTGGTATCTTGTCAGTATTTCCAGATTTGTTACACTGTTTCATCCTCCTTTGCCACCTTTGCAGCCATCATTGGTTGAATTTTTCAATCCATGGTGGGTGGTGACAGTAGTAGTGGCAAAAAGTTCAGCCAAGTGCAATGGACAGCAACAAGCATACATGGGAAGAAACCTCAGGGACAAGAAGACCAGAGTGTCAATTGTTTGCCTTGTGGTGCATCTTGCACAGGAAGGAAGCTAGCAGAACATGTGGGAGAGAAGGAATAGATACATGTGTCCACATGAGTGGACACAAGAGAGAATCTTTTTTCATACTACAACAGCTACTACTGTTCCAGACATCAGTGAAGAGATAGAGGAGACATCATAAATGCCTCTTGGCTAGAATCTAGTACAGGTTTGAATCAGCTGTAGCCCCTATAGTCAGAAAGGCGGGGACTAATGTTAGAGTGTAACTATTGCTGACTTTTGATAAGAATGGCCATAGGCACAGAAATACAGCCCAATCCAATGTGGACCAACATATGAATGTAAGCATTGCTTAGAGAGGCATCCTGCTATATTGTTGTTGCTGCCCCTGTGGCATCTAACCAAAAATGTCCTTGTTCTGAATATGATGTGGATGTGAGTGGCCTTTCTTTACAATTTTTTCTTAGGATTCTTTCTTCTTTATCTTTTAGAAAGCACATCATGGGGAGAAAATGGGAAAATATCATAAAGGTAATTGAAGGAAAAGAGGTTTATACATGAGGACAGCAGCAGGCTGATGGCCTCCAAGGGAAGCAGAAGGTAATGAGCAGTATAGCTGTGGAATCCTGTTTCTCAAAAGTATTTCTGAAAATAAAAGAATTGTTCTAGTTAGGCACAGAGGTTTTGGAGATTTTAGAACAGGAATCAGAGCGCTGTTTTCTTTAAAATAATATGAATTATTTATTTGAGATTTTTATTTTGGAATACTGTTATTGAGGTAGGATGCAGATTGGTTTATAATTTACAGACAATTTTTGTGCTTGATTCCTGTCTCTGTGTCTATCGGATATTTATTTTTGTAACTTCATTCATTGCCTTTTGTTGCATGGGAGGGAAGGATGGTGAGAAAGGGGATTTTCAAAATATCATGCAGCTGTTCCCATTCTAAACATAGAACAGGGAGAGGGGTAGGAGTAAAATAAATGGAATTTTTCATCTTCAGATTAGGCTTTTTAACTTAATAATACAATGTAAACTTACATTTTAAAAATCAAGGATCAGCTCAATGTAAATATAATCAACAAACTTTTAAAAAACGTTTTACTGTAATAGCATTTCCCCCACTAACTTTCCTGTCTCTGGCTGGCTGAAATAGTCTGAGGCAATCATCCCAGGCAGCAGACGTTGGCATGAGGCAATGTTGGTAACCCAATACTCATTCATAGTCTGTAAATCTGAAAGGCTATCAGAGCCTCAGAATATTACTTTTGGGATTATACCTCCATATTCCTTCACCTAGTGTGGCCACTCATCATACTGACTAGGAGATTCAGGTCAAAAAAGGAATTTTTCCAACCTATGAATCTAGAGAAAAATACTAAAATGTAAAATACTAAAATGCCCTCTTGATGGATGACTAGAAAAAAGAAAACGCTGACACAAATATTTTATATCAGAATGACAGCCACTAAACTGTGAAATCTGGACAATCATCTTGGCTGTACAATTCGGATAAAAGAATTTAGCTACTCTCTAATCTGTTAATGGACAGATGTTGACCCAAATTTAAAGTGCTTCAAAAATACTGAGGTCATCATTAATAACAAAGATTTCTGCACAGAATCCCAATCACCTCAATCACAAAATACCCTAGGCTACTAATTCTACCTTTTCCATGGCCAAACCACATTGGCTCGGAAGCAGTTTTTCTGTGATTCATTTTATTCCTCTCCACTGCAGAACAAGGTCACGTTGCACTTTTCTAAATATATTCCACCATTTTTGTAGCAGTCACAATACCACCCCTACAGAACCCTTGATACATCCCAGAGGTGTTTCTACACAGAACAATTATAGCAGTTTCATACCTCTTTTAGCAGACTTTTCCACCTTGAGTCCCTATATTGTGAGAAAGGCAAGATATAAGAAAATGGAAAAGTATTAAAAAATAATAGCCATAGGTCATTATGGAATCCTGGGATTTATAATTTGTGAAGGACATAGAATTTTCTGCCAGAATGACTGGATGTTTGAAAAGGTGACAACTAGGAATAGTGGTTAGGGTCATGTGAATTAATTTTGCCCTACTTTGCAAAATCAGGTATCCCTCAAAATCCATAGTTTTCTGAGTTTTTTATTTGTATTAATTTGTTAAGTGTATATCCCAACTTTCTTCCAACCTGAGACCTAAGGCCACTCGCACTTTGAGTTAAAATTAAATACAGTTAAAATGATGGATAATACAAATGTTTAAAACATGTGTATATTAGTGAAAACAATATTAAAAATAAATTATGATGGTAAAATTGCTTATAATTTTTTGTACAAAACTACATACCAATTTAGTACACACTGAAATGTATACAAAATGTATACAAAATGTTCACATTATGGTTGAAAAGCTGAAATCCAAATTCTTTCCCCTTTGTAAGTAAATGGAAGAATACCAAGAGTATTTTTTAATAAAATGATTTATGGATTTGTTAAAAGACTAAGCAAGGTAGCAACATAAGTAGACAAGTCAAGGATGCAATCAACATTGCAGGAATAATCCAGTTTGACACCATTTTAATGGAGGCTACACTTCCAAAGCAAAGGTGAGAGGCGCTGCGGCTGGTTTTTCAAAACATAGTCTTCTCAGGATACTTCAGATGCAAAGATTATAAACCCAGCATTACTTTTGGGGGCTACAATTCCCAGGCCAAAGATCATGCTGGCTGATGGATTCTGCAATCCGTAGTCCAAAAAACATAATATTTCTGAGATCTTTTTCACTCCTGTCAAATAATACGAATGGGACTGAACAATGCAGGATTCACCAGAGATTCAAATGCATATTTTAGCAAGCTGAAATAGAAATGTATACAGAGAAGTCTGTTGCTTTGGCTCTTTCTTCCACTTTCTCTTTCAGGATGGCCAAATCTTCAAGCTCATAATGAGTCTGAAGAAATAAACAGAACTAGCAGTAATAAGGATGGGAGAATCCAGTGGCATTAATGTCACCGTGACATTAGCATTAAAACAGCATTGGTTAATCTAACTGTAACTATTATTCCTTTTTTGAGGGGGGGAGCATCCTTATAAAAGGAATTTTATAGCCAAGAAAAGAGAGAAATCAATTGCTGCTGTATTACCAAAAATTGTTGTCCTATTTAACACAAAGGTAGCATTCACTGTCTGCCAGATCAAAAAGATTATGCCCTTCAGCTGACCTGAAAAGCAGTATTTACCAATACCAACTCAAATTTATTTCAGAGGCAGCTGCTGTTAACTAATTAGCTGGCTGCTTGCTCCTGGGTTCTGTTTGGAGAGGCAGGAGTATGAGTGAGGAATACAGTCAAAAGGAGTGAATTTTCAAGGCAAGAGAATGTTCCTTTATATAGCATGAGCAGACCAGGAGGATATCTGGGGGTGCATTGAAACATTCATCCACCTTTAACTGGAAATTTATCTTAAATTGTTACACCTGGCCAAAAAAACCCCAAGTCTGCTTTTGCAAAAGAATGTGACTGTTCAAAAGTTAAAAGATGTTTCATTTCAATCTGCAGATTTTATATATGGCAACTGTCCATCTTGACTACTCGCAGTGAACTTCCAAAATAAATTCATGGACCTGGGGAGCCATTTCAAAATTCTATCTTGAAAATGGCACAAAAAGGCACTCTAATGGGCCTGTTACAGACTGCTAAAATAAAGCTGTTTCGGGTCTCTTTGGAGGTATGCTATTTAAATGATGCATGGGTCCTAAGAGTCCAGAGGTCGCACGAAAGCCACACTCCATTCCTAAGCACTGGAGTGCAGCTTTGGTGCAGCTTCTGGATTCTTAGGGTGCATGCATCATTTAAACAGCATACCTCCAAAGAGACCAGAAGCAGCTTTATTTTGACAGTCTGTAACAGGCCTCACTGTATAAAACAGAAGTACATCATGCACATAAGTATCAGTAGTGGAACTTGCAGTGAATATATGGAAATATATCATGCTAGATGAACCTGTATGAAAAATACCTTAGAAGGAGATGCCAAAATACTTTGTCCATAATAGACGCATAACCATGCTGTGGAAAGCTAAATGCTGGGAAACTCAGCACTTCTTATCATGTATCTTGACTGAGGTCTAAGTTGAGAGTTATATCATCACACTTACTATTAAATTCCACCCACGAATGTTTAAGTCAATATGAATTATTTCTGTGTCTGGTCCTCAGTATAGCTTGAAATGTTAGATTTGAAAAGTAGTTCATTCATGCTGACCATTAAAAATGGGCATGCTGTTTCACTGTCATTTCAAGTAGTAATGCATAACAAGGCAAAACCTTTTCCTTATTGCATCACAGTAACAATAAGCATTGTTAACAGCAAATTTGCTTATTAAGTTATGTTGGGTGAAGGAGAAAATGAGTTTGCAAACAGCTAGTTAAATTTAACTAGTTATTTTTCAAGCTTAGATCGTGAGTACCTGTTAACCAAAATATTTGTTCTTCAAACCTCATGGGGAAGAGGGTGATTAGCACAAAGATCTGACTGATTATTTCTAAGTCCAGTTTTCCATGAATTAATATCCATTCCATTATTGGCGATAAGAACATCCTTTTTATCTGTAGCCCTGACAATTTCATGTTGGCAAAGCAAAGGGGAAGAGGCAGTGATCTTTGCTTTCTTCTTTCCAGTTCCCAAATTTACTTTTGTTTTTTAACACTTTCTATACCATTGACATCAATGGGTGGGAAATGATGTGTGCCAATTGTAGATTGTTAATTGTGTGTCTTGCAACTAAGGTAAATATCACAGGGTGTTCTTTTCCAGATTTGTTAAAAGAGGATTTGCCTTTGCCTTCCTCTGAGGCTGAGAGAGTGTGACTTACTCAAGGTCATCCAGTGGGTTTCCGTGACTGGTCAATTCAAGCTCTGGTCTTCAGAGTCATAGTCCAATGCTCAAACCACTACACCAGGCTGGTTCTCCCCCAGTCCAGCCATGATACGCCTCCCAGTTTGTTCCTTTTCTACTCTGCCTTATCAGAGCTGGGAATTTAAAACATTTTTATATAATATTGCATTCAAAGTGGAATTTCTGATAGTCATTACTGAGCTGAGCAAATGATTCAGCTGTCTGCAGTTTCCAGAATGAGTCAAACTAGCAAAACAGTATAAGTAATCAAGTCAAGTCTGACATTGCAAAGACAGAGTTTTATTAATTAAAGAGCTGCTGGAAATGAACCTGCTTGCAATGCCGTGGGTTTATTCATGACGTTCTTTTTAGGCACGTGTGAATTCCCATGGATGTTGTCTTATGGATGTTGTGGGTGTAACTATGATATTGTTTGTTTTTCCCCAAATCTTGAATGTTTTCCAGCGTCTAGAAATTTGGACCTTTTCCCACACAAGTGGGTGGGTGATTCACAGAGCTGGTTCATACATGGTAGACTAGGGCTGCATTCACTCGGCAGAATTAATGTAGTTTTGACACTACTTTAACTGTCATGACTCAATGCTGTTGAATTCTGGGATTTGTAGTTTTGTGAGATATTTAACTTTCTCTGTCAGATTGTTCTGGTGCCGCAACAAACTACACATTTCAGCATTCCATAGGATGGATCCTTGACAGTTCAAAGTGGTATCAAACTGCATTAATTTTGCAGTGTATCAGCATCCCATGTGATCAATTTATGTAGGAAACAATGCAGAACCTCCAGAGATTCTAGAATTGGGATGGAGGGAAATGAATGTAAGAACAGTGGGTTGCAGAATCCATGGGAAGGAATGAGAAACAGTGCAATGTTAATTAGGAGGAATAATGTAGTCAAAAGAATGACTGTTGTGGACTACAGAGAGATAAAGCACAGGTGAAGTCCTACTGCCCCCAAAAATGACCAAGAAAAATTGATGGAAAGTCGATCTTAGTCTAGCACAAAACCTAAAGATGTACCATTTTGAATTACAATTCCCAGAATCCCACAAACATATGAGTGCACACATACACATACACACACACACACACACACACACACACACAAACATCATAGCCAGTGGTCATTCTGGATTATCAGTATATGGATGAAACAATGCAGTTATCATGCTGCACAGAGAATTCTGGGAGTCTTAGTAAAAAAAAAGTAATGTTTCCAAGTTCTGACCTAGCTTTGTACAGTTGACCCTCCATGTTTGTGGCTTTGACTTTTGCAGATTTGATTATTGGCAGTTTTGTTTAATAGGTTCTCTCCAGGAATGTCCAGGTTCTCCAGCGCAACTCTGCCAGAGTTGTGCTGGAGTATCTAGAATTGGCAACACTGAGATGTTCCTAGGGAAAAACACATCTCTAGACATTTGTAGATACTCCATCATGATTCTATGATCAATTTCTGGCAGAGGTTGGTCATAGAAGTAGTACTGGAGGACCTGGAGATTGCTGGAGAGGTGTTCTCTCAGGTAAAAAAGAATTGTGGTTTTTTTTTATTTCTGATTTTTCCACAATCATAGGGGTCCTTCATCCCTAACCCCAGCGAATGTGGAGAGGCCACTGTATATGGGATTCTTTGTATGTGGGTAATCTACTTGACCCCTTGGAAAAGCACAGGGACATTTTGTCTAGCACAGCAAAATTTGTCTGACTGGCTCCGCTGACTCTCAATTTCTCACCAGAGTGAACATTTCAATCAAACAATCAGTCTTTTCAAGTCAAACACTCTTTGTCCCAGAGGCTTTGCTAAGATGCTTTTAATTTGTTTGTTTGCTTGTTTTAATCTCATCAGGCCTAAAAATAAAGCTCGACGACTGTGGTTGCTATGGCGTGGCAATTAGTGATGATGCACTTACACCCTTCGGTGTTAATAAAGGCTGGCGCTGAAAAACTAATAAAATGGGTTTCCTCACAGGGTTATTATTTAATGCAGCCTGGACATAGGAAGTTCAGCATTAGATCATTGGCTTCCAGTACAGATTCATATCTGTCTTTGCTAATTAACTAAGAATAAATGCTGTGCATCCTAAAGGCAGGTCAGCAGCCCCAAACATTGTCATATTTTTAAATACTCTACTCAAAATGGCAGGTGGCACAGAGAGCATTGCATCCTTAGTCCCTGCAGGCAATGATGCTGTTCTCCCACGATTCACCATCTAACCTGGCCTACTTCTATTACCCATCCATAAGGAGACCAAACAAGGTTGGCACTAAGCCATTTCTGAACAACATTCATGTGTCATAGTACATACTGGACTGAAACGATAATTAAAATGTTTCTGGGGCATTTGTGCTTCCTTCGTGAAGGAGGGAAGGAACATAGATCTCCTCCAGTGCAGCTGAGATAGTAGAACAGTCTCAATGAATAAATGCATCTCTTGGGCTTTCTCTTCATCTGAACTGGGTTTTGCAAGCAAGTCATTTCCAATAAATCTTAAGTGCAGGGGTCATTTGTATGAATGATTTATGTTTGGCTGGCATTGGTAGAAAATTCTCTGAAGCAGCAGCAGCAATAGGATTATGGAACAACATTTTAACAATGCTGGGAAGTGATGTCAGGTGTTAGACTACTGGGTCTGGGTCAAAGTAAAAGTAGCTGTTGTAATCTGGACCCAATGGCAACACCCAGATATCAAGTATGCAAGAATGCCAAAGGTCAGGCAAGGTACACTGTCAAAAAAGAAAAGAAAAAAAAAAGACTGGGGCTTAAAAGGAGAAAAAAAATGTTGATCCATGAGAGCAAATGTACTCAAACCAAATAGAATCAGGATCAGAAAAAGGTAAAGAAGATGTTGAGGAAAACGAGAATAAGATAGAATCAAATGAATACGTGATTGATTCATTTATTAGGATGTAAGCTCCAATGAACAGAGTGGGACATACATGTGAGTAAGAAAGCATTGGCTTGTTCTGAGAGGCCTAAATGCAATTGTCTGCATTAAAGAAGACCTACTGAATCTGTAGAGACTTGGTAAATCAATGCTTGTGTAAATTCCAGTGTTTTAGCAGGTTTATTCCAACTGGAATTAGCAACTTGATTTAAGACGTAAAGCCCCTTTACACTGGGGTTAGCATCTCAAAAACCCCTCCCATACAATTTGAACTTCAGTTCAGAAAGTCCTCTCCAAGACTGATACGGCCAATGAAGAATTTGTGGTCCAAAACATTTGAAAAATCAAAGGTTCTACATCCGTGGTTTATAGGCACTGTTGATGAGCTTCATAGTCGTCCCTATTGTGGTTGCTTCCATACTGGTTCATGTAAAGTAAGGGTGGGCAATTACTCAAGGTCTAGGAACCCCCCACACACCACCACCAGCACCACCATCATGCCTGCTACCCTTTTATTATTATTTTAGAAAGTACTGAAATGAAGTTAGCACTTCTAGTGTAAAGGAAAGGTCACAACTGTGAAATGCTGTCCTAAGCCTTTTTCCACATCCAGATATAATCCAGAAGGTACTTCTGATTTTGTAAAAAGGCCTCTCCAGGGCCTAAACCTTCCCGGAAGAGCAAAAACATGACAAAAAATTCTGACCATGCCTCTTAGGGGTAAAGGATCAGTTTGAGTAAAAACAAAACAAAACAAAAACCAATGGGAAGCTCAGAAGTGGAGTGTCAACCAATGCAATTGTTCTAACAGGGAAATCCTCTTCTCTTTTTAACTTGCATCAGTCAGCAATCTGATCACAACAGCCTGTTACAGAATGCCAAAATAAAGCTGCTTCTTTGGAGGTATGCTATTTAAATGATGCATGGGTCCTAAGAGTCTGGAGGTCACGCCAAAGCCACACTCCATTCCTAAGCATTGGAGTGCAGCTTTGGTGCAGCTTCTGGATTCTTAGGGTGCATGCATCATTTAAACAGCATACCTCCAAAGAGACCTGAAGCAACTTTATTTTGGCAGTTTGTAACAGGCCAACATTTCTAGACAGGCTGCAGTGTTTCAATACATTTCAAAGGCAACTCAATTTAAAGCATGCTGTGATAACCCATGTAACTAGGTCATGCGTCACCATCACCAAGTCCATTATCTCAAGGAAAAGGCACTATTGATGTGCCAGCCAAAGTTGTGCACAATCACTCCTGGCAACAGCAATCACTTGTCTATCCAGTCTGAGGGCCAAATCCAGGTGTTCTCCCAAGGAGTCTTGCACTAGGACTGAAATCCAATTGGTTTGTCTCAACTAGAGTAGAACCTTTGAATGAATTGTTGGATGATGAGTCAGGACATGCTGTTGTATGCCTTCAAGTCATTTCTGACTTATGGAGACCCTAAGGTAAACCTATCATGGGATTTTCTTCGCAAGATTGTTTAAGAGGGGATTTGCCTTTACCTTCCTCTGAGGCTGAGAGAGTGTGACTTGCACCAGTCACTCTCTGGATTTCCATGGTGGAATGGGTACTTGAACCCTGGTCTTCAGAGTTGTAAACCAATACTCAAACCAGTACACCATGCTGGCTCTAGTGAACACATGGGTAAATACAATTGTTTCAATGGTTTTACTCTGGTCAGGACTAAAAATAGGATTTGACCTCATCTGAAGTACATACCACAAAGCAGTACTGTGGGCTCTTTGTATCCACTGAGGTTTGGTTCCAAGAACCCCCATGGATACTAAAATCCCATTATATACAATGGGTATATATTAAAATGATGTCCCTTATATAAAATGGCGAAAATAAAGGTATGCTTTTTGGATTTGGGGGGGGGGGGGTAACATTTTTAATCCATGGGTGCTGTGATCTGCAGATGAAGAATATAGGCTATAACTTTTTCCCCATGACATTCATGAACCAACTAGGTTATATGTCACCCTCCCATCCCCAAGTATTCTTATCACTGATGGGAAGGGAGAAGGCGGCTGCATCTGCACTGCAGGAATAATGCAGTTTGACACTGCCTTAACTGCATGGCTCAATGCTATGGAATTCTGGAAACTGTAGTTTTGTGAGCCATTTAACCTTCTCTGCCAGAGCACTCTGGCACCACTACAAATTCCAGGATTCCATAGCATTGAGCTTTGACAGTTAAAGTGATGTCAAATTGGATTATTTCTGCAATGCAGATGTAGCCAGGGAGAAAAAGAACTTTTATTCCAATAGATTTAGTGAGGGGATGGATGTTCTGATAAAGTAGTGTTTATGTTTCAAATTATAAAAGACAACCTCAGTATAGAGTCGCAGGGGAGGAAAGGAACAGACAAAATGTCTTATGTGTAAAGATAATGACAACTGGCAGATCTTCCCTATGTGGCATGCAAATTACATGCAAAAGCTGTAAAGAGACCATATGTTAACCTTTTCCAAATGGTTTGGCTTAGGTACCATCAGGAGCTGACAGACTTGCAAATGACTGCAAGGTGAACTACAGTTTGACCTAAATAATCAGAGGTGAGCTTTAACACCTTCCTTTCATGCATTGTTTCCTCCCCTGCCTTGCTCCCCATTAAGAGGGTGGTTCTGTACTGGCTTAATTAAAATGAAGTTCAACTGTGCTCACTGGAGCTAAGTTCTTGGTAAGTGTGCAGCTGTGCATAAGACTGCATCTTAAGTGTAATAGAAAATGAAGATCAATAGGCTACCTGAAGAAAGGTAGCAGCATCCCAGAGTTTGTTGTAAAGAGTCTTACAGAGTTGCCAGTCATTTGTAACTCCAGTCTGTTCCTATATGGGAAAGTTGCTAAAGGGGAGCAAATTCTTCTTTAGGAAGGGAAAGGAAAGGGGTTTAACTTTGCTCCTTCCGGACGGTATTTGCGGACGATGTGGCGCTGTTAGTGGAGGATCCCCAATTAAGCATTGATATAATTTGCAAAGAACTAAAAGTGTTTGGAACATATTCGGGTTTGAATATTAACAAAGAAAAGACAGTTATGTTAACAAAGAATATACCACTTAAAGATATAGAGACCATTACTAAGAAATCAGGATTTAAAGAAGCTAAGAAGATTAGATATTTAGGGATATGGCTTGCAAAGGATAACTTACAATTGTATGAGAATAATTATCAGAAGATGTGGAAAGAAACAAAAGAGAATTTAAGCAGGTGGAATAAACTTAATTTGTCTTTGTTCGGTAGAATGGCTTCTATAAAAATGACTATTCTGCCAAAAATAATGTTTTTGTTCCAAAATCTTCCTATCGCATTGAACAAGAAAATATTTAAGGAATGGGATAATGAACTAAAAAAATTTTTATGGAAAGGACAAAAACCCAGGGTAAACTGGTTGGTTTTGAAAGAGACAAAATCAAGAGGAGGATACGGTGTACCAGATTTGAAAATCTATTACTGGGCTTGTTCCCTATTATGGATCCAAAACTGGGTTAGACTAGATAATAAGGAGATATTGGAACTAGAAAAAGAACAACTTAGATTTGGATGGCATGCTTTTATCTGCTATGGGAAATTGAATCAGAATAGGGATTTCTCAAATCATCCTATTCGAAAGTCACTCCTAGGAGTGTGGAAAAAAGTCTTTAAAATGTTTTATTTTCATTTACCGGCTTGGACCTCACCACAGGAGGCTTTTTTTGGAAGGTGGCATACACAAGATAGATGGATAACATATAAGCATTTTACGACAATAGATGCTCAAGGTGAATTAGTCCCAAAGGGTTTAGACAAACTTAAAGAGGAGGGATTCCAATTAACATGGTTTAATTATATTCAGTTAAATCAGAGATTCAAAAATGATTTAAAAAATATAGGGATTGAAACTGAATTTAACTAACTAGATAAAATCTTTTGGCAACCAGATAAAAACAAAATCAGCAAATTTTACCACCTAATTTTAAAAAGAGTAACGGAACATATTACAGTCAAGGACTATATGATAAAATGGTCGAAAGATTTGGGGGTAACAATAGAATATGAAGAATGGCAAAGAGCATGGGAGAGAACAGACAGGTTTACAGTGGCACAAAGTCTCAAAGAGAATCACTTTAAGATTGTCAATAGATAGTATATCACCCCATGGAGACTTAAGAGGATGTTTAAAAATAGTGAAGGTTTGTGTTGGAGATGCAAGGAAAAAAGAGGAACATTGTACCACATGTGGTGGGGTTGTAGCATGATCAAAGGATTTTGGAAAGTGGTACATAAGTCTTTACAAAGCATTTTACAACACAAATTCGCAATGGATCCCAAACTATATCTATTGAATATAACCACTTCACTAAAGACGATGGAGACAAAATATTGGAGATTAGTATTATATCTTATCACTGCAGCCAGAATAATAATAGCTAAGTTATGGAAATCTAAAGAGATTCCATCATGGGAGAGCTGGATGCTTAAAGTGCTTGAATTAAGTGAAATGGATAGGATTTCCTGTGAGGTGCAAAATAGGGACAAGAAGAAAAGAAAGGAACAATGGGAAAAAGTTCTATTGCACATAAATAAAGAATGGGATATGAATGTGATGTTGACTAGTATTTAAGAGAGAAAATTTAATGCAATAAGGCTTTATCTAAGTGATTGTGATCAAGGTATATCTTTTTTGTTGCAACTTACTATATCTCATGTCATGTATTCTTCTCTAATTAACAGTCAAAATATAGACCTGAGGAAGTTTAACAAGATGACTTTGAAACAAGATAGCTATACGGATAAGCCATTTACTATCCTTTTTGGAGGAATTTTGACTTCTTCGTACTTATACTTCATGGATTCCCCAAAAAGGCATAAAAGAAAGACACGGGGTGCAACTGTTACAAGATGTTTTCTCTGATGTAAGGATTTAAGTAGACATGATATATATGTATCTTCTTTCTTTGATACAAAGTATTCTGATACATTGTTACTGAGGAAATGGTTGAAATTCACATTTTATAACAATATATTGTTAAAAGAAACTGTTTCAAGGTAATAGCTATATCATGTACCATTTCTTTTTCTTTTAATGGACAAATATTGTATATTACATAAGTAATAACATTTTTGACTACTAGGTCTGCAAAAAGGAAACACTTTTTATTTCAATGATCTTCAAACGTAGGGTAGGAATCGATATAAGGAAGTCATTGGGTTAAATTTTAACTGAGAGAGAACAGTGAGAGTTTATGTTCTGATATATATTTCTTTTGGCTTTCTTATCATGGTTTTCCTCCAACTGTATTACTGCATAATCGTTAGAATGTATAAATTTGTAAACCAGGTATTTGGCAGTGATACTATGGAAGAGACTATTACTGTCAGAAATTGTTTATTCTGTTTTGTTGTTTTATAAAAATTTAATAAAGAATATTTTAAAAAAAAATAACTTTGCTCCTTCCAAAGACAGAAACCCCACTGGCCATGAGATTTTGCCCTTGGAAAGAGAAAAAGGAATGGAAAGAGTTCTAACTTTACTCCTTTCAAAAACAGAAACAAGGGATTTTCCACTTGGAAAGAGCAAAGGAGAAAAAAGGATCAACTTTGCTCCTTCCAAGGGCAGAAATGAGGAATTGTTCCTTTTGACTCAAGGAGGTTTTCATCTGAATAAACATGTGTAGGACTGCATCATTAAAAAAAAAACATCTCACCCTCCCTGTATTGGGAAGAAGACGGGATATTATTATTAATAATAATAATAATAATAATAATAATAATAATAATATGCTTTTTTTCACCAGCACTCATATACCTTTTTGTTTAAGCAGGCGTTTAATGTATAAATAGGGGAGCTTTGATTGGGATGTTTTCTTTATCTTTTTCAGCTTTTGTTGGTCTTTTATGTGATTTTATATTGTTTTATGTGGTGATTTTAATTGTGTGTTGTTGTTTTTTAAATTATTGTGTGAAGGTTTTTTAATTGACTCTCTGAGAGCTGTCTTAGGTCCCACTCTCTGAGAAAGGCAGTATATGAATGAAATTAAATGAAATAAATAAAAAGCAGACAAGAAAAAGGATGTGAAAAATAGCTCTTGTTAGAATCAATATTCAGTGTTTGTGCAATATATGTGCAGCAAGTACTACACAAACATTAAAAGCCATCACCTTTCCCATAGGATTAACCTACAATACATTCTAAGACTTCACAGCTAAACAAAAGGTTTTGGCACGTGGGTCCCAAGCAAAGGTACAGTAGTACCCAAAGCTGTCTGTATAATTGCATCTCATAATTTTCCATTTTGACAGCTTTTTCCATCCGCATACTTTTCATATTAGACACCCACGCACACTTTTCGAAGAACAAGCTTACTCAAGCATCTATAGCACTGCTTTTAAATAGCTCTTGCATATGTACATAGAAGTAAGAGGGCTTTGTTAACTTCTCACTTTCAAAACAAATGCGAAATTGTAGATGATAAAGCAAACCAGTGATTTGTTGAAGTTTTGTATCATTTTCAGAAAAAAGAATATTTATTAGAAGGATTCATCTGAAGATGGGTCACATATTTATTTTATGTAGCACTATCAAGCATCAGTTAAGAGACATTTAATGAGATGCTTAAGGAACAGGATGGGGAGGACTATTTCTCATGAAAACAACATGAAGAAAAATATGTTTACAGTTTCAGTAAAGGAAAGTTTGCAGCTTGGTGGTGTGCATTCTTTCCATTGGTTATACAAGTGCTGTATGTGCCTGTGTTTATGCAACAGAGCAATTGTACCCAATTGTCACCATGGCTTAAAAATCCATACCAGAAATGAAAAAGCATGTGAGAAGGCTTTGGGGGCATTTGATGTTCCTAGTCACTTTTTAGGCAGCATAGCAAAGTGGTGTCCTTACTACAGAATAAATATTTCCTGGTTTTGCACTTACAGTTGCTAATGCCAGCTAGTAAAATGATAGTTGTAACCAGCCCATCATTGGAACAATCTTCTTGGCAGAGTTTGGTATGGATCTCATTTTGACCACCCTTACATACAGCCTTCACCGAAAGAAGGACAGGGGAAATACATCCTCATTCTTTCTCTTCAATGTTTCCATGATTTTGGAATCCACTGATTGCTGTATTTTCCATGACAACCTGATCAAGAGGCGGCCTATTTTTTTAACAAATGTTTTATTAAACAAAAGAGATAAAAAGGAAACAGAAATGACAAGTCAAAGCTCAATACTACATTTAAATGTTTTACCAAACTTCTGAATATGGAAGAGCATAACATTTAAAACATTGTTAAATGATAATGAAAATCAACTTGGACTAAGGAGTTTCTAAATTGCATAAGGTATATCTTCAAAGGACTGTAGTAGTCCTATGGTTATAGTGTTCTTTGGGATAGATTGTTGACATAATTTAAGAGTGGGGACCATTGTTCCTCCAATGTGTTTTGAAGAATGCATTACAGTTTGGACACTTTCAGAAGATGTTATCTAAGGATGCTTGCTCTGAACCAAATAAAGAATACTGTGAAATCCTGCATGGCTTTTACTTGGCTACCCTGCTTTTTAAGAATCTAACAACAACAACAACACACCACACTGAATGAGGTCATTCCAAGATCTGGGATGGAACTTTATCAGTACACTGGTGACAATAAACTCATTTTTTTTCTTTTTAGCAGAATTAGATACAGCAGCAGGGTGCCTGAAATCAAATGGGGCTGCATTTACACCACAGAATTACATCACCGCTTTAACTGCCATGGCTCAATGCCATGGAAACTACAGATCCCAGAATTCTATAGGATGGAGCAATAGTTAAGTGGGTGTCAAACGTGATTAATCTGTAGTGTGGCAACAGCCAAATCTTACTAATACATTCTAGATAATGCAGATATTATGCTTTTATTTTAGGTGAAGTATCAGACCAAATAGGTGCAATTCAACCTCATCCGGATGAAGATCAAGTTCTCAGAATGGGCATGCTGTAGGATCTGATGCTTATTTACTATTCCAGGTGGTGCGGATAGCACAAAAAGTTTGTAACAGAATAAGGCCTGTGCAAGAAATTTTCCACTTGAACAGTAGCTTTCTCAGTTCTTTATGTCCCAGTAACATGATGGTTTGACTGTTATGATGCATGAAGACAGGGGACACTTTTGAAGACTCCAGAACTTCAGCTAGTTTTAAGTATGGTAGCCAAGCTACTAACCGGCATAGGTAACTGGCTCAAAATACAGTGGATAGACTACTAACTGGTATGGATCACTGGCTTCCCATGTGTTTCTGGATGTCATTCAAAGTGCAATTGTCAAACCTGTTCCATGATTAGAGTACAGGAGTAATTGGAGCAGCAGACTTGGAGAATCAATAAAGAGACTAAGGGGCTGTACAGACTGACGTGAAGCACTGGCGTAAGGATGGCAAGGGTGTGTGGTGTTTGGACAACACATGCCTTCACACTGGCATCATGCCGACTGGCCGACCACACAGCAAGTGGCATCATGGCACTCCTTTGGCACAGCATTTATATGATGCATGATGAAAGGTGCCATGGTGGCAAGGGCACCTTTTTGCCGGCTCTAAAAGGAGCAGCATTTTGTTATTTCTTTTAGAGCCAGCAAAGCACTGGATCAGGGCCATGGTGTGTGGTTGCAGCAGCCCCAATTCAGTTCTGAAAGGGGCAGCGCAGAGCCGCTCCTTTGGGGTGGTCTGTAGAGCCCCTAACATGGTTAGTTACTGAATTTGTAATTGTCGAATTTTTACTGTGAGCAGGTGCTTGAAGGATTTTATGCCTTATGCTCCAAAATAATCTGGTTGGCACAGGACACTATGCAATTTATCCTAGATGTGCTCCATTAGCTAGTACAGTGTCTTTGGTTAATCCTGCCTGTTTAATAGCTATTAGGCCTTTATATCTTAGTCCAGGTGTACCAGAGCTTAGAGAGACATTCAGAGTTTAGGAAGGAATTCATCCTTATTATTCATAATGATTTTCAAGTAATGCAACACCATCAGTTGCTAACCTTTTTTTTTAAAGCCACTTGTGAGACATTGTCACTCTATTGCTTGCCATGAAGACTAGTGGTTGCATACAGAGGTTGCTTGCAGCTGCTGATTGCAGTGGTAGCTGGGAAATCAGCTAGTAGAACTTTATCCCCCAGATTGGTTCAGCTACTTGGCTAGCTTCTTTAAAGTTTGGCCTAGGACACAACATAGATTCACAACAGCATTGACAAATCCATCAGGCAACAGCTGCCATTGGTTGCTGGTTACTTTTCATTACCAGGGGATGCAGGAATAATCCGAAAACACTAAAAGATGTCATGCAGGATCCAGTAAGGTTGTTCTGCTGATGGATCTCCTTCCATCCGCAGAAATGGGATGAAACAATACCATCTTCAGGAAGGGAGCAATACCCCCTTTACATCCTTAAAACCTTCTTCAGAGGATGAGAACACTCTCCAGAATAGGTTTCCAAGAGGCACTGAGAGTTGCAGTGGAGATGGGAATAAAATCATATTCCTTTAATGGTCAAATGCTACTCTGCTGTTGGACTTGCTCTGAGGTGAGCACGCTCTGGAAGTCCAGGGCAAATTTTCCACCCAGAGACTGGCACAGACTACAACACTCTCTAAAACCCAAGCTGAAAATGATCAGAAATCAATTTCTAGTTTTGTAAATAATCTTTTGGGATGGGAAATACAAAATGCAAAGGTGGGTCACAACTTGTTTTAAAGGAGAACCACTCCTCCTGGAAGCTTCCAGAAATATCGATTCTGTCTGTTTGCTTGCTTTTTTCCTTGTTTTGGGAAGGAGTTTGTTCTAGAAAGGTCCAGGGATGGTTAATAAGCAGAGGCTGAATTTAGAACATTGTCTTTGAAATGACAGAAAAGCACAGATTGAGTTTATTGCTTGATGTTACACCCAAGTAGAGTATAACATGCATGTACGTTAACAAGATCTAAATATATTTTTCTAGATAGCATATCACTGCAATCATAGTGTGCATATTTGAGGGTTGAAGGCCTTGGACTTGATCTTACATTGGTCTTTTGCTCCTCTCCACATCTTGGCTGCAAGAGCAGCCTCGCCCACAGCCATTCTCCAGAAGACAGCCTTGCTCAGAGCACAGACAGGAGGGCTCCTCAAGAGGAGGTGGGTGGGAGAAATGACAGTCAGCCAAACTCTTTCTCTATCCTTTACAGAAGGGCAGACATGAAAATAATGATTTTTGAAAATGCATTCATCATATGCTGTCAGAAACATTTTGAAATGGGGGGGAAGCTGCTATTATGTAGGCATGTTTGATTTTGGATGTCATTTTGGAAAGGCAAAAAGCCAGTCAGAAGGCACATTTCTGCCTGTGTCTTCAGTACTGGCAAAATCTTCTGTATGTACACTTTGTCTCCCACTTCAGCTAACTTCTTTTGTAACCAAGGGCCATGAACTGAGCGTGAGTAATGTTGCATTGGGGTGACTTGTATCAAACAATTTGACTCTTTCTTCAAAAAAAAAAAATCAAGAATAAATGTGGTGCTGTTGTTGTTTTTGCTAACAAGCTGTCAGCCTTTTATTTACACTGAAGTACAAAATGTTTTGTTCCTTGGCTGTTATCCTATATACGTGTTAATTAGCAAGCCTCCACTGCCATAGAAACTATGCAGAGAAAACGTGAGACAGCAGCTTCAAGAATCTCCAAGCTGAGTGGAAATGTCAGACCCGAACATACCATTGTCCTTGGTACCTGGTATCTAATATCCTTTGCAGGGCACACAGATTCCTCAAAACAGGGATGGGATTAAAGGTGGGGACGGAGAATGAGCACACACACACCCAAAAAGGAACTCGCCCGCCCCATTTCTATTTTAAGAATTTCTAGGCTTCTGTAATTACCTGATTACAGATTACTGGCCCCTTTTCTAGGCTTCTGTAATTACTTGAAGGAACAGCTCTTTTCACATACACAAACACGTTAAATATATTATCTGAGTGTATCAGAAATGAAGAAAGCACCACTCAGGGGCTGCATGCATCTCCCACAGTTCTTTTTGCAGACTAGAGTTTATTTTATTTATTTATTTTTAGAAAATGACATTGCAGTTTGTTCACAAAGTGGGATGCTGCTCATTCAAGGAACAAAGGATATGTGCTCCTTCTAAAAAAAACCCCCCAGAATATTTGTTTGTTTTATTTTGTTTAGTTAATTATTTACTGGTGCCACCAGCTTGTCAGTCCTACTAGAGGATTCTTTGCCTATGGGTATGCAGAAAATTCTAATTGATCAGGGAGGGAGTTCAAATCAGGATGATGAGGGGAAATGGCAATTCCCCCCCCCCCCCCAGCCCTTGCCATAGACTGGTTCCACATTTTTACACATTGGCCACAATATTTTCTCTTTTTTCCCTCAACACTTGCCAGTGACTTGCTGTCAGTCACCGGCTTGTGGACCAGCACCAGTCCCTAGACTATCTCTTTGAGTCAGGAGCATCACTAGGGAGGTACAGGAAGTGCAGTCCACACCAGGTGACACTCCAGAGGCTGGGGCAGTATATCCAGTGAGAATGGGGCGTCTGCTGGGAGAGCAAGAAAGGGCATCCCCCCCCCATTTCTCACTCAATCACCAGCTATTCCAGACCCAGAGTAGTCTACAGGGAGATCACAGCATCACCACCCCATCATGGGCCACTAGTGGGGGGTATGGAGTCTTCCATTCTAGTGTGGCATGGCTGCTGGGTAAATATCTATGTCAGACCTGGAATGGGCCATTGGGAGGCTGCAGCACCATCCCCATCAGATCAGCCAGGGGGCAGGTGAGTGAGGCAGCAGGAGGGAGGTAAGGGAGAGAGTAATGCTGCCTCTTTACACCTTCTTAAACCCTTCTCCAGAGGGTGGGAACACTTTCCAGAATAGGTTTCCAAGAGGCAGTCTGTCACCTCAGCCCTTTCCAGGCACCCTTACCAGGTGAAACCAACCCTAGTGATGCCACTGCTTTCAGTAGCACTGACCTAAAGGCCAAGGTCAATATTTGGGCAATATCAGTCCTTTTTTATTTGTGGTTTTTCTACTTTCATGTGGGTCCCCAGCAAATGTGGAGGGTCCACTGAACACATTCATCTAGTGCAGATATTTCCCCTTACCACTGACCAAAGCAGAGCTTAGAAAAGTTAGGTTTAGGTTTACATCCAAAGTGTCATGGCCAGCCATGAGGAGGATGAGGAGGAGGACTCAGCTCCACAGGTACAAGAGGAACCTGAGGCTGTGCCAGGTCCCAGTTCTGCCCTGCCAGGTCCCACCTCTGCTGTCCCAACCACAGTAGATTTGGCTCAGCCAGACCCTAGCTCTGTGGGATCTTCTTCAGTGAATCGTGGGGCTCAGCAGCCCACCATTGCCCCAGTAGAGGCTTGGAAGATATAGAGCAGCAGGGCATTGAGGTTCCTACCTTCTGCCAGAGGAGATCAGAAAGGGCGTGCCTTCAACATTCCAAAAGACTTGCTGAGAAACGCTCATTAGCCACTCAGCAGCTGTGATAAAGTAGCTGGCGTGAGATATAAGACATCTGGCAGACGCTGAGCTCCTTGGTCAGAGTCTATATTGTTTCCATTAGTGAATACTGTTTGCTCTAACTCTCCTGGATTCCTTGCATCCTAGACCTCTGACTGCCTTTCAGTCTTTGACCTTGGACCGGACTCGTTGACCAACTCTCTGGCACTCTTGACCTCGGACTGGACTTGTAGACTGGCTCTCTGTAATCCTGAACTTTGGACAGGCTTGTGGCTTCGGATGTCAACTGGTACTGTTGCCTGTGGAATTGCTTCTTGACAGTTTGGTATGGTTTACTTTTGCCAAGCAGGCTCTTATCAGCCATGTGATAATGATTAGCAGCATTCCCGGACAGAAAGCTTCCCAGCCAACATAGTAAGTATCAGTGCTGATTCAAGGATTCTGTGAGTTGTAGTTCTAAAATATGATTTCTCCAAGTTCTAACTTGGATAGAAACCCATCAACTATTCCAATCCTTCCTTGGCTGGAAATATTGTCATTACAAGACACTGTGCATGAGAATGCCGCCTGAAACAAGAGCAGTCTTTGCCACTGAGGCAGTCTTAAAACATCTAATTCTTCTTCTTAAAAAAAAACCCTCCCACACTGTTGCAACACAAACTATCATAGTATTGAATATGGAGGACACAATGAAATCACTGCAACCCATGCTTATAAATTATACTGGCTACATAATGAAAGCTGGAAGTCATTTGCCATGGCAGGCTATTACATATGACTAAAACTTTCTCAAACATTTTGACAATATCATGATGATTGTGTTAGCACAGAGAAAAAAACTTCAGTCATATGCCACAAGGCAAATTTTGTTTTTTGTTGCAGTCTGCTGAAACCTTTTTTTTTATCACATCTTCCTCTTTTTTCCCTCTGAATGTAAAGCTAACATCAAGAGACAGAAGAGAGTCAGTATACACTTTTAACATTAACATGAACATTACTTGAATATAGGTATATGCCAGGCCCTCTTACTGTAACTTCATCATTCAAAGACAACAGAATGATTGTTGTGGGCAGGGAATTTGCTTCAACCCAAAATGATGGAGTGAGGCGTACATCTTCTACCCTAACCACAATTCTCTGGTTATGATTCTGCCAGGTGGTTTTTCTGCTATCTCCTTGCAAATTTCAAACCATCCTGCTCATATATATCAGCAAACCTCTTGAATAATGCACTTATTTCATTTTAAACTCTTTCCTTGGTCTGTCTGGACATTTTCAGCATGAGGAATTTCAAAGCAAGAAGCCTCCTGAGACAACGCTTGGCTCCCTGCCATGAAGATATTTCTCTGACATGGATATCAAAGGATTCTTCAGTGAAAACACTCTGTTATCTGGTGAATATGAAATTAATCCTGCTAGGAGAGAGATCATGAAAGCAGCAAGGGATTCTGCTGTTGTGTTGGAGGCCTATCCAGTCCATTGTTCTGTTCCAAAGTGACCAGTAAGATGACTTTAAGGGTGACTATAGTATTCTTCCAGTCATGTTCCACAGCAGCAAGTGTACAGACACAGGCTGCTTCTCATACTGTAGATAACAGATAGCTCACAATGACTAGTGATCACTGATAGCTTTATTCTGCCATCAAAAAACACATTGTGGCAATACCTTTGTTAGGTGAACTGGAAGGCACAAAATTCATCATGCAAGCTCTCAAAATCCACTGGATTTTTTTCATCAGGCAAAGTGGGTTTAAAAAATTGCAAGGGAGGAGGCTTGTCTGTGTTAGAACATCAGATCTGCATCTCATTTACTTGAGGTGTTACAGACAGCCCATACAGATGGCCATGATGAAACTAGGAACAAAAGCAGTGAAAGAAAAGCAATAAAAAATTCCTTCTTCATTTGCAGCCACAAAGTTTCCCTTTTTACAATTTGTCCCTGTCTGGCCTATGCAAAATCATGGGCCTGAGGCCCCATTGCAGGCAGAATTCACTGAGTCTCTCAGGAAGCCTTTGGCGGGTTACAGACCGCCGAGAAGCGGTGGTCTGGCTCCACCTCCGCTTGCAGCGTCCGGGAACCGCAGCCTTTAAACGACGCGGCTCCTGGACGCTGCGAAGAAGGAGCGCAGAAATCGCGTTCCTTTTCAGGCCCCGGAAAAGGCGCCACGAGTGCCAAAGGGCGCACTTGCGGTGTCACTTCTGGGGCGCAACGTGCGGATGCAGAGCGTCCGCTACGTCAATATGGTGGCAGCCATGTGGAATGGCTGCCATTTTGTGCACGCGGAGCGCGTACTAGAGTTAGGGGATGCGGAAGCACCGCCCCTTCCTAACCCTAGTACGCACTCGTCGCATACTATATGGCAGTTTGTAACCCGCCTTTGTTATATCAGGTCTGCACATAAATGTAGGTCTTAAGTCAGGCAAAGCACATCAGTGGGACCACCAATTTGACTGCTCTACCTTGCACTGAAAGGAACAAACCTTACACAACCATGTTGCAGTTTGTAGCACGCACTGGAGTTCCCAAGAGTGGGGACCTCAAAGGTTGGAAGTGAGGTGTAAACTTGAGCATTTTAATTGTACTGAATGGTACTTGTGTGTATACATGCATGTATGTGCCTTCAGGTTGCCTATCACCGTATGCAGACCCCATTAATTTCATAGGGTTTTCTTAGGCAGTTCCTTCCTCTGAAATATAACCTACAGCACCTAGTGATATTCATTGACAGTCTCCCAACTACTTAGTAACCAGCGCTGACCCTGCCTAGCTTCCAAGATCAGATCAGATCTGGTGCCTTTAGATATTTAGGCCCCACAAATGATACTTAATTCTAATTAAATCTGTTCAAGAAAATGAGATCATAAGAAGAACCCTGGTGATCAAATCAAAAATTTATCTTGTATCCCCAGTCTTCATTCACAAGGGCGTGTGTGTGTCCATGTCCATGTAAGTTCTAAAGTTCTAGTTCTCTTGCTGCCTTCTGATAAGTGGTACAGATGCAAGGGACAATTGAGAGACTACAACTGTGCAGAGAAGAAAGAGCAGAGTGGCAAAGCAGCTTAAACAGTCCATAGGCTATGCCCTGCTTACCTATACTAAGGGCAGCACAGCAGGGGAGTATACAAAGGAATAGTCCAGAGTCCATTCCAAAGGGCACACAATAAAAGTCAGTCACAGCAAAGGGTAGAGGTAAGAGTGTAGTCACAAGACAATTCCAGAGGTCAGATAACCAGAGTCAGGAATCAAAGAGCAAGGAAAACAAGAACAACAAGGTTGCAAAACTGATTGCAGCTGCAAAGAATCTCTGCAGCTGGAGGTCTTTTAAAAGACCTCGGCTTCTCTCAGCTGAAACCTATTAGCTCTCCTCTTGGCTTTTAGCCTGGAGAAATGCCTCAAAGACTCTTTGACCTGCCTTCTCTCCACAAGTCCTAGCACTTGCAGCCTAGAGTCCATAGAGTTTGTTTCTCCCTCTGCAGCTTCCTGAGCCTCCTCTGGGACTGCAGATCCAGGCAACTCCAGATCTGCCCCAGTCTCAGCCTCCTCCATGTCTTAAAGGTCTGAGTCTTTTGACTGTGCCTCTAAGTCAAGCCCAGGGTGCTCCATGACAGCCTAGGGCTCCCAGACCTAGATCCTCTTCTCCAGATATCAGAGCAAGGATGAGAAATCTCAAGGCATGTGCAATGTCCTGAAAAGTGTGCGTGTGCATGCACATTTTCCTCATTTGCTAGATGGTGTATTTTATCTGAACGGCATACTCTCTGCAACTGTGGCTGATGCTTTAGGTTTCGTGCTTAATGACATCATCAAGGGCTGTCCCTGTGATATCAGCATTAGGTCTCAGGGCCCAAGATAATAATGACCTGGCAACTTTAGTCCCATCCAATGAAAACTTACACAGGACCACCAGGCAGAAACCTTAATGGCAGCTCTCCCCTGTCATGTTTTCCCCAGAATTTGGTATTCCTGCCTCAGCCCTCAGAAGCAGGATTGTTGCCATGACGGACAGTCACACTGACAACCTGATCCTCCGAAATTTGTCTAATCCCCCTGTAAAGTCACCAGCACATCTTATGGAAGAGGATTTCATACTTTGTCTTGTTCAAAGGACTGCCTTCTGACTGTCCTGAATCCCTGCCAATATTCCACTTCAGAGGCTAACTCCAGTTGTGGTATTATGAGAGACAGAGAATCATGCTATAGCAACGTTGCAATACAGAATATTATATGAATCTAGGACATATGCCAAGTTAAGAGCCCCTTCTATTTTTTTATATAAAGAAAATGCTCATTCATGATTCTGCTGAGATACCCACTCAGTACTGTATTATACCGTATTGTGCTCTGGCCTGCTACAAAGCCACTGAATTAGAAGACAAAATCTATAATCTTTCATTTGGTGGAACAAACACAATGACTACATGTGTGGGGTGGGAGTGGGAGCAAAGAGGGAAGGAAATTACCCTGATTTTTTTTCTTTATAAAAATGTTTCACTTTATCAGCAGGTGACATGGCTGCCGGCTATTTTATGAACAACAGGCGATCTGAATTGCTTCTTTTTCGTGGGTGTGTAAAATGCACAATCATTGCAGAAAGGCTGGGAGGATAATGATGGGCAATCTAAATATATAGTGACTGGCAAAGAAATTTCTTTTGCTGAGCCAGTGTATCTGGACTAATCCAGTATAGCTGACTATTTCAAAATAGTACCTATTAGCTAGAGTTTAGACTAACAACTTAGGAGATGCTCTGTTGGTAAGTAGCATCCTTTAAGTTCAAAGAGAGGTGAAAGCATTGTCCTTCCCCCTTAACAGCCTTATCAACCATTTCTAAGCCCTTTATATTACAATATTCTTGTGCTGTTTCTCCCCCCCCCCCCACCTCACTGCAGAGAATATTGCCTGGAGCTATTTGGAGACCTATATAGATAAACCATTAGATTAAAAAAGTACTTGAAGAGACTGAGCTGGCTTCTTTGAGTCTGAACAAAGAAGGGAAGAAAAAACAGAGACAAAAAGGTACTGAAAGGAGAAACTGAAAGGTTCAACAAAACAATTCAGATAAAGGTTTGCACAGAAATTGGTTGTTGTTTTTAAAAATCTTGTTGTAATGGCCTTGTGTCAGAAAAGAGTTGGAATCAAAGGCTAGGAGGCAAGATAGATGCTTGATCTTGCCCACATATTCTCCATGGTAACCCCTAGTCTGTGGTAGGGAACTGTATTGGTAACAGAATGAGACCAATGTTCTGTGAGCTGCACTGCTGCCAGTGAAGATCATGGAGCTACAGCCTTTGACTTCAGAATTTGAGTCATCTCTCTATTGTGTAGGCAGTGCCAGAGTGCCCATCCATACTACAGAGTGCCTCCTTCCATATTATTGAGTGTCTCCATCACTTCCAGAAAGAACAATGGGGGGAATGTTGCTGTGAGCTTCAGAAAGGCTGTTCGTTTGGCACTGTCAGCAGCAAGCAGGTGGTGATGGTGGCGGTGGCAGTGGCGGTGGCAGGGTCCATAAAAGTTGCAAGGAAGGCTGCATGTTTTCCATGCCAATCTAGATTGGGGGGAAAAGGTTGTAGTCCTGAGTATTAGAATTGCATTGCAAGAGATCTTTGAAGCAGAAAGGATGAACTTGACCTTTGGCTATCTTGGCATCTTAATTTGCACACTCATTTTAAGGCTCTGTGTATTTATTAGATACCTCTAAACAGAGCTTGAGCCAGCTTGGTATAGTGGTTTGATCATAGGACTAGGACTCTGGAAATCAGGACTAGATTCCCTGTTTGGCCATGGAAACCCACTGAGTGACCTTGGGTGAGTCACACACTTTAAGTCCCCCCCAAAAAATCCTGTGATAGCCTCACCTTAGAGTCTGCATAGGTCAGAAATGACTTGAAGGCATACAACAACAACAAACAACAGAATTCCCTAGGTGTTATTCAGAATCAAACACATGACCATATTGCCATCTGTAAAATATGCATTTGAAACATCCAACCTAGCATGAAGGCCCAAATACAAATGTCAAGTCAGTACAATACAATTTATTGAGTAGCCCAAGGGCCGTTTCAAAATACTAGTAACATAATAAAAAGCAGTATCACACAGCTATATATAAAATGTAAATACAGTGCACTAGGTGCAATAAACCTCCATACAATATAAATACATATGCATAACCTAAGCGTGCACCAGAACCAGAACATGCACTACTTGTCTACAGCTTATGTATATCTAAAAGATATACAATATGTACTAAAGGATATACTAGTAAACAGATAAAATAAAATAGTTAACAATTAAACAATAGTATGTAAGATAGTTACCATAGGGAATAAAACAGAATTAAAATTGGAATTGAAATGGGGGGATGAACAGATTTGATGTATGTCGACGGATATTTTATGTTAATTTTATGTCAAGTCAGTAAATTTATTATTTACTCTGGATATTGAAACGTAAAGATAAAGGTTTCTCCTTTGACAAGGTTGTTAAGTCATGTCCAACTGTATAGGCTGGTGCTTATCTTCATTACTAAGCCAAAGAGCCAGCGTTGTCAAACACGACTCTGTGGTCATATGGCCAGCATGACTGCACAGAACATTGTTACCTTTCCACCTATCTATCTACTTGCACTTTTATGTGCTTTCAAACTGCTAGCTTGGCAGAAGCTGGGACTAGTGATGGGAACTCACTCTGTCCCATGGCACTTGGGCCTCAAACTGCCAACCTGACAATCTTGCAATTGTCAGAGTCAGCGTATTAACCGCTGAGCCACCATATCATTACAGAAGCTAAAATCCATCATCATGTACCATAGACCTTGATCTTGATCTTGCAAAGCAGCAGTGCTGCAGTGAGAAAAGATCCATCAGCACTAGGGAAAAGGTGGTGGTTGTTTCCCTATCTAAGCCAGCTGTTGGCCCACAGAGGATCTCATCATACGCCTGTACTTAATTACAGTCTGATAAACTGGCTAATTTACAGTCCAGAAAGTCAGGTTGGCCAGTGACCACTCTCCCTGCCTTCATCACACCCACAGAGAAGGAATCCAGGGTCCCACCCAATTCCATTCCCTCGCTCTTCTTCAACACTACTAAGGAACAAGAAAAGAAATGAATTGGGATGTCTTCTACCAACACTTCTCTAGAACTCTAGGCTTTCTCCATTCCAGATGTATAACACAATAGGTGTCGATGAGGGCTGATAAAAGCAATAGACGCTGTCACTAACTTGTTTTCTACTTCCTCTGTAGTTTCATGACTACAGCAGGACTCTGCTGGTTATAACCTGAAAATTACTTACACACAAACATATACATTTCTGCCCTGCTGCCCACTTTCTGATACTTCTCTGGACTTGCCCTAGCATTGGGCCAAGTGAGGCGACCACCTCAGTTAAAAGATGTTGATGTAAAAGCAGTGGCAATTGCTCTCATTATTCTCAGGTTGTTTCTCTTTGTTAACAGACAGAACAGCCAGCAAGCCAGTTACAAATATTGGAGGAGCACGTGGTTCAAGTGCCAATTCATGCTAGTATTGTGCTCTTACAGGTGTTGAAGCCACAACAAGGTAGCCAGAAAGACAGTATGTTTGCCTATAGTTTCTTTTTAAAAGCCATTTTCCAAGTTCTATTCATTTGTCTAATCCTACTTTGCAGCCATGTAAGCCTATAATCAACATCACCACCACATCCTGGAACAATGAACTCCATACATCAGTTATATATTCTAGTTTCTGCCAGTCAGATTCATTGATTTCAAAAATTCTTGGACTGGTCATTTCGACATGCATTTATTAGATTCATATCACAGCTTTCCTCTTTAGAGTGCACAATTCCATTTATTCCTTTCCCCTTTCAAAGGTAGCAGTTAAGAGAAATCAGAATATGATTTTAAGAAATCACATTTACATCACATTTCTCATAATATAACAACATTGATATCTACTGTGCCTTTAGGTATTTAGGCCCCCACATGGATACCAAAATCAGCGGCTGTTCAAGTCCCATTAAATACAATGATAGTACAGTAAAATTGTGTCCCTTACCTAAAATGGCAAAAATCAAAGTTTGCTTTTTGGAAATTAAAGTGTCCATAACTTGGAAATGACTTAAAAGCACACAACAACAAAAAGAAGGTGCAACTCTATTTCCTTGCTGATTTTACCTTTTTTTCTCTCCTCTTTTTCTTCTTTCTGTCATTTTATTTTCTGAATATATATTACTTTTATTGTAAATCAGATGTTTCATGTAAAAAGATTAATAGAAAAAAGGGGGGTTGCAAAATTTTGCATTTTCTTGGTAAGCTTTCTTCAGAAAGCATTTGCTATTTGCCTTCCTCTTAAGCTGAGTGGGATTTGCCTGCGCAGGGATTTGAACCCTGTTGTCCGCAGTCCTAGTCCAGCACTCAAACCACTACATCACACTGGCTTTACTTCTCACTATGTTACCATCATTTTATGACTGACTTGTATCTTTGCTATGGAAAAAATAATAATTAATGATATGTAGCTCATTATTTGTAACTAATCACTTTTGAATGCTATGCATTCCAGTATCAGAGTAAGCTTCCTCTGTTTAAACAGATATTTATGATGGGCTGTAAATGTAACAGGATCTCTGTTAATTCGTATTCTCTCTTCTTGATCATTCAAATGCTATATTATTTGTTTATTTATTGTAATTAAAGTTGTCTGTATAAATATTGTTATTATTCACCTTGGGATTTTTATGCAGTAATGATGTCATGCTGATTAAATAAATATTAAAAAATAATTAAATATTTATACTAGGGGAATATAGAAGCAAACATGGCAGCACTGTCCTCAGTGTCCCCCCTGATACAAGTTCTGACTTAGGTCTGAAAGGGGATTCTGAAAGTCATCAACTGAAAGTGCTTATAATCCTCTCAATGACCAGAAACACTACATGATATATAGCCATGCCAAGCAAATGCACTGAAAATCTCTTTGACTGCCACAACCCTTGGGTCATGAGAGGCAAGGGCCATGGAAGCTTCCTCAGTAACTAGGAAGGACACTTCCTTTGAGTGACAGAAGTCCAGAAATATCCTATGGCCACAAGATACTTTCCCAGAAAAAGACTGGAAAGTTACTTTTTACTTTGTAAAATCAAGTAGTTGTACTTCCTGGTTTCCAACAGCAGCTAATTCTCATTTCTCAAAAGTAAATAATAGATACTTTTTAAAAGCCACCTTTTGAATACTAAAGGCTTAATAACAGTTTTGTTTTGTTTTAAATCTACCTGTTTTTCAATGAAAAGATCAAACTGGCACTTGAGGCCACAGCAGAGTTCTTTATTGAAGTAAATTCAAAGTTACAAAGTTATAGTTACAGCTACAACCCTTATGCACAATGTACAGTCAGCCCTCCATATCCACAGTTTTCTATCCACTGATTCAAGCATCCACAGCTTGAAAATATTTTTAAAAATATATACATTCCAGAAAGCAAACCTGGATTTTACCATTTTATATAACGGACAACATTTCACTATGCCGCTATATTTAATGGGATTTGAGCATCCACAGACTTTGGTATCCATGGGGGATCCTGAAACCAACTCCCAGCGGATACCAAGGGCCCAATATCTGTACACAAAGGGATCTTAGAGAACTGAGAGAGAGAATGGAGTGATGATCAACACAGACCAACATGGCTCATGTCTCTGCATTCTCCCATAATATTTGTATAGTTCAGCCGTTAAACACAGTGAAGAAGTAAAATCTCTGGCAAACCCTGAACGTAATTCATCACAAGTTACCTGTAAGATGTCATTAATGACTGAACATGACTCTCCGGCAATCCCCCTTTTCAGCCTGGCAATCTCCTAGCCAAAAGATTTCCAAGGCACTGCAGATCAGGGCACTGGAGTCTAATCTGCAGTGCAGAAACAATGCAGTTTGATCAAGGTTTGCTTTTTGGAATTCATTGGGAGAGGATATTTTCCAGCCATAGATGGTGGAATCTGTGGATGCAGAATTTGTGAATATGAAGGGACAACTGTATTAGTGATCACTCTCCTTTTCCACCAAGGAACTCAAGAGGGTCATTCACATTATGATTTAATACAGTGTGGAAACCAAGTTAAAGAGGGGTCATTCAGACACTCCAATTACCTGGCGTGATTTGGGGGTAGCGACAGCCATGACTCAATGCTATGGAATTTTGGGATTTGTAGTTTTGTGAAATATTTAGCCTCCTTTGTCAGAGTTCTGGTGCCACAACAAACTATAAATCCTAGAATTCCATAGGAAGGAGCCAAGACAGTTAAAAAGGTGTCAAAGTGCATTATTTCTGTAGTACAGTTTCGATCTGGGAAATGATGTCTGCAGTGCTCTCCCAGTCATGGGTTGCCTTCAGACAAGCAGTTGAAGTACAGCCCCAAGGGATATCTCCAGATGCCTAATCTCAATCTATCCCCTTGGCCAGAAGAGTGCTGCAGATGTTATTTCCCTACCTCCTGATCTGTACTGCCTCAGAAACCTTTGGTTGGGGCACAGCCAGGCTGAAAACATGGGGTTTTGCCAGGTGGCATCATCAGACATAACTATGGTGACAGAGTTCCATCAATGTAATCACAACTGACAATGCAGGGTCTCCATCTTTGCGCTCAGAACACAGTGCAAACTTCTGGGCAAACACACACACACGCACATCAAACCAAGTTGTAGGGGTCAATTTTCTCAACAGGGAGGCTTGGTATGTCAAGTATTCTTCACATCTCTAATAATGAGGAACATGAATGGGCTACTTTTAAAACATATAGCCAGTAAATAGAATAAATGACTTTTTTAAAAAAATCTGTCTAAGCTCTGAATTTTGGAATAAATGGAAAAACATTCCTTGAGAAATCTGGCAATTTTCTCTGCACTGGTACCAGAAAGAATGGGACGAGGACCAAAATAATCCTTTATTTTACTTTATAAATGTAAGTACATTCCTGTCCCAAAATACACTACACAGTACTTCAAGTGCAATTACATTTAAGTGTGATTACATTTTTATCACAGCGCTGTACCATAGATGATGGAATCTGTGGATGCAGAATTGGCACTTCTAGTTTTGATACCTTTTCTAAGAGATCAAAACACAGAATATTCCTTTTTCACAGCAGCTGTGCACTAGGTCAGTGTTTTCCTCAAGCTATCCAGCAGCCTGGCCACTGTAAAGAAAACCCTTGTTATTTTTTCTCTCTCTGCTGTCTCTGTGAAGAAGAAAAAATGTCTCCTAGAAAATGCAATAAAGCAGAGTACATGAGAAATTGCTAACCCAGCCTTGAATGTTTCAATAAGAATACCACTTTCAGGGCTTTTAACAGCTTTGAGATGCGCATACTAAATTCAGGTGCAGCAGAACATGTGCTTTATGTTAAAAGAGCTGTATTTCTGCTTGGTTTCCTAGGGAGTGGTGATGTGCTATATTGTACTTTACTGCATTTAGGTGGTTGTGGGATTTTTTAAATTTTATTTTATTATCTTCTTATTCTCACCAAAATGGTAAAAAAAAGCAACAGCATATATAATTACATTTAGTTAAGAATTAGGGCTGAGACCTGGATGAGTTTTTAATATCAAGACCCATTCTGCAAATCTAAGCACAGTGGGTCCTCGGTATCCTCAGGGGTTTGGTTCCAGGACCCCCTGTGAATACCAAAATCCATGGATACTCAAGTCCCTTTATATACCGTGGTATATAAATTAGTAAAAATTTAGTAAAATGGTGTCCCTTATATAAAATGGCAAAATCAAGGTTTGCTTTTTGGAATTTTTTTTTTGGGGGGGGGGACATTTTTCACCCATAGATGGTGGAATCTATGGATGCAGAATTCATGAATAAGGAGAGCCAGCTGTATTAGTGATCATGCTCCCTTTCCTCCAAAGAACTCAAAGGGGTAATTCACACTACAATTTAACTGAGTGTGGAAACCGGGTTAAAGGGGAGGTCATTCAGACTCGTCCCAATTCCCTGGTGCAATTTGGGAGAATGGTGCATAGTCCACTTAAACCGGTTCTTTTGGATGTGGGGGCTTCTTTTTAAAAGAAATGGGTTTTTTTGAAGGAGCAGTAAATGGGAACATGATGTCAATCCCATTCAGAACACTGAGGAAGGAGGGCTTATGTGCTGAGGGGCAAGACATACCCATCCCACAGGTCTTGGCTTTCCTGCAAAGCACCATTATGGGGTGCCATTATGGGGTGAATAAGCCAGCTCCATAAATGTGGTTGGTATGTCCTCCCCTGCATCCATTTCCCTCAGGTGAGCATCAGAAGGTGTTCAGGTTCAAATTTCACGTGCCTCGGAGAGTAGTCCCTTTAAAGCACCACCCAGCTTTTTTTCTCTTTTGCCAATAAATTTGTCCCCTTTACACCACCAGGGAGGGGGGGAAGTAGAATGCCAGTGGAGAAAACTGATAAAATATTCATTAGGAGGCAGGGAAGGAAGAGCAATTCCAGGTCTAAAAGCTTTCTATTGTCAGACAACCTGTTCAGATTCCCCATTGTGTTGGCTCCCCATCAATGAGATGCCAAATGTGATAGATATTTTTTTTCCTCTTAATCTCATATATAGCAAGGTGCAAACAGACAGGGCAGAGTTGAAGGGGGGGGAAACACTGTGAAATGCTAGAAAATGGGAAATAATATGTTTTGGGGAAACCCTTCTTCACGATTTAATGCTAGAAACTCTGGCTACCACAACAGAGAAAGAGAAACAGAAGAATTCGCTCGTGAGGAAGGATTTTCCCAAAATGCGTCAGCTGGACAAATAAAAGCCTCTTTTTTTTTACTTAACATTTTGTTCCACAAAAACACCAGAGTGTACCTCCCATTTTCCAGCCAAAGGACAGGGACAGCTTCTTTGAAGGCCTATGGTGCTGATGACTTCTCTGCAGGAAATGGTTGTGTCAAAGAAAAGCAGCTATGGCTTCAGTGCAAACAGTGGTACTCCAGAGCAAGTCTGATTGAAAGCAGGTGGGTTTACTTATGAGAAGGTAGGGCTAAAATTGCACTAGATGCACAGGGACCTGAAGAGTCTGTTTCAACCTAGATGGAGCAAAGGCCTGCTTTAAAATAAAAAACATAGAAAACTTCACCACTTCTGTGGTGGGGAGAAAAGATAACTGCAAGGAGTGATGGTAGAAGCAGGGTGGGGCAGTGGCATTACTAGGGGGATACAGGGGATGTGGGCCGCACCAGGTGACACCTAAGGTGGGGTGACACCACCAGTGCTTCTCAAAAATCTGTCTTTTGTCAGAAATGTGCTGTGGTGTTAACCTGTGTCCCTTTAAAATGCTGAAAAGATGGGGTGAGGCTCAGTAGAAGGTGAAAGGAGGGCCCCCAGATTTTAAATATTTTAATTTAAAAAATATTTAAAAACATCACATTTTACCAAATTTTCACTTCAGCCACATGCAGCCATGTATATGTAAATGCATTTAGGCTGTGTATATGATATTGTAATTTAAAGGTATAATTTGATTTTTCTAGCTGTTTATGTCACAACCATTACCATTACATTCATACAGGAATTAGAATTAAGGAGTAAGATTCATGCAAAAAAAAAACATTGCTAAGGATTCTGTATGGTGTGGTATGGGAGGAAGTCAGTGGAAGAGGTGACATAATGAGTTACCACAATGGATGATGCCAACCCTAGTGATGTCACTGGAATAGTGAATGTCCACCATGTGAGGCTTCTACTTTGAAGAAGTTTACAAGATGATATATCATAAGGATTTTTTACTGCAAGATAGGAAATCCTTGTAATTCTTCCAATAAATTTGTTTGCCCAGTCTTTTCTTCCATGACTGATATTTCACCAGTTAATAGCTTGAGGAGTGATGGGTGTGTGGTGGTGTGTGCCTTCAAGTCATTTCTGACTTATAGCAACCATAAAGTGAACCTGTCATGGGGTTTTCTTGGCAGGATTTGTTCAGAAGAGATTTTCCATTGTATTCCTCTGGAGCTGAGAGCATGTGACTCGCCTAGGGTCACCTAGTGTGTTTCACAGCCAAGCTGGGAATTGAATCCTGTTCTCCAGAATTGTAGGTCAACACTCACCAACCCCAAGGTCAGAATTACATTCTGTATATTTTCACCAACATGGTGAAATGGTGTTAACCCATTCCCTCTCCTTGTCCTGCAGGAGATTTGAACGTGGCTCTTCTGACATCTTGTATGACCCTTAAAAAGTCATAGAATAGAACACAGATTAAAAATAAGCTCCATTTTTAAAATGAATAAATAAAAATATTGATGAGAGAGAAGGTGAAATCACACATCTATTAACCTCCATGCCATGCTTGCCTTTCATTTGGAGAGTTCCAAATCTCTCTCTCTCTCTCTCTTTTTCTCTCCAAAGTGGAAAGATGGCTAATACAAATGCCACCCATGGGATCAAAAGTGACAAAAGCATGACCATCAAAATGATTGAATTAAACAGAGTATTGTTTTTAGTGCACATCTTTAAAATGCGGAGTTGGCAGATGCCAAAGGCAATAACTTGATTTGACATAACCACAGCTTTTCCCAGCAGATGGCTTCTAATGGATTAATGAGGTAAAAGTCACATTTCCAGGTCATGGATGAGAATATTTAGCCTCATACCCTCCAGCACAGAGAAGATCACCATACTTTTGATATGGATAGGACTGCCATCAAAAACTTTTTTTAAAGTATTACTGCCAGTTATGGCTTTAAAAAGACAGATGCAATACAGAGGCTGAGTGCTCATATCAAATGAGATGTACTGTCTAGCTTACCAGCACAGCTTTATCTAAGGCACTCTGAACCATGGCCTGTCACACACACACACACACACACACACTCTTTTACTAAAGAGGACTGTGGTTTATTGGCTGTTGTTTGATTCTGCTGGCCATTTTTACATAGAGATGTTGGTCTAGAGATGGACCAATATCTCACAACCTTCATCTGGTCTCTGGGGATATAAGATTATCTTCTTCTTCTGCAAAGCTTTGCGTTCTTCTCCGCCTGCTGACCTGCTTGTGCATGGTGATGCCTTTTTCTCTCTCACACAAGGAGAATGGACTTACTATTAGGATATATGATGGTACAGTCGGCCCTTCTTATACATGGATTTTTTATACACGGATTTAAACATACACAGTTTGAAAATGTTCCAAAAAAGTATAAATTTACCTTGATGTTCCATTTTTTATTAGGGACACCATTTTGCTATGTCATTATACTTAATGGGACTTGAGCATACACGGATTTTGTTATACACGGGGATCTTGGAACCAAACCCCAGCGTATAACAAGGATCCACTGTACTACAAAACTCATTAGTCTGGCATTTTATCTCTTAGAACCACAGAGGTGCAAGGGAGCAGAAGGCCTATTGTGCTGAAGTATAGGATTGCCCAAACACCCAGGTCCTCCAAGGATTCAAATGTCACAATTCATAAAATAGTCACATGATGCAGAAAAAGTAAAAAAAATATTAATTGTTCTGCATGTAAGATATGTTTTTCCCCCAGTGTTGATGTTTTCGTTCACATTTTAAACTCAGTATTTTCATGGTACCTTATTATCTCTTACTTGCAGTAGTTTGCAACTCACAGTTTAAACCTCTGTTGTCGCTTAATAATATTATATTACAGTTAGTCAAATGTGGGAATATGAATATCTAGATTAACATTTTAGACTAAGTGCTTAATACAATTTTCTCTTTTTATCTCTTTATTTGTTTATTGTGCTTTGTTGGAGCAAGGGTGTGACCCACAACAATTAAATCCTGGTGCAGAAAACATTATAGTATTCTGAGCCCTGAAACCTACAAGGGCAGTGAGTTACATAATGTAATTAATGCAATGTAACTGACTCCCCTTGCACACAAAGTCCATTCCTGATTGCCCCAAGTTTTTTTTCCCAGTTCATTATTATAATTTAAGATGCATGAGATATTTCATCCTACCACTGTTGTTCATCAAATGAAAGCCAGATATTCTTTCCAGTGTAATTTGAGGTTGATGCAGAAGCTGGTACAGGTGCTCAACCAAGCCAACATAGTATAGTTATCTAGGGACTGAAAAGATGTCTATACAAAAGCAATTAATTCAATGTAACACCAATAAACATGGGGCTAAATGCATTGAAGTCACCAGATCCCATCTGATCAAGGAAGCTAACCTGAATCAGACCTGATCAGTACTTCAATAGGAGACCGCTAAAGAGTACTAGGTATTATAGACAATATTCAGAGGAAGGCAATGGCAGATGTTCTTAGAGTACTCCTAAATAAGAAACCCTGTTAATCAACAGGTGACTTGGAGATGTTGGGAAATTCCAGCATTCTCCTCCCTCATTCACTGTTAGAGTAATTGGGATTTAGATAGGAAAGTGTTCCCTGCACATAAGATACTTCTGTTTCTTTCTCCCTGTTTGCTCTTCCTAGACTTTGAAATGCATGTTTATAAATCCCTTTGGTGTGTCAAGTAACTAGTCAATGTGACTCAGGAAACTTCCTAAAGTCACATGTAAAGACTCCTCCCTTCTCAGTCTTTCTTCCACCTTTTTTACCATTCTTTCCCTTTTACAAACTTCCTCTCCTTCACTTCCTATCACCATGCTGGAAGTGAAGCTCTTTCTTTTACCTAATCTTGTCATTAACTAGTTGGGATGTAGGCTCTCCACATGGATATGTAAATGTAAAGACATTAGTAAACTTTCCTAAGTTTATAACATGAAACTGCCTGCCTTGTTTGTTTCTGAGTTCTCAGTTTTAGTTCTCAGGGAAGCATCATCAGATTGTGGCACACTATCTGCTACTCTGCTAAAAGGCTGATTCCTAACAGTTTTAGCTTTGATATTTTTAATATCTTTTTCTCAAACAAGGGCTGACACTTTGGGAAACTTAAATTTCATATAACAAGCATGTACACATACTGTACATCTAGTTCTGTATGACAGAGACAACCCGAGCCCCATGCCTGCACTAGCTTCTTCCAGAAACAAGTCACCATAAAGTAGTGCTTCTGGGTAGTAAGGATACAGTCCAGTTCATGCTCTGTTCCTGATTAATCACATAAGAGTCTTTGTGGTTTCATAATGTAAGAACTACTGCACACCACAGAACTATAAACTAAGACTTCAGTCACACAGGCTACTGAAGCCAAGCATTTCTGGTTGCAAAGCTGTGTAATCAATCCCTCCTTCTAATGCTGTAGGCAAGGAAAGAAAATGTTTTAAATACCCCATGGATGAACATTTTCACTCCCTTTCACGGTCATGTCATTCAAGAAAACATGTTAGCCAACACACCCTTACACACACACCTTTTCTATTTAGCCTTCAACTCCTGGATACCATTTAACTTCAGATTCATGGGTTCTGACTGTGCCATCGTACAGGCCAAAAACTGCCACAAGCTCACAACAACCATGTCTATCTTTGCTATAATCATACATGGGACACATCCAAGAAGTGTCATGTAAATTTCCACCAGCACGCATTACATATGGCACTGAATTCCTCACTATGCTTGCAATATTCAACGTGGCCTTGAACTGAAACGCTGTCTCTCCTGGTGACATTGGCCTATTCAAACTTATTGCCTTTATGGCAATATTATATCACCAGTTACCAAAGGAACATGACATTTTAGCAATCACTTCCACTGACACAAGTTTCCCTGACATTCCTGACCAATTCCCAATTAATTTGATGCTAAACACAGCAAAAGAAGGGTGTTGCATGCCCTCTAGCACTTCATTTTATAACAAAAAAGGGACTTGTTGAGAAATTACTCTTATTCTCTCACACAGTATTTATTCCCATAGCCTTACTTCTGTTAATTGAGCACCATCTGTAGTCCTTTTTGATTTAGTTACAATAGGCTGTCCTGCTCCATTTTAAAAGAGAAGAATTGGGTTCTTCTTTACATTAATGCATCACTGTGCCACAGTAAGTTTCAAATAGAATTTCTTTCTCTACAAACCAGGGATCTATGCATTGGGTTGTGCCTTAATTTTAATTTCCACCCAGTGACATCCTAATGGGCGATGGAGGTGCTCTATCCTAGGTGCAGAAAAATAAGGGGGTGCACTGATGGCTCCTCACTTCCTGCTCCCTTATAGAGATGCCAGAAAGGGGAAGAAGAGATCAGCCTTGAGAAACACAAGCTGGCAAGGAGACATTCACAACCTGACTCAAGGAAAGCCTGTCTCCTATTCTCCCCATCCTTCCTTCATAATGCCCTTGAGTAAGGCAGAAAGAAAGGGAAAATGTCAGGGTTGGGCAATGGGAGGTGCAGTTTCCTTTGGAAAAATAAAACCCTTTGCTCCACAAAGAAGTATTCCTGCTAGTTTGTTGCAGTAGAAGGAAAAATGGAGGAGGAGAGAAGACGGAATCTAGCAGCACCATTAAGAGTAAGTGGCTTATATTTTAGCATTTTAGCATGATCTCTTGCAGAAATCAATCCACTTCCTTAGATGCCTCGAGATGTCTTACTACTTTATGTGAGAGTAACAATAATAATAATTATTATTATTTATATTCCGCTTAATCTCAAGGAATCCAAGAATCCAGCAGTAAAACAAGATACAAGCAGAGGTACTGTAGCCATCAGATTCACCAGATACACAAGACTAGGGAGATGCCACAAGCCACAAAAATTCCACAGAAACTACCTTTTTGTACTCATTCCAAGCAAAACATTCAAAAAATGGCCAAGGATTCCAGTGTTTCAGGAAGCCAATAACACTAGATCCATCATATGCACAAGATTAGATGGGCGTGATGCCACAAGTCACAGAAATTGCTCTGGAATCACTTTCTACTACGCATTCCAGACAAAACATCTGTGTTCTATAAAATAATCCACAATACCAACAGTTCAGGCAGCCATGCTTACCAAATTCACCAGTTACAGGGGAAAAAACTGGAGGAATGCAACAAGTCAGAAAAAAGTATATAATAGGAATCAGGGCCAGACTTCTAGAGCATGGCCCAAAATGCCAACTTTGCAGGAAATCATGTCCAGATGAGCACAAGGAGGTGGTTTCTCAGGAATTTTTCTAGCTTTTGGCATCACTATTATCTGAAGTTTTGTGTGTTTGCTGAACATTGTGTGTGGGTTATTACATCTCTCCCGCCTTTTACAGAATATGCATGCTGAGTATAAATTAAACTAATTGAGGTAATGAAATGCAAAATTCAAAAATTAGAATAGATTCCATAACTGGAAGCAGAAGATAGAGAAGCTCAATTCTTTGTGAAAGAAACAAGACTAGGACAGATTGTGACACATCCATGAACTGTTGATATCAAAATTGGAGTAAAGTTAATGAGGAACACTAATCAGTCGCTGTGTCAAATGCACCTGAAGAGCATCCCTGTAGAATTTATAAAGATAAGGTACAAACAAGGACAGAAAAGAACCAAAAGAAGATGATGACAGTAATAGGATCAGAACCTGAATGCAATTGTTAAGCAACTTGTGCCCAGGGACAAAGAAGTATTATAATAATCATGGCCTGAAAAAATGGCCAAAAGAAGTGGCTTCTGGTGCTTAAAGGCATGAGCACATGCCCAGAGAGGCCAGAAGCAGCTCTGAGGTCGCTTAGGGAGCCGAAGCCACCAGCAAAAGGAGCATGAAATTCAGTTCTTGCCAGTGGCCTGGTCAGGACTGTAGTAGTACCCCTTTGGAGAGGGGGCCATGCAGTTACCTTGGTCCGGGTGATCATGGGGTTATTCCAGGCAGAGCAGCCAGAGGCCACTCTTTCATGCCCTTCTACTTTGCCCCAATGTAGCAAAAAAGAAGATGAGAACAAAAAAGTATCACTCCTCTGCAAGATCTGAGAAATCAAAGGAAATTTAAACCAAGAGTAGGGCTGCTATTATCAGCAAGAGGATACACGATCAAGAAGGTTTTTTTTTAAAAAAAAGATGAAAACAATAAACAGAAGAACTACACAAAAAGATGAAAGGATAACAGATTCATTAAAGGAGAACCATTTGAAGATGAACCCACAATTTTTAGAAGTGAAGTGGAAGCTGTGCTTAAGGTACTGCCAGGAACAGAGGTATACCAATAGAGCTATTTCAAGCTACAGAGATAGAAGCTACTCAAATTTTAACTAAAATCTGCCAACAAATATGGAAAACAAAACAATGCCCTATAGACTAGAAACAGACATATATACATTCCAGTCCCATGAAACAGGACATCGGGATTTCTATAACCATGGACCCTGGATTAATCTTCCATGCAAACAAATTTCACATCAAGTATTTCACCATATATAGGAACTAGAAATTTCAGATATTCAACTGGATTAGAAAAAGAAAGGCACTAGGGAATCATACTGCAAACATACATTGGATAACTTTTCTTTTTTTTTATACAAAAATATATAATGTTAGTTAAATTATTTTCTCATTGTATTTCTTTTTTCTACTGTACTGTAATATTTATTTATTGTTTATTATTGTAGTGTGGTGGTGGTTGTACCAACAAGCTTATAGTTACAAAGTTCAATAAGAGAGGATTTCACTGTGTTCTTTCAGACCATTAATATCATTCATTTCATTTCAGATGTTGTTGTTGTTGCTGTTGTTGTGTGCTTCATCATTTCTTAGGGTGACCCTATCATGGGGTTTCTTGCATATATTTGTTCAGAGGAGGTGATATTGACACAATAATTTTGTAGGAGGATGTGTTTGTTTGTTTTAAAATGAACTATACCAGCTGTCAAATGCTAAATACACTGCTGTGACTACCACACAACCATGAAGGGCACTACAGCAAGGGAGACAAGATATACCCACGCTATTGAGACTCACTTCTAGAGGCTCCTGAACATAAGATCTCACATTACCAGTGTTTTTAAAGGCATGTCCAACATTTGACCCCAAAAAGGAAAACCATGATTCCAAGACAAGACTAGAAACCGGGGGGGGGGGGGGTAGCTTGTAGTGCAAGGAATGCTGTGGCCTGTGGCACTCAGTCCCAGCCTGAAATATCATACTGGATGTGACTGAGCAGCAGTCCACTCCTCTGTCAACCCATTGTGTACAATAGCTAAGGCCAATCAATAGCTAAGGCCCTTGCCTGAGGTGTTGCCTCAACCTGCCTAATGGTAAGACAGGCACTGTATTAAATGGATCAGGAATATTCTCCCATTGAAACAGGACTCTAATAGGACTCTTATGAAAGTGCTTAGATTGTACCATTGTGCCATTGTGAACATAAACAAGGATTTGTATTTAGAAGTGTTTGCATTTAGCTACTCTGATTATTAAACTTTTACGGTAGTTTCCTTTTATTACCCTGAGTGTACATTTTTCATGACCAAGAGTAAATGCAGCATAGATTATCGTCTCTGAAAGCCACTAGCCCCAATGGCAGGAGGATAAAATCAGAAATATTAATATTAATACCTTTCATGTAATATTTAATATCACAACTGAAGATTAACCCTTCTTTCATTATCTGTTTGCTGCAGTTATGTCTTCTCTCCACTGTCCTTTGCAAACCATGGAATGCAGATGAAACAAACCCAGTCAAGCTGTTTCTTTCAGTGAAATCCTGCAAAACTTTCCAATGAAGAGGAAGGAATGGCCATGGTAATACATTGCCACTTGGGAAATAAACAACAGACAAACAGAACTATGCTAAATGAGTGAGAATGCAGAATATATGCCATTGCCAAGGGCCAGAAACATAACAGCCTATCAAAATCATTGCCCACGTGAGAATTCTCACACCACAATACATGGGTAGTCAAATGGAATCTCTGCTAGCAAATTATTTTTAAGAAAGGTCAGGGTGAGTCAAGACAAATAGCTAGGGATAAAAAGCCTTCAACAAGCATAGTGCTGTGTGTGTGTGTGTGTGTGTTTTATGTGTAGCAAAAAGCCCTGAGGTCATGTCACCAGTAAGGAGAATTGCAGAAATGAGAGATCTGGAGTCATCAAGTACACACGGTTCTGCCTATGGCACATACAAATCCCACTTGCCAACCTCAGATGGAGGCAGCCTTGTGGTGAGCTACATTAATAGGGCAAAGCCCTGCCCAATCATGCAATCATTTCCTCACGACACTCAGCCATTCCTGAGAACCCTGGAGCTGCAATTGGGAGCTAAACCAGGCTCCTAGTTTTCTAAAGAGCTAGCAGCAATGAAATGGGTGGAGCAGAGACCAGAGTGACTGAGACTAGAGGAAAGTGGAAAAAATCCAAAGTGAACTATCTAAAGCCCTTGGTGGGGTAAAAAGGATAGCAAAAAGTTTTCTGGGTAACACTATTGCCTCCGTCAGAACCATTCAGCAGAGATATTTCGAGTGATCAGGGATCTGTTACAATCTTGCCCAAAGGAAAATGTAACCCACTGTGCCACCAAATGTGAAAAATGTTGTCTATCATTTCAACAGATACAATTGCTCAGGTTCATTCTGACATGCATGCCAGATTGGTACAGCTCTGGCGAGGCAAGCGTGGCCTCTGCTTTTCCAGTGTTGATGGATACTTTTCATGTTGTAAAGCCTGAAAATGTGAACAGGGTTCTTGGATAGTGAGAGCCAACACACGTTGCTGGCTAGTTAAACAGACCAGAAGAAAGCTGGCTGAGTGGTAAGGAAGGACTGATGCTTCTTTGTAATAAGGCAGGATCCCAACATGTCTGAAGGTGAGATGATGAAGACCTCTTCTGAAAAACTTCCGTATCCTACCATACAAGATAGCTACAAGCCAGGCTCCAACATTCCATTTTGGAGCAAGGTACATATGGTAGCCTTTCAATGCCAAGGGTTCTTGGATGAGGTGGATTACTAGACCCATTTCCATCTGGTTTCAGGCTTGGTTGTGGGATGAAGACAATTTGGTCAATTTGGTGGATGACCTATGCAGGGAATTGGACAGGGAGAGTGTGTCCCTGTTGGTTCTACTGGACTTCTCTGTGGCTTTTGATACCATCAACCATGGTATCTTTCTGAGTCACACGCCCCACAAATGTCATAGGGTTTCTTAGGCAAGGAATACCAGATGTGGTTTTGCCAGTTCCTTCCCTGAAACATAGCCTATAGCACCTGGTATCATCGGCAGCCTCCATCCAGTACTAAGCAGGGCTAACCCTGCTTAGCTTCCAAGACAGACAGGACGGAAACAAACCCCCTATTGCAAATGTACACTGTTCCATGTTCATTTGAGGCACAATTCAAAGTGATATGACCTATAAAGTTCTATATAGCTTGATTCTAAAAATATGCCATATAAAGTTCTATCAACTCGAATCTGCCTGTCTGAAGAACCGTATCTTCCCATAAAAGCCTGTCCAAAATCAGGGGGGGGGGATTTCTGTCAATCCCACAGTTTCACAGCACGCTGGTAAGAAAGTTGGAAAGGCCTTCTGGTGACTGTTCGTAGACTTGGAATCCCCCCCCCCGGGAGGAGTCAAAACGTTTTATTTAATTATATTTAATAATACTTTACTTTTAATAACTCCCTTGTTTAACTATTTAATATTGTATTTGTTTTAACTTTTATAAGCTGGCTTGGGTCCCACAATCGGGGATCATCATCATCACCACAGAGGTAATTTCCCTGTTTAAGGTTTTTACTTTCCTTAGGACTAACAACAGGGTTCAGTGACCTGGAACATACTTGTTGCTGAATGAGTGAAAAGCAAACAGATAGGAGGAGTGGAATGGAGGATGCAGGAAGAGGGCCTGGTTGAATAAGAGCACTTGGCTGCAAATATTTTATTGCATGTTCCATTATTCCACTCCATTCCCATGGTGGAGGATGAAGAAAAGACTGTTGGCCTTGCAGCACACGCTGTGGTTTAAATTGGTTTGAATGAGGCACATTAAATAGGTTTTAATGCTGAACTTTCCCCCCCGCCTGAAAATCTAATTAACAAATTTTGCTTCTTTCACTCTACTCCCACCCCCGTGCCATTTTTTTTCTAGGTCCTTCCACCGAATGAAAGTCAGCTTCATCGTCAAAGAAGTTCCCATTTGTTGTCACAGCTCTGTCTTAAATAGGCTGAGAACATATTGTAGTTCTACATACCATACTCTGCGTCCCCTGAAGGCATGATAAATAATTTCCATGGAAACGTCTGAGGAGAATTGCTGGGAAACTAAGAGAGACTATATGGCATGCCTTTATGACTTTTGCCCTCCCTCTTTAATAATTTCCTGAGGTAAACTCAGAGTAAAAGTGTTTTTTTCCAAATCACTATCCAATGGAGTTTCAGCTGGGGGTAGAATAAATACTGTAGTCATAATGCTGGGCTCACACTCCTCTTAGAAGTTTACAGAATGGATGCCTGCCTCCTTGGGTATCTGTATTTACTACAACATGTCAGACATGTGAACATTGCTTGACCAAGACCAGCCTTCTCATTACCAGAGAGAGATAATCAGAAGATTTGAGTGTTATATGCTTAGTTATTTTGAATTTTTTGTTATCTATTTTTCCTGCCAGAAATGGTAAAAAGATTTCCTGCTTTTAGATGTTAAAAAATTTGGTTAATAACAAGAAACTATTCACCCAGATTTGTAAAGATGGTACAGCAGATTCTTTCCTGCTATTTCTTGGGTTGGCCTCAGTCCCAACAACCTGCAGATCACCAAAGCACATCTGTTATTAGCGACCATAAGGCAAACCTGTCATGGGGGGTTTCTTGGCAAGATTTGTTCAGAGGGCACTTGTCTTTGCCGCCTCTGTGCTGAGAAAGTGTGACATATCCAAGGTCACCCAGCGGGATTCCATGGCTGAAGGAGGAGTCGTAGTCCAACACTCAAATCACTACACCATGGTGGCTCTGCTTTATACCAGGATTCCATATGTGATAATCAGAGAGAAGTATTGTCTAGATCCCCTTTATCACTGTTTCCTACCCCTTTCATAGGCAAACAAGGGTCCCATATTTCTTTCTATGGCCTGGAACAATATGGGCTTTGCGCGCCCTCGTCACATATGAGGGCTAGTGGGCAGAGTGCCCACTGCCTGGCAGCCCTCGCACGTGATGAGGACGCCACAGCTGCAGCGCACCCCCAGAACGTGCACGTACTGGTGAAATCACCGCTGTGACATCACCACACCATCGCTGGCACTTTGGGGTGGTGGAAAGGCGCCACAAAAAGGAGCCGCTTCCTGATGCTCCTTTTTTGCTGCACAGGAGTCCACGCAATTTGTGCTGCAGTGCTCCTGCGGAGCAAAGAGGCACCAGGGATGCGCCTCTTTCTGGCGGTCTGTACCCACCGCCTATGTAATCTTGTATTTCTTTCCATTGACTAGAAGAACCTGTTGCCTTTACAAAGGACACTCTACCCAAAAGTGTGCACAGGAGGATGTACAGAAGCCTATCCCTATATAATTCTGTAATAAAGTATCAAAGCCATAGCCACATTAATCTGGAAAATCAGTATGCAAAGGGATTTGTAGATAGCACCTTTAGACCAGCTGAAAAAAGAAGCTGGCAGCATGAACTTGGCTCAAGTCATGAAAGATAATGCTACCAGCTTCTTTCTTTCATTTGGTCTCAAAGGTGCTACAAGATCCCATTGCGTACTGGTGCTAAAATATGTTCTGTAAGCTGTAGTATGTGCCCATGACTCAGAAGCCAGTGTGGCCTAATGGTTAAGGTGTTGGCCTAGGCTCAGGAGATCCAGATTAATTCCCTCCCAAGCCATGAAACTCGTTTGTGATTCTGATCTACTTCTCAGTGTTCTTTCACCCCTCACAATTATAACAGAATGATTTCACTTTAACTGCCATGGCTATGGAATCTTTGGATGTGCAGTTTGGTGAGGCACTAGAACTCCCTGGTCTAAATCCAAAGGCCCTTTCAAATTGTAAATCCCATGATTCCATAGGAGAGAACATGGCAGTTAAAGTGATCATGTGTCAAACGTGGCAGTGTAAAAGGACCCCAGACGGACCTATTTTATGGGGTTGCTCTGAGGGTTAAGTAGAGAGAACCATGGTCAGGATCTTGAGCTCCTAGTGGGAAAGCAGAATGTCTGAATTAGTCTAGCCAGCCTCATTTCAAATCTTGAAATCACTTTTCACAAAATGGAGGCAGGTAATAATGCTGACGAATTGTTCTTGGTCAGGAGGGCTCTGTTTGCACAGTCAGGCAGGGCTGGTTTTTCTACCATTAAAATGTAACCAATCTGGTGCAAAGTGCCTTTGTTTCTTGATGAATTAATGCTTCCTCACAGACTTGCATACATATTTCAAACGAAAAGAGAGAGAGCAGGAATGGAAGACAATTAAAAAGTTTATTATGTTGCTAATGTGGCTTCACAGATAGTTGATTCAAAGGAGATGCCCAAATAGCTAAGAATTATTTCCACTTAATGTTGAAAACAAAATAACATTTAATTAGAGGGAAATTGTGGCCTATTATGGCATGAAGACAAGCTGGTCAAAATAGCTGACTTTTCACACCAAGCTGGTCCGTAATATCTACAATCACCACTTCACTGAAGTTAAGAAAATAGGAACCAGAATGGACTAGTGATCTGAGGGTTGGACTACAACTCTGGAGACCAGAGTTCAATCCCCACTAGGCCATGAAACCCTACGGGGGACCTTTGACAGTCACACTCTCTCAGCCTCAGGAGAAGCAATGGCAAATCCTGAACAAATCTTACCAAGAAATTCCATGATAGGTACATCTTAGGGTCATCATGAGTCAGAAATAACTTGAAGGCACACAACAACAACATCCAATTACATAGGCAGATTAAATCCAAAGTAGATAGTTCAATCATCCATTTTCAATTAGCATCAGTGAAAGAGATCTTTTAATGATCCTTCATCATTTTCAATGGTCCAGGCTTCAGCCCAATTTTGCAACATGCATCTCCTTTTGCTGTTTTTTCACTCCTGAAGATGACGCCATAACAGAACATTTGTTGATGTGCTGCCCTCTGTGGGTGCATAAAGCTTTACTTGAAATTCGTGTTTTTAGAAAGATAACGCGTGGGAAAATGCAGTCACGAACCAACTAAAAATACCAGTACATTACTATGTAGCTTAAAAATCAGCTCAGGAGAAGCACTGAATGAAATAAATAATCATCGGTGTCAGTGTATGACATAAGAGTGTGTGATACGCTTCACAATGTGTGTGTGTGTTAATAATGGCTCGTTTTCATGCTGAAAAATAAATTGAAATATTGGATCCAACATCCAGAACATTTACTGTTAGGGTAAAGAGAGATGCGTCAGTTGAGAGCAATGAAAGAGCATCGTTACTTCATAAACTCAGCACTTTCCCACTTTTTTCACAGCAAATAAATTTTCCAATTTTCTTTTTAAACATGGTTTGACATGTTTGGATTGAAGTAGTGAACATCTACTTATGCAGGGCACTCATGGCATATCACCAAGATGCCATATAGCACTTCCTCCCCATGTCCCCAGAACAGTTTTAAATTTCTTTTAAATATTTTTTTTCAAGGCTGAATAATAATGGTAAACAATAAACTGATGAAGTGATCCACATACATGCATGAGTAGGTACCTGAAGAATGGGACAGAAACCAAGACTGACAGCTACACCAGATATCATTTGCTGGGATGCCTATCTGTCACATAATTTTAAAATGAGGAAGAGGATGTGCTGTCTGTTTGTGGATTAGAAAAGTAAAGGTAGATTTTACCTATTTGCTTGGCCTATAGGATAAAAGGATTGCTGAAGGTTAAATTAATGGTGAGGTTAGTTCCAATTTTCTGAGAAGAAATTTTATTGTGTTTATTGTCAATATATTTATGGTGTGTATGTAGCATTGTTTATTAATGTCTGTAGGTATAAGTGATGATTGGATTTTTTAACCCCCCCTTTTTTTTTTTTTTTGTCTTGGTGGGTATCATCTTTGTTTTAATAATAAGTTTCATTTAGAAGGAAGAAAGAGAATGAAAAGAAGAGAAGAGAGAAGAAGTTTGCGGTGAGTAAGACCAACACAGAAAACTCAGTCCCGTCTGCACTAGCATTTCTACTACACAACAGGACTTTGTTCAATCCCCTGTAGTCCTCTAGACTACAGCTATTTCAAAATGGTGCCCCCCCCCCCCGACGGTGTCAGTCCCTGTGACCTCTAGGCCCACAGGCTCTCTCTCTATTCTACAATATAATCTGAGCTTTTTTTTTCTCAGACATATCTCTTTAATCCCTGTTCCTTTTCTGGACCTACCGTATTTTCCTGTATAAGAGACGACTGGGCGTATAAGACAACCCCCAACTTTTTAAATGAAAATATAGAGTTTAGCATATACTCACCTAAAAGGCAGCCTCCTCCTGAGTAGCGCAGCTTGACATGGGTTAAAATGTCTCTTATACACTGGAAAATATGGTAATTCTTTTCCGAGTCCTCACGGAATAAGTGACTTAGCAGCTGTCACTTGGTCCCCTGTGCCACCCCCCTTTCCTCTGCTGATCAGGGCTGTGGCCACCGCATGCCATGGCCCTAATCGGGCATTTCCGTAGTGCAAAAAGAATCCACAAAAAGTGGCTCCATTCGCGCCATGTACAGGGCATCCTAGCCACCACAGTGGCAGCCTTTCAGTTCTCCTTTGGCGAGCACTTTTAAACACTCTTCCAACAGAGCACTGTGACACCCCCACTATGTGGTTTGGTGCATGGCATGACACCAGCATGGCAGCATATGGGACAGCCACCATGCATATGCCACTCCCTCAAGCTGGTGGATAATGCCGATCTGTAGAGGCTCTATGAATAGGCTCCAGTATCCTTCTATTAAGTGCTTTATTATTTTGATAGTTGGCTTTTGATGTTTTTAGTTTGTAAATTACTCAAGCCACTCCTTCAGAAGCAAAGATGTAAAACCTTATTTACAGTTATAACTTAAGGTGTTATCTTTTAACAGCTGGTTTTCAAATCTTGTTGCTAACATTGTGTATAGCACTCACTTGTATACAAAGTGTTCCTTAGCCAGTTCCCTCACGGACTTTGTTCCCACTTCAAACTATATTCTAATAAAAATAATAATAAAACAATGTTTTTATCTCTCTAAACACAAGTCCTAATACACCCCTTCATCAGGACTATGAATCCTGTGAGAGACTGATTTAATTCCCAATTAACATCCCGCAGGACAAGGCTGATCTGACTCTTCACTTTGGACAAAAATGACACACTCAAATCCCTTCAGCAGCATCTCTCCTTTTATAGTCCTCATCAGGCAGACCCCACCTTTGCAGCCAGCCTAACTCTGATTGTCTATGAGGAACATTTCAATCTGACAGTGGCTCCCACATCTTTGAGCCATCGGTCCCAGACTGGATGACCAATGTCCTCCTTTTCCCATTGTGCCCTACATTTCAATGTTCTGTCAAGAAGAATTCCCAATGTGCTCCATGTTGAGCATAAAAAAAACATGGTTTATATTTTCTATGAATGTTTTTAGCTTTCGTTTTATCCTGATTTTTTCTTGAATGTCCTACATTTAATGATGCCTTGTTTAATTGCTGTTTCCCACCTCAAAGCACCTGAGAAACACTTCTCACAGTACTTGAAAACCTGTTCCAAGGGTTCTCTAGGTCAGGTTGTGAGGGTGTCAAGAAGGCTGAAGTGGGTGTTAGGGGGTAGGACTCACTGACACTAGGACACTTTCCTTTTTTGACTAAAACCCCCTCAAATCCGCCATCCAGTATGACCACTGGTCATGTTGAGAGGGACTCTTGGGAGTTGTAGTCCAAAAAAGGAACTTTCACAAGCTCTGGAAACATCACTTCCATTGAGTGAAGCGTTTTATTCATGCAACAACGACATTGGTCATTGCCCTCTGTTGTTTTCTCTCAACATGAATGGACAAAAAAAAAAAAAAAGGTTTAAGGCCCACATACAGAGGATGAACAGCAACTGAACAGCATTCTTAGTTCCCAGGCATAATGCAAGAGAAATGTTATCAGGTATTGTTGTATGGCCTTCAAATCATTTCCACTTATGGTAACCCAAGGTGAACCTATCATGGGTTGCAGATATAGCTTCCTCTATACATACATAAGTTCTCCCAACCATTTGAGAGAATAAGATTTTTTTTCTTTGTTGTATAAAAATTAACCTTCGTAGGAAAGAAGAGAAATGGAGAAATGCTATGCACTTGGTGACAGAAAGAGTAATTTAATCCTCAAACTGGGATCCATGATTTGCAAATGCTTTGAAATCTGCTCAGGTTTTTCATCCGGCATTTGATTCATGCTGTTATTGGTGAGAGTGAGTTGTTGTTTTTTTTTAATGAATCAAGCTATTAATATGTGTGCATGTTCTCTGTGTGGGCACATGTTCATATATGCCTGAGCATGTGTGTGTGTGCGCGCGCATACCCTTTATAAAATAATGAGGCACTTCAAACTAATCCAGATCAAGTCTTTAATCTTCAGCTTCCCTCTGAGAACCCTTGGGGTAACTAGATATAAAGAAGGCAAGACTCAAGCAGCTTTAATAGATATGAAAAAGATGGACTTTGCAGGTGTGCTAAAGAAGCACATCTTCCTATTGAATTCCTCTCCTCTGTACAAGAATTTAAAAATGTAAGAGTCTTGTCATCCTTTGCATCTGGAGACCATGGGACTTACAGTGTGGCATCATCTCAAAAAGATGTGGCCATGCACTTACCCAGCTGGCAACACTCTCTCATAGCAAAGCCATATGCTGTGTTTTACAGTCATTCTCTTGAAGATGTTCTGTGTATAAAGGGCTTTCCAGTCTAAGGTTGGGTTTAAAAAGAAAGTACTATGAGAAAGGAAAGTGGGTCTGGAAGTTGAATCTTACATCTATCTAGCTTGTCTTCAGTTGATAACTTGGGCAATCAACATAAATAGACCTCAATTCAATATGCTCTTAGCATAGCGTAAAAGACTGCATGCAGACAATGCCATCTCAGCACTACACAATCCTCATGCAGAACAGCAACACTGGGCAACACACATGGCCATACACTGAGTTATCCAACAGCCAAAGTATAATATGCAATGACCACAGAGCCAAAAGGGCAGTGGCAACTGGCAGGAGAACAACCCACAAGATGCACACCACAAGATGAACAAATGGACATGTTTAATAGGGCATGCAAAATGGGGAAAGCAGGATAGATAGAACACACAAAAACCCACACTACTTCTGAATGTGCAACATTGGCGATTATTTCCACTGTGACCTCTGAATATGACATTGTGCAACAGTGGTGCTCTTCAGTCTTCACTTCCCACAATTGCCTGCTGAATTCATCAATGTGCAGTGGTGAGCTCTTCTGCCCACATATACAGTACCTACTCCATCTTCCTGACGGCAGCATCCGTTCAATATATAATAAGATTCAGATAACTTACAATCTCCTAACTTTGGGATTCACATTGTGGTCTCAAGCTGCCTGTTCTCAACACACACACATGACAGGGAGACCACCTTTTGTCAGGGGGGGAGGATTACATTGGCAGTAGTAGCTATAATAACAGAGCCATCATCACGCCTACATCTGCCATAGCTATATCTGCCAATGAAGTTCCCAGACATATTGCTCTGCACTGCCCACATTCCGAAGAAATGAGAGCATCAGGGACAAGGCTTTGGATTGAGTTTCTTTCTGGAAAGAGACGATAGGAAATATACAGCAAAGCACACTCACACCAAACAGGCTCACCTACATGACAAAATGTCCAGAAGTACAACCTTCATATCCACATATTTGATATCCATAGTTTCAGTACCCACATCTGATATGTTCTCTCGGCATTTCTATGACTCCCATGTGTTTCTATGGTCAAACTTCCAGCCGAAGCATACCATAGAAACACACTGGAGGACCTAGAAATGCCTACACACTATCCTAGGTGTATTATTGTATATCTGCAATGGTTCCACCTGCAGAACGACACTCCTGCAACCATCAGCTGGATATATCCATTCTGCCTTGTTTTGAAAAAAGTCACTCTGAATGCATAGCATAACTTGCACCATAGTGTCACAGTATCCTGTGACTTCAACTAAAGGACTGATCATTCTACAAAATGACACATAGCCACCCCACTCTGTTGAGTTGCAGCAAGTCAAAATAAATGATACTGAGTTCAAAGCAGGATCAGCAAATGATCTGGTCACCTCAGGCAGCACATGTTGTGAGGCAACAGAACAGTGTTGGAGGACAATACAGCATGTCGCATTCATATAGCCTGTTCTGCACACCAAAACTTAGATGGACCAGTGTAGGATACTGTCTTATTGGCAATGTTGAGGAAGAACCACACTACACAATTATACCACTTTGATACACTAACAACTGCCATGCCTCCATCCTATGGAAGCCTGGAGTTTGTAACTTTACAAGACTCAAGTGCTTCACTACGTTACAAACTGAGGATTCCATAGGATGGAGCCATGGCAGTTTGTATGTTATCAAAACTGCTGGAATTGTACAGTGTGGATAATCCATTGCTTCCAGTGCATGGAATGACTATGGTTTCATCATGTTCTTTGCCTTTGGCAGCCAATGTTTTGGGACAGCCCTACTCAATGAGTAAATAGTAGACCAAATATCTGGGCTCAGAAAAGTTATTGTTTTAGACTCTGGTTTGTATGTGCCTGCCAGTGGCCTATCGACCTATGGCAATCCCATGAATGCCATAGGGCTTTATTAGGCAAGGGCGTTTATAGGCAAGGACATCTTGCCAGTTCCTTCCTCTAAAATATAGCCTGCTACACATGGATTCATACATGATCTCCCATTTAAGTACCAACCAGAGCTGACCCTGCTTAGTCTTCCAAGATGAGATGGGTTCTGTGCCTTAGGGTATTTAGGCCTACAACCCTCATAATCTCCTAGTTAGCAAGGCCAGTGGCCATGCTGTCTTGATAAATTCTGAGAATAGTCTAGAAATGTTACTTTTTGAAGCTTTACCTAGTATAAGGAGGTTTCTTGTCTTCTAATACAATTTACAACTCATGAATGTGTATTGTATCGTCTAAGGAAGGGAACAAACCCCTGTTGTCTACAAGCTTTAGTTCACAATAATTTTAAGTACTATTGGGAATGTCTGCCCTACACAGCTGTATTTCAAGGGATCCAGCAGAACAAATGGCACAACATGCTGTTCAAAATGTAAAAAATATTTTTTTCTCTGCCTTGAATAGCAAGGCAGCATGGTTAATTTATATATATGCTGGGCTCTGGAGAAAGAAAACAGGAGAAAATATGCCTCAGAGGCGTATTTGGGCTCAGATCATGACCAGAGATTGACGGCTTAAAAAGACCTGTCAGGAATGTCACACACATGTTTATTCTCTCAGTTTATTATAGGCCTCCTGGTCTGAGACTTTCTTTCCTAGATATTCTATCCTCACTGCCAGAAGATAATACAATCTGGCAGGGATATTATCAAATGGGATGTTGGTTTAGTTTCCTTTCCTTTTATATGGCATGGAACCACTGAGCTGATTCTGTGAACTGCTTGAGCAGTTAGGAAAGTGAGTGAATAAATATATAAATAATAAAACCTGGGGATTTAAATCTGGGGAAGAGAAATCTTTCCCTTGAACCTCCCTTGAAGCTCAGGATGGAGATGGAAATGTGAGCAAAAACGCAAAAAAGTTGGCGGCTGAGATCTCCAGGTATCTGCATCTGATAGTGGCATCCTACTCCCAGAGCGATAGCTCAGCTGGCTGACACAGCCATGGATCCGACAATTGGTAAATATGGTGAGCTATTTGAAGACACCAAGGAACAAAGAAAAGAGAGGGACTGAAGATTAAACAAGTTTAATTCTATACTGTAGATAGGGTCTCAGAGTGCCTTGGGGATTTTAGTTTAGGGTGGTGAACTAGCATTCTGTGGCAAAGAATACCAATCTTTCTCCATAGTACAAACCTAAGAGTCCATAGGATGAAGCCATAGAAGTTAAAGTGCTACCAGCTGCTGTGATTGTTCAGGGAAAGTAGGGCATCACTCTGAGAAAGTGGGAAACAATCCATAGAAGTGGAACTTGCTTTATGAAGAATTAATGGAAGCAGATCATCATCCATGGCTTCAGCATGTTTTATTGTGTTATTATGAAGCACTTTCCAAGTGCTGCTTAGAAGAGGTGCATTCATTGAGGAAGTGGTGCAAAGATGTTTTTATGCCGTAAGGATATATCCCTTTGGAGGATAGGGCCTTGTCATTGTTACGAGGTTGAGTCAGAACTGGGCAAACAGTGTAGACCATATCAATGGTGGTGGAGTCGAAGGCTTCATGGCCGGCATCCATCGTTTTTTGTGGTTTTTCAGGCTATGTGGCCATGTTCTAGAAGAATTTATTCTGACGTTTCACCTGCATCTGTGGCTGGCATTCTATGAAGATGCCGGCCACAGATGCTGGTGAAACATCAGGAATAAACTCTTCTAGAAATGGCCATATAGCCCAAAACCTACAAAAAACAATAATCAACAGTCTACTTGGTACCAGGATGTAGATATCATGTAAAGTTTGTGTGTGCATGGTGTTGATTTGAGCTTGCTTACTCCCATGGGGGGAGAGAAGGAATAATCCCTCCACATTCCACATACCAGAATAACAGTCCTCATAGTGACTTTTGAAAAAAATAAAAACTCCATAAAGAGCTGCACACAATTCAGCCAGATGATTCACCCGAAAAGCAGAAGAACATGATTAGAAGCATGTTGAGCACGTCTGCCCTTAGAAGCCATCTTTATCTGAGTCATGGAGTTAAATGCAATTGTTAGGCCCCTGTACAGTAGGCAAGTTGAATTCATGAGGTTTACTCAAATATTAATTCCCATCAGTTCAACTTTAGTCGGTACTAACAATTGAATTCAGCCCATAGCCACTGTTACCACATGTCACTGATATGTTTCATATTTGAAAATAGTACTGAGGATCATTTTGCTGTAGCTTGGCTTTTTGTTTGACCCTCTGTGGAAGATCAGTGAGCACCTAGCACATTTCTGATGTCACATACTTGAATCATATTCTACAGTGCATATAAAATGTTATTTCTAACTAAGAGATTACCTTTGAGCAAGGCACTTTTAATCTCAGCAAAATCTCAGTCTACCAAAAAAATTAAGCTCCCCTGCCTATTTCAGTAGACCCAGAACACACTCACAGTACAGACAACTCCACACTAGTTCCTTTCTGGAAGCCTGCGGGATTGGTGATTTGCAGGCCACCCCACCCCACCCTACTGCCCCCAAAAAAGTTGAAGGGTTTTTTACAAACCAGAAGTGAATTTCCAATCACTGCCAGTTTCACTTTTGATAGATGCAGATAATCCAGACTAGTTCCTAGGAGGCAAGAGTTCACCAATGGAGCTTGCTCACTTTGGTACTAACAGAAGCCAAACCATCAGTGGAAGAAGCCTGCAGGAATTCATTCAGTGTCCATAGGATTGCAACCATTGCATGCACTTTGTGTATGTGCATTAGACACTTTCTGTTGTGAAGCCTATTACCATTGCTCAACAAGTTCATCTGCCACCTCATTGAGAACTAGATCCAAATCAGTGGCCACTCCAATAGGATACACTGAACTCAAGACATTTAAAATTACTTGTTAACGTCAGTGCATTCTGTTGCTTGTTGGAATATCTCAGGCCACTCCACTCATCACTTTCAGTAGACCTCAGATCAGTTTAACAGCTGAAGGGCAATTATTCATACAGAAGAAGGATGTGAATATGAGATACAAATTCAAGATGGCAAAAACCCTGCTCAAGCATTTGGGTTCAGGTTAACTGAACATATGCAAAGGGAAGCAGGCTGATCCTGCCCTCCTCTGTTGCTCCTTTCCTTGCATAGAGAGCAATTGTGCAGCCCCTTCATGTGATTACAAAACCTGATTTTCTAGGGCTCCAGACTTAGTAGAAAATGTCACACTGGTGAAGAGTAGCAAAAACAGATGGCTGCCCTAACCTATTCCCTTTAACACACCATAATTTAACCCTATCCTAAATGCCTGAAATCCATTGAATTCAAGCACTTCACAGTATAGTTTATAGCCAGAGGCTGGAAACATTGTTTGGATGACAACTTCCAGAATCCCCATGATGGTTATGAGGTTCTAAAAGTTGGAGTCTTAAAAAGTAATTTTCCAACCTATACTTAGGGACCTGACTTTCAAGGAAGCTCACTTAGCTATGGGTAAATTCTCATTGAATTCCAACTGCAGCATTATACAATCAGAACTAGATATGTCAAATATACCTATCTTTACCGTCTTTATTTTCAGAGGAAAGAGTCAGTATTTTAAATCCAGGAAATAAAGAGCAGAGGATAATATGGATGAATTTTAATGCCTGCTTTTTCTATTTAAAAATCTATTTTTACCTCTACAGAGTACGTTCTGTACTGCCACCATCTGGCCTTTAGGATAAATGTACATTTCTGAAATCCTGGGTTACCTGAAGTAAACAGCTTTGCTTTAGTTGATGAAATTATCAGGAACTTAAAGGTTTCCAGTATACAGACAGCGCAGCTGTAGCAAGTCTGAGATCAAGATCAAGGTCATGAAAGAAATGCTTAGCTATTCTATACAGTCGCCTTGCACTCCACTGGCTACTTATGTTTCATACTAAAAAGAAAAATACAAAATACAGATGTTATTCTGCATCTGGAAACTTGATTTCATTAACATTAAGTGTTGCTCTGTTTCTTAAAATACAAAAACTTACAAAGGCAGATATGATTGATAATAATTCAGTTTTTATAACAGTCATCTTACAGGCTGCATCTATTTGTGATACAAACTATGTCAAGGTGGGCTTGGGGCTATGCTGGCGAAATAAGGTTTCATCAAGGCTCTACTCACAAACCCATGTCAGAAAGAATCCCTTGTAACTATGGGGTCATTCACACATCTTCTTTTTCTTTTACTGGAGTGATTCAAATATCCTCACGTATACATTCCAGTTTTGTTATTCACACTTTGAAGGGCACCCATCCACATCTCTTTGGGATTTTTAGTGGGATTTTAGCGACTCAGGAAGGGGGTCCCCCATTGCTTGTCCTCAGAGATCTGAGTGTGGGGAAAACATGCTGCTTTCCTCCTGGGAAGTCCCAGAAGCCACCCATTGAAACCAGTTGTTTAGGGAAAGAGGAAGAGGAGGAGTGTCTCCTCATGAAGCCGGCTGGGCTGAGCCTCACCCCACCAAGTCAATGATCCAAATGTGTTTGAAGCCTGTTGAAGGTATGCTGGGTTTAATCTAAGTCTGTTTGTTATTCACACTACCAATTATGCAAATCTTTTTTTAAAAAAACCTAATTAAATGACATGGTGTCAAGTAAACCAGGTTAAGTGGGCTTTTGGTTAGCCCACCCCCACAAAAAATCTGATTTGAGTGCATTTGGGCTGCATGTGAACAACAGAGATTCAACCCAAATTCTACCTGGATTATTGTCATTACGTGAATAGGGCCTAATATGTCCAGTGAACTTCAGAGCAGAGATGTTCAACTTAAGGGGAGAGAAAAAGCAGCTACCGAAAGAATGCAGGAAGAAAACAAATTAATCTCCAGTAGGAATTAAGACTGCTTGTAGAATTTGGCAAAGTATATGGAGTTTGGAGTACTCTGTTTGACACAGTCAAATTTTCCCTTTCTCTCTAATCTCTCGGGTAGTATCTTTCCTACCTGGTTGATGACTCTTTACAGCAACAGAGCAAAGTACAGCCTGGATCTTCATGCAGTCCTTCAAGCCTATTTTGGCTGCCCCATAGCTTTGTGAGGCACCAGCACTCACATGGAGGTGCCACTATATCTGATAGTTCTGATGAGGAATCTGTACCAAGGACAAGAGGCCATCATCAGAACAGAATTTGTAGAAACAGAGTGGTTCCCAGTAGACAAAGAGGTCAGGCAAGGCTGCATCCTATCGCACTACTTGTTTAACCTATAGCTGGAAACTTCATAAGAAAAGCAGAATTAGAATCAGAAAAAGGAGGAATGAAGATAGGAAGAAGGAATATTAACAAGCTAAGATATGCAGATGGTACCATAATATTAGCAGAAGACATTAAGGAATTGGAACCGCTAATAAGGAAGGTCAAAGATGAAAGTGTAAAGGCAGGTTTGTTGCTGAACATAAAAAAACAAAAATAATGACCATAGAAGAAATACACAGACTCTAGACAGCGAGGAAATTGAAATAGTTAAAGTATTCCCATATCTAGGGTCAAACATTGACCAGAATGGAGACTTCAGTCAAGAAATAATAAGAAGACTAGGGATATGAAGGGCAGCTATGAAAGAGCTGGACAAGATACCGAAGAGCAAAGACATATAACTGAGTATTAAAGTCAGAATCGTCTAGGCCATTGTATTCCCAATTACCATGTACGGATGCTAGAGCTGGACAGCGAAGGAAGCAAAGAGAAAGAAAATCAGCTCATTCAAAATGTGGTGCTAGAGAAGAGTACTTAGGATACCATGAATAGCCAAGAAAACAAACAAATGGGTTCTTGAACAGATCAGACTAGAAATCTCCTTGGAAGCTAAGATGATCAAGTTGAGACTATAGTACTTTGGCCACATAATAAGAAGGCATGGATCACTAGAAAAAACAATAATGCTAGGAATGGCAGTGGGTAGAAGAAAAAGAGGAAGACCACAGACCCAATGGATAGAATTGATCAAGGGGGTTATGGGCAAGCACTTGCAGGATCTGAGTAAGGCAATGGATGATAGGGATTCTTGGAGATATCTCATCTACAGGGTTGCCAAGAGTCAGAGTTGATTTGAGGGCAGCTAACAACAACAACAACAACAAGGTGCATCCTGAAACAGAAATGGAAATCAGAGTCCAAGAGACTTGTGTGCCTGTTCAGAGTAATGTTCAGGGGCTCAATGTGTATGGCAAATTTCATAGCCCCTGCTCTTCTTTCTTCACCTTTGAATCAGGCTTGGAATGGACAATCTCAAAGAAGGAGCTGCTCTTGGACAGCCCACTGAATGGAGGACTATCTCTGTGAAGTAGGACCAGCGCTTTGTACTCCAAAGAATGAGCCAAAGAACAATTCTTGGAATTGCAGCCTGAAAAGTAATTTTCCCAAGCTCTGAGTATGGCAGACAGCCACACTACTTTGTCAAGAGCCCTCTTCATATACCACAAGTTCAAAGGAAAAACAGAAAGGGAACAGAGTACAAAATTAAAGGGCTTCAGACATCAGCAACCCCTACCGCTCTATCTACCTCTCTATCCCACTTGGTCCCTTTCTAAACTTTTGATATTGCAAGCCAGGCTGTATTCTAAATTCGAAACATCCTCATTCCTTAGTGGGCATCTATCTGACTACACATTTAAGGTTTGATGAGATTTCCAACCTCACTTGCCATACATAACCTCAGTGAAAACAATGGAAAGATTCTACAGCAAGTAGTCTAAAAAAGGGGGCAAGTTTTGCAAGGGGTGACCATTCTGTCATATCCATGCAGTGCCCCTTTACTGACACCAAGAATGTTCCTTGTTCTTTGCAAAACTCACACTAGAGGTGGAAGGGATTTAGCAGTGAAGAAACAAACCAGTATAGAGCTACCAAAGAAGCTCCTATGTCTATCTTCGTGCTACTGGTGTTTGTATTTCAGTGAGCCCCAACAATCGAAGCCCCGATCTTCCTTGAATGGGAACAATTCCTTCATAGAGTAACGATTCTTTCCAAGCTTTTCCCCCCTGCTATATGGTAGGGAGACAGTGAAGCCTGGCAGTATTAAAACAGAAAGGAGAGAGATTTCCATTTGCATCTCTAACACCTTCACATGATGTCTAGACAGCTCAGCAGCTATTTTTCCCCCCTGTTAGTTATAGGGAAAAGAAATTGGCCTCATAAAGCCATCCAGCACCTTGGGCAAGTTGACTAAGGCACCGTAACAGCTGTAACTAATGAAGCTCTCCTGGAAATTTTTTCTTTGCATGCCACAAACTGCATCAGATTTATAGCTTTTGGTTCACTCATATCCGTGCTACCATTTTCTCAGTGAAACATAATTCTGAAATATCTGCTTGCTTGATGCAGTCCATGTTTTTGTTTTATATTCTTTTTACATTCAGTTTAAACTATTTGTCTTCATATGAAATTCTTCCAAGGCTATTAAATATTTTTTTCAAAAGTCCAAAACCTCAAAAATTAGACAGACTACTGGAAAAGTTACATCTCTTATCATTTAGTCCTGAGATCTGGAGAAGTAAACATGCAGTACAGAATGTAATGTGCGAAATGGCTTTGATACATATCCAAAAATGTAAACTGGCACTGATAGCACAATAAAAAGAACATATCTGTCATGTTTTTATAAGAACAAGGCTGAAAAGCCAGCAATTAGCTATTCGTGGAGCAGCTTATTGTACACTCCCAACTGAAAACTTTTGTGTTTTCAACAGCCTTATGGTCTATCTAATACTTAACTTATTTTTATTACTGATAGTTTAGATTTCTTGTATTGTTTAATTATTTCACTTGTTCTAGTTTCCTTGGGTGATTCCTTGGAAATGGAAAAGCATGATCTAAATTACGTGATGTATCTGTTATGAACAAATTGATGGAGGTCAAGTTTGCTAACCAGGGACTGTGTACTCATGGTAAATTTGAACAAGATGGTTCAAACAATTTGGAATGATAAATATAGAATGGCAATTCTGGAATGATTGAAAACCCATTTCTTCTTATACAGGGAAATCTCTTAAATGATCTGGGTATATTTGTATTAGCAAGATCAATATAGATATTCGGTAAATCTTCAGATCAGAAAATAAGTTCTTTGGAAAACCTGAGCCTTCTTTTTGTTTTGATTATACCTACTTTCACACCAGTTGCATCCAATCTCTTTCTGAAATATGTTGAGTTTCCCTCCATCCTCCATCCCTTGTGTCCTTCCTCTTGCTCTTCCATGGATCACATGTCACATTGAGTCTCATGTAACATTTCAGAAAATGATTTTCATCCATTTCCACCAAGCCTTCTTTATTATTACTCAGCAGTTATAATCAAAGTTCTAAAGTGCTTTAGCAATATTAAAATCATAGAATCATAGAACTTTATCGCACTGTTCCTCCTCGGTCTATTCTCAGAATGAAATCCTAGGATTTGTAGTTTGTCGTAGCCCCAGAGCTCTCTGACAAAGAAAGCTAAATATCTTCCAAAACTATAAATCCCAGAATTCTATTACATTGAGCCATGACAGTTAAAGCAGTGCCAAACTGTATTAATTCTGCAGTGTAGATGCAGCCTGAATAACATAACTTTACATATACTTAGCTGTGTAGCAGGGGGACTAAGAAACCCTGTTAGTGAATTGCAAAGATACATATTGGCACACTGGCAAGCATGCCTCATGCACACTGGTGTCTAATGGGCATTGGACCAATTTATTTTGGTCCCATTGTGCATCAGTCACTTTGCTGGCTCTGCTACATAATAAATTAACTAGATATGGATGTTACAAAACTACCCAATTCTAATTCCTGTATGTGTGTCCACTTACAAAGACAGAATTCCCATACAGGATTCCGGACACTATTTTGAAGGGTATGGTTTTGTTTTCACTGATAGAAAATATATACTCCTCCCACCTAGTGATTTGTGGTATAATGTAAATCATCTTGCATTTCCTTCGAGAAGCATCAGTTGGTTCTTAGTACCTTTTAGACAAATTACAGGGACTACAGATTTGATCAAGGAACTGCAGGGGCTGTCTGGCTTTTGCTAATCTAAAAATCAAGGAGAGACATCAATAACTTAATTTTCTGACATGAGCAGCTTGGTAAATTCAGCTTTAGAGTATTTAGTTCTGCACAGCTCAAGTTTCTAATGTAGCTGAAATGCTTCCTTCAGCTGTTGATGCAATACTGACCTCTCTGTTTCCATGGTAGCTCTAATGTAGCCATCTCTGTCAACAATCTGCTTCTAGTTCTAAATTAATCAGGTTACTTCTATTAATAGCAAAGATTCCACAAGCAGCTATTCTATTCATTTCATCTAAAATGTAAAGAACAGTTATTGCTGCAAAAATCAAACAGCCGTGTTCGCACCATTCCATTCAGGCTTCATTTCAATGTTATTTTTTGTTCTACTCACAGAAGTAATTCACACATTTCTTGGAGATACGTTTAAAGTTATTATTCTCTAATTGGGTAGCAACTACCTAGATTAAAAATGCCTCTTTTGTTTTCTTCTCTTACTCTAAACACATGCATACATACACATACATATAGATTCTTGGGCAGAATACCCATGGAGAAAGGGAAGCCTTCCCAGCTAGAGCTGAAATTAAATATATCAGTATCTAAGTTTTATCAGAGGCTCATCTGCAAGATCCTAGACAAATTCAAACAAAGCCCCCCTTAAAACAGGGGTGGTGAAAATGTCACCTATAGGCCACACACAACTCCCCAGAATTGGGGGGAAAGGCAATTTTGGCCAAACCAGCTCACAACACTTCCAAAGGCAATGGTTTAGAACCCATGACCCTCCAGGGCATTAGCAATACAGATGCTCCTCCTTTCTTGCAGACTTGAGATCCGCATTCTTGATTATTCACAGAGGGGTGGCCTCTGTTATTCTCAATGTGGCGCCCCTCCATGGCACACACCTCACACTCACTCATGGGCACATGCCCCATTCAAGCCTTTGGGGCTTGAATATGTGCAAGTCTCCATTTTTGCAGGGGATCCAGAATGGTTCCCCCGCATAAACAGAGGGTCGACTGTACTTTAAAAAATCTTCTCAAAAATCAGCTGAAATCAAAACCATAAGTTATGTTACATCACTCCTAGTTGTATTGGGAGTGCCACTAAAGCCTCTATGGTTGAGAAAATGTCCTCTGTCCCCTTCACAGTTACCCCCCTCACTTGAGATAAAAGAATAAAACTGTCCGGGAGATAATTAGTGACAAGAGGGATGCCTGAAGTTTCTCTCACTGATGTTTTAAAGTCCCATTTATTTCAAGAGGTCATGATTTTATGGTGATACTGCAACTTTCATCTTCTTACATGTCTCCCTACATGAGCATGCACATGCTCTAAGATCTGTGGCGAAAGGCTTTCTGTCAGTTTAACCACCAGCCCAGGTGCTTCTGGTGAGGACACAAGAGACAGAGAACCTTCTTGGTAGCTGCTCCCAAATTGTGAAATTCCCTTGCCCAAGTCTGGTCAGTCTCCTCCCTGCTGTCTTTCCATTGACAAGTAAAGACATTTTTTATTTAAGGAGGCATTTGGTGGCAGCATATAGAGTTTTTACTGGGGGTGTAGTATTTTTGTTTAATTATTATATAGCGAGATCTTGTAGCACCTTTGAGACTAACTGAAAGAAAGAAGTTGGCAACATGAGCTTTCGTAGACTTAAGTCTACTTTCTCAAATGCATCTGAGGTCCAAATGCATCTGAGGAAGTAGACTTAAGTCTACGAAGTTGCCAACTTCTTTTTTTCAGTTAGTCTCAAAGGTGCTACAAGATCCCTCTACATACTGATTCTACAGACTAATACGGCTATATCTTTATTTAATTATAATAATAATAAATAATAAAAATTTTATTTGTATACCGCCCTTCCAATGATCAGGGCGGTGAACAACATAATAAAATCAAATACAGTAAAACACAACAAAATACACATAGCAAGTACAATAAGATACACAAAATACACATATTAAAAACGAATTTAAAAACCCCATCAGCCAACCATCTTGCCAACAAAAGAGGGAGGAAGGCCAGCTGGAACTTCATTCGGGGAATGCAGCTTGGAAAAAGAAGGTTTTTAAATCCCTTCTGAACTGAGCCAGGGAGGTGGCCGAGCGGAGCTCTGTGGGCAGTGTGTTCCAAAGGGCTGGGGCAGTGATGGAATACGTCCTCCTCGTTGTGGAGGTAAGCCTGGCCCCTGGAACCCTAAGTAATTGCTGCCCAGAAGTTCTGAGGGTGCGGGGCGGAATGTATGGGGAGAGGCGGTCCTTCAGGTATCCTGGGCCCAAGCCATATAGGGATTTATAGGTAATCACCAACACCTTGTACTGTGCCCGGAAACGAATAGGCAGCCAATGCAGGTCTTTTAGCACAGGTGTAATATGGCTGGTCCTGGAAGTACCAGTGATCAGCCTGGCTGCCATATTCTGTACCAGCTGTAGCTTCCGGATTTGGTATAAGGGTTGCCCCATGTAGAGCGCATTGCAGAAATCCAATCTAGAGGTTACCAGAGCATGTACCACTGTTTCAAGGTCCCCCTGGGCCAGGTATGGGCGCAGCTGGCGGATAAGCCGAAGCTGGTAACAGGTGCTCTTGACCGTCGCATTCACCTGAGCTGTAAGGTGTAGCGACGAGTCAAGAAGCACCCCCCAGACTGCGCACGGAGTCCTTCACAGGAAGCGTGATCCCGTTCAGGACAGGTGGAACCACCACCATTCCTGGACCAGGGGAACCTATCACAAGTACCTCCGTTTTCTCTGGATTCAGACTGAGTCGGTTTTCCCTCATCCAGCCCATTACTGACTCTAGACAGGCCACGAGAGGAGAGACACCATCCTCAGTCACTGCATCAGTCGGAGACATAGAGAAGACTATTTGGGTGTCATCAGCGTACTGATAACCCCGCGCCCCGTGTCTCTGGATGATCTCTCCCAGCGGTTTCATGTAAATGTTAAAAAGCGTGGGAGACAGAATGGCTCCTTGAGGGACTCCAGATGTAAGGGCCCTCTTATCGGAGCACACGTCTCCCAGCTGCACCATCTGGAACCTCCCAGAGAGGTAGGACCAGAACCACTGGAGCGCAGTGCCCCCGATTCCCACCTCTGCCAGGCGCTCCAGAAGGATACCATGGTCTATGGTATCGAAAGCCGCTGAGATGTCCAAGAGCACCAACAGGGACACGCTTCCCCTATCGATGCCCAGACGGAGATCATCGACCAAGGCGACCATGGCCATCTCAACCCCGTAACCCACCCAAAAGCCAGTTTGAAATGTGTCCAGATAATCCGTTTCATCCAAGATCAACTGAAGCTGGATTGCAACCGCCCTCTCGATCACCTTCCCCAAAAATGGCAACAGCGAAACTGGCCGATCATTACTATGTAACAGGGGGTCGAGGGAGGGCTTTTTTAATAAAGGTTTTACGATGGCCAATTTCAGATCAGATGGAAATTGCCCTTCCCTCAAAGATGTATTAATAATCCGGTGTAACAGGGACGTTACTGCCGGTCCCCCCTGAGCCGCTAGCCATGAGGGACAGGGATCGAGAGAGCAGGTTGTCTTCCGAACGCTTCCAAGGATCTTGTCCACATCCTCGGTACTTGCCAACTCAAACTGATCCAGTTTAATGGAGTCCACGGAGGCCTCTGGACGCCTCTACCCTAGGTTCTGCTCTAATGCCGGCGTTAAGACTTTGCTTATCCGAGAGGTTTTATCCGCGAAGATTTATTAAATTGGTCACAGCAGGCCTTAGAAGGTTCAGGGGCAGGAGGGAGCTGAGTTAGCTCCCTGACTACCCTGAACAACTCTGCTGGATGCGACTCCGCGGACGCGACACGAGCACCATAGAACGAGTTCTTAGCTGCTCGTATCGCCTCTCCGTAGTCCTCTAACAGTTGGTCTAGGAGAGCCTTGTCGTCTAAGCAAAGGTGTTTCCGCCAGCGGTACTCTAGCCGTCGCAGTTCCCGCTTCCTTGCCCGGAGATCTTCCGTGTACCAGGGCTTACGTTTGGAAGCGGGTCTGAGAGGGCGCTTGGGAGCGATACTGTGTATAGCCCTAGAAAGACCGGTATTCCAAATACCAGTCAGGGCATCAACAGAGTCACCGTCACTTCCAACCATGTTGTTTTAAATGTTTTTAAACTGCTGTTTTAACTTCTGTCTTTAAATCAAAGTTAATTTAATTGTATTTTAAATTTTGTATTAAGAGGTTTTTAATATTGTATTGTGTGTTTAAGGTACTACCTTTCCATACTGGATGAAAAGTGGGATATTAAATAAATCAATAAGCTTGACTGACTTCCTTCTCTTTCATTCTTCCTGTCTAAAATTGCAGAAACAAGGCTGTGAGGTATCCTGCAAGCCAAAGCATATGCCCTGTATGGATTCATCCTTTTCTGTCACCTGAAAGCTGAAAGTGTTTGATGTAATTTCTCTTTCCTGGCTGTCTCTCTTTTGTCTTTTGCTTTGCATTTCATTTATTCTTTCTGTTTCTTGCTTTCTTGCTTTCCCCACTTGTATTCAGTCACTGACTTATGGTGCTACAAGAGGTGTCTTTATGGCTGCAACTCCTATTGATGACTACCACACTATTTTGGGCGAGTAGAAAGGAAATCTTCTGTAGAAGTACTTTGGAATGTGATGTTTTTACTGTGCACTTTCACATCCATTGCATATTGTGCATGACCTCCTGTTTCTCTGACTGACAAGTTTTATATGTTTCTTTTGGTTTAGTTGTTTCTGAATATTTTCAACATACAGTTGTTGGACACAAAATGTATGACTGGAAAAAAAAATAGCTTGGAAAGTTGATAGATGCACAGTTATAAAAACTGAGGGAAATTAGAAATAAAATGTGCATTGGCAAGAAGACATTGGAATGGAAATATATTATTTATTTTATTGATTTATTTCATTTATATGCTATCATTCTCCGAGAGAGGGACCCAAGGCGGTGCACAAAAGATATCAATGAAACCTGACAATAAAAAATTTGAAACAATTAAAATAATTAAATGAAAACAATATAAAATTATTTTAAAAGCATTGTTGCTGCTGTGTGCCTCCAAGTCATTTTTGACTGATAGTGACCTTAAAGTGAACTTATCATGGGGTTTTCTTGGCACGTTTCTTCAGAGGTGCTTTGCCTTTGCCATCCTCTGAGGCTGAGAGAGTGTGACTCACCCAAGGTTATCCTGTGGGTTTTTATGGTCAAGCAGGGAACTGAGCCCTGATCTCCAGAGTCATAGTCTAATGCTCAAACCACTACACTATGCTGTAAAAAAAAATATAAAGCACACATGCTGATAAGAAGCCTCTTTATAGGCATTCACATATTACAATCCTGCTTAAACAAAAAGGATAGCGAAAGGAGAGCAAGGGAGAACCAGCCTAGCCTTCCATGGAAGAGACTTCCAGGCAGTGACTGAAAAGGCTCTAAACTATATTCTCACCAAGCAAGCTTGTCGTGATGTTTAACAGCATGTAGAAACCCTTCAGAAGCTTTAAAAGCATTCAGGTGTTTTCATGGTTGAAAACAAACTAAAAATGTTTGAGAGGTACCAATTTTGGAAGCAAAAATCAATAGATAACTGCAAGTGAAGTGAGGCAGATACATAAATGGTCACTGTAAGTTATAATAACTACTGACTCCTATGGCAAAGCCACCACTGATACAGGCCATGTACAAGGAGCCAAACACATAACTCCAGTGGAGCCAGGAACCAGTTTTCTGCCCCTGGTCCTCCCAGACTGCTAAAAAGAATAAAGGGAGAAATCAGAAATTGCATCCTCCAACTGTCCTAATTTTGCTAAGACAATCCCAATTAATCCTCTGTCAACCAACTTTTAAAATGTTTCAGTTTCTCCCGCCACCTCCCTCTTTCCCCCTTTGTCCTCAATTTATTTCAATTGCTGAAAACCAAGTTCAAAATGCAAAAATGGTAAGCATTCAACTTAGCACAGGGAGAATAATAATAATAATTTGTTTTATTTATATACCGCTATTCCAAAGATCATAGCGGTGAACAGCAAGTAAGCTAATTAGCAAGTAAGAGCGGAGGGATGGAATCTTGCACTTCCCTGTAAGCTCAGGCAAAAGCAAACTGCTGCAGCCTCTCTTGACCACACTCTGATGTTGCTTGGCCACATGCATCCTGGTTTTGATGTGTGAAATTCTGGAGGTTTTGGAAATGACCAATTTCTTCTGAGTTTTAAAAATTGGTATTTTCTATGGAAAGCAGCACTGGGGTGCCATATGAACAATACCAAAAATGAATCACTGCTCCTTCAATGAGAGAAAGAAAAAGGATTAGGAGAAAGTTTTTGCCATACAGGGAATGGTCCATAGGAGTCTGGGTGTATGTCAAAGGCCAAAAATAAACAGCCTTTGGAGCCAAATGCAGCCTCAGGGCCTCACCCTTGATCTATCAGCAATATGTACATCTTGCTACTCACCCACATATACAAAAAGTAAAGATTTTGCCAGGCATAAATATATGGTGAGTGAACACCATGTATTTTGGTTGGGGTGGAAAGAGGAGAGAGAAAGAGAGAACGGACAAAAATGTAACACTACTCTCCAACACCTTGTTGTTGCTCCATCCTCTAGTGTCTGCACCTAAAGAGGCTGCCTCATTGTACCTAATGGTAGTAGCCAGCAGTCCTTCCAACAAAGGAAAGGCTGGCCAGCCTTCACACCACAATTGTTTCAGAGGCATGGAAAAATCAAGTCTCAGTCAAAAGCCTTCATTGTGATATCATGAAGCCTCCTCCAGGGGGAGCCTTCACCTCGCTTCATCTGTTTATTTTCAAAAGGAAACTTCACTGGAGAGTACAGCTTGGATATTGAATGTTTCAATTAGAGGGGTTTGATGAGACTTAATTAACTAATTGCAACATTCTCCCATTTCTATACAAACATCTGGAAACAATACATACTGCTGATATCTGTCAGACACCATTCTGGTTGCACAGAAGCCGCCAGGGATGTGGAGAGATAATTTTGATTGTGTGAAAGTTACTAGAGTAATCAAATTCAAAATCCATGAGTCATTTTTTCTGGCAAAGTCCCAGAACTTTCTACAGACCAGAAGCCTCTATAAGGCGCTCGCTGTTCCTCCTTTCCTTTGTCATCTTGCTGCTTGCCTGCATTTACAAAAGGTAAAGATTTTGCCAGGCATAAATTCCCATCAATTTATAATTGCATACAAAACCTTGCCTTTCCCAAGGTTAAATATTTACCAATCTGGCTGATAATACAGTCATGAGGTGTGCATGTAGCTGTCATGTTGAAATCAATAACAGATTAGCTAGGATATACTATAGTAGCTAGCAGGTGCCTCCTCCCTAAATGAGATACTTGCGTCAATAAAGCCCCATAGCAATCAGATGGTGGTTTTTATCCTTCCAGCTTGGGACTCTGACCTGATGCAATTTATGATGTGGCCCTGAGCATTGTTGCAGCAGAACAGGACAGCTACTTGGTTTCATTCCTGTTCCGTGGAAGGTAAGAGACAGTTTATTTTATGCTTTGTGAAAAGAGACGACTGTACGGATAGTGTTTAGCTTGTCTGCGTAGGAAATACTACTGTATTGTATGGTTTTCTTATTCATTTCCATCAAGAATGGGTAATATAAGAACATCATGCTGAACCCAACTCATCAAGGCTTTCCTCAAACCCTCATAGTGCTTTATCACATTAGCGGGCAAACGGGATTTAAACTAGAGTTAAACTAGAGAAAACCAAGAAACGTCGTGTGATAAACTTCAGGCATTTCCTGTTTTTTTCTAGCTTAACTCTCGTTTAAATCCTGTTTACCAGCTAGTGTGATAAAGCAGATAGTCTAGAACCATCACTGAGTACAGGAGAGATGGGAAAGCTTTGGCTCTTCAAATGTTTTGGGTTATAACTCCAACAATCCCTTAACAGTGACCATGCTAGGCTGTTGATATTTGTAAGCTAAAACATTCTTCCTCTTCCTAATGTAAAGAAATAGCTGTGACAGGTCATTTCTAAGTGAAAGTTTGGGTGGATCTTTCATCCTCAAGACTGTTGTCTCTTCCAGACTCCCTGGTAAATCCCTACTAAATGAGTTTGTTGGCATTATTATTATTATTATTATTTATAGTTTATTTTTATAGCGCTGTAAATGTACACAGCACTGTACATACAAATGATCAAATCAATAAAAATGAAACCTGCCAATGGTGTACAATCTACAAAATACGTATAAAACAATAGGTAATAATATAAAATAGAATTGGTTAAAATAAGCAGGCAACAACTAAAAACATCAACTATCCAATCAAAAATCAGATAGATAATCACACAGTGCCTGGAAATGCTTCCTTGAACAGGACAGTCTTCAACCCAGATTTAAAAGTGGTCAAAGAAGTGATGACCCGTGTTCAGGGGAGAAGAAGCAAATTCTTTAAAAGCAAATTATATAACCCTAAGAACATAAGTCACAATAGACATATACAAAGTGAAATATTAGTAAAACCCTGCTAAAAACTGTACCATACTTTTCTGTAAGATACAAATCTTTAATCGGTATTTAGACAAACAAGAGATAAACTACCTGAGTTTAGTGGTCCATAAAAACCATTTAAAGAAAAGGGCAAGGGGAAAATGTGTGTTAAAAGTTCTGTCCCATTACGTCCTGATATCTATTCCTATATCTTTCTTTCATATTTATTGACCTTGTTTCAACAATGCTGGCTTTCAAGGGAAAATGTGATATACTATAGCCAGTTGATCACTGACTATGCAATAATACCATTGTTACTAGAAATAACTGTTTGGGTTAAAGTGTGAATAGTGCTAATAACTAATAGCTTACTATGGGGGCCTTCCTTGTATCAGATAAAATAACAGTGTCAACAATAACATCCTGACATCACAATGCTGTTCAGGTCAACTGAGAAGGTTGCCCAACATTTCGGATAATAAATATATGGAAAATATAACATATTGGCTAAATCCTATTGGTGACACACACTAGCATAACAGGTTACATAAATGTAAGAAATTATTTTAGTGCTACACAATAAAAGTATCTATCACCTCCTTGTGCAACAGATTTCCCACAGGCTATACAATAGCTACTGGACAGCACCAGGGGCTGATCCTCCCTTCCAATCTAAATGGTCACTGGTTGGCTGAGGGACACCAGAAGAGCCTCACCATGCCCTCATCCAGCTGGCAGTGATTGCCCTGCCAACCTTCCATGTTAATATGATGATGCAATTTCAAATAGTATAAAATAGGATCTTGACCTTTATGAAGGAGCCCTGATGGCGCAGAAGTTAAATGCCTGTACTGCAGCCACTCACTCACAAACCATAAGGTTGTGAGTTCAGTAACAGCAAAAGGACTCAAGTTTGACTCAAGCTTGCTTCCTTCTGAGGTGGCTAAAATGAGTAGCCAGATTGTTGGGGGCAATTAGCTTTCACTTTGTCAATTGCTTAGGGAGTGCTTAAGTGCACTGATAAGCGGTATAGAAATATACTTGCTTGCTTGTTATAAATGCATTCATTAAAAAAGACCTTTAAGGCAATTCTTGACAAGGGTGTGGCATCCATTTTCTATTTTTTTGAATATTATTTGAATAGGAAAATTTATCTTTTATTAATATATGCAGCAGTATTTGAATTTATGCTTCCTTCTCTCTTAACGTCATGTAATTACTAAGATGAGTAAGATAATATTTCTCTAAAGCGTCTGTTCCCGTCAAGATATGTGGGGAAAACAGCATGCAAAATTGACTCATGTATACTTTTATCAGGAACATCATAGACGCCAGCATTTTTTTTCCTCTAGAGAACCCCTCCAAAAACCTAAAACCACTTTTTCTCAATGAAGAAAATAATACATTTACTGTATATACTTGACTATAAATCAACCTCATGTATAAGTCGAGGGCAGGTTTTGGGGCTAAAATTATGGATTTTGATATGACCCATAGATAAGCCAAGGGTAAATCATACCAAGGAAAACCATGCCAAGGAAAACCATGCCAAGGAACTTACAATATTTCAGCAGGCATAAGTGTTTGTGCTTATACTAAAGGCAGGATGGATGAGAGAACAGAGGGGGAGTCAGTGATTCCCAGACAGATCATGCTCTTACCTTTCACCAGAGAATTGTTCCTGGGGTTTTTGTTTTGTTTTGTTTTGATTTGATTTTTTGTAAAAGTTAAAGTACAGTATTGACCTGTGGATAAGTCAACTCAGGTTTCTTGGGTCAATTTTTTGACTAAAATGTCTAGACCTATACATGAGTATATGCACTTGTCCCTCCACATTCGCTGGGGTTAGGGACACAGGACCCCCATGAATGTGGGAAAACTGCAAATAACAAAAACACTGTGTTTTTACCTGAGAGACCACCTCCCTAGGAATCTCTAGATCCTCCAGTGCAATTCCGTGTTAACATCTGCCAGACATTGACCATAGAATTTTGTTGGAGGAGCTACAAATGCCTAGTGGAGTGTTCTCTCTAGAAATCTCTAGGGTCCTGCAGTGCAACTTTTGGTTAAACTTGACCATAGAGTTGCACTGGAGGACCTAGAGATTCCTAAAGAGAACATACTAATAATATCCATGAATACACAAAGCCACAAAAGTCAAAGCCACAAGTGTGGAGGAACGAGTATACAGTATATTGGACTTCCACTTAAGTATGTAAGAACTGTAAGAGCTGCATTTTCTAGTTTAAAATAAAGACAGAGAAAAGCAAGGCACTGCTCCATGTCACAAAGAGGTGTACAGATCTAGCATCTAAAGGTATCATCATCATAAAATCATCATAAAATTTATTCGGTCATTGACCAGTAGTCACAAAATTGTGGCAAAAGACACTAAAAAGTCTGCCACATAATAATCAACCTTACAATGCAGCAATTGTTATGGCAATCAAGAGAACTATGTGAGCAGGAAATAAAGGAAGAAGAACCTGAATGATACACAGTGGATAATCTCAGGCCTTTATTTGAAGGGCCACTGTCACACTTACTTTCCGTTTCCATCTAAAATCATAATTAAGGAAACTTGAAATTGAATTCTGCACAATTTATAATTGTATGAGCCTAATTTCTCCAAGGTGGATAATAAAGACATCTGCGTATAAAAATCACACACAAACACACACGCACGCACACACACTACACCAAGATCATGCAACAGCTTCATAATTTTAACTAAAGCATGATATATGAATATCTGGCCAGGATTATTTCATTTTTTATTTATTCACTGAACCTTTTCAACTGATAGCCACCAAGCTCTCAAAGCAATGCCATACATTTCTACATGAAAAATACAATGCAAATTGTTCAACTACACTTACTCTTAAAAGACTGTATCTAAGATTCTTGTGTCCCTCCTTTTATGCACCTGCCTTCATCTGTAAAGATTTCTTTAAATCAAAACCTATTAATTTAACCAATTAATCAATTTAAGAACCTGGATTAAGTGGCCCACCTTCTCTAGTTCTTGTTTTTAATTCCTTCTAAGGCAGTCAAATTTTATTGGATGCTAATATTTTATAGGCCTACAACTTCCATCATATCCAATCATCATCTCCAATGATCAAATGTGCTGAGAATTACAATCCAACATCTAGATTCAAGATGGAAATAATATTTTTAAAAACATATTTGAAGAATGGTCTGAAAAGGATGAGGAGAAACCTAAACTAACAAAAAATCTTCACAGGTTGGGACTTATTCTGTGAAAATTTATACATACATATATGGACATGCAAGCTCACAAACACCTCCATGTGAAGGGAGATGGTTAAGAGGTGTGTGGATAGAAAACAGAATTTAATTATCAAATGGGATTACCCAGCTTTAATTCACATATCTGTCTAAACAAACACCATGCCTAGTTCAGACACCTTTACAACTTTCCTTTTTCACTACTCATGGGTAGTCATCACAACACCCTTACCCAATGTTCCTCCAGTAGAAGACAGAGGTATCAGATCTACTCAGAAGCACCTTTAATCACTTATTTATAGATTCTGTCCCTTCCATTAGACAAAGTAAGACAAATCCCTCAGATGACAGATTCTGGAGAACAGCAACAAAAGTCTTTTATCTGTTTCTCCTGAGCCTCCTGGTTTTTCCTCCCTCTTGGAGAACAGAGCTGTCTGTTCATAGACTGGCAGTTGACCTCAAGTGTGACTGAGGATGCCCTCCTATTACCAGAAAGACTATTCCATTGGCAGTCCATTTGGCTTCTGTGTTTGGACTGAGGGAGTGGGCACCATCTTGTTCTTCACCTAGGGTGGTGAAATTGGGTGGCCCATGCCCAAAAGATGTGTTTGTATTGTTCAAAAGTTTCACTGCACTATTTAAACATTGCCTAATTTATTCTTTGAGGTGAAAACATGTGCCAGCGCGCCAATTACTGTCTTCAAATGATTTCAGATGGCACAATGCCATTGGCTTCAATTAGACTACACTAATATATTCCATCAAAAGGAGTTATAAATGCAGCAATGTTCTCATGGTGCATGGGAAAAATGCTGACCTACTGCTTTCCTGGTTTGTCATAGGATCTAACTTAGAATCTAACAGTGGCACAAGAAGAAGGCTCCTGTAGTATCATCATGCATGCAGGCAAATAAAAGCAAAAAGAGAGGGAGACACACACCACAATGTGCTAGATGTATTCATTCAAATGCAAATGCTCTGGATGTTCTCCTAGATCACAGCAGTTGCAGGGAATTGCCAGCGTCCTAATTCTGAGAGCTTGCTGTATTCATAGCGACCTTTCATGTCAACTTGCTCTGAAGAATGTAATTATGTGCATTTTCCATAGAACAGACAGCAGCACAAGAGCCTTCATTCAGTACAAAGCTTTCCATTAGGGTGTGAACAGATAAAGTTGGCAGTGGAAGCCAAGGAAACAGTGACTCAGAATATATAGCAGCAACTGTTACATAAGGTGGAGAGATGTGGAAAAAGTCATGAGTGTGTTACTGTCAGTCTCTGGGGATGAGACTTAATGCATCCAGTGGATGTCAGGTGTGAGCATGGCTTTGTAACTGGGCCTGTATTTGTCCATAAATATTTGCACAGTGCATCAATGGAATGCCAAGCATTTGAGCTTTCATGTGCAATTTGTCAAGCACAGAATCTGCCTGAGTTCTAGTTTAACTAAAAAGCATACCCTATTAATGAGATCACACTGAGATTTGACTTAATGACCCAGAGATGTAAAAATGGCAATCCATCTATTATCATTTGAACACTGTAGAGCAGCCCTCTTCTGAAGGACCGAGAAAGAATGTGCTATAGGGAAAAATTCCTGTGAATGGAAAGCAACGCCAGATTTATACAGAAACTAAGGACCCTATCGCATGTGGTTAAAATCCTGGCTTACTTTTCCTGAATTCAGTCTTAATTTGGAAGGAAGCTGGATGTTATTGCAAAGAAACTGATGCCGAATCGCCGCCTGCATCCATCCTGGGTCCATCTAGGACTGAATTTGGGAAAGGAAAACAGGGGTTTTAACCCCATGTGATAGGGTCCTTGGTAAAAGGCTTCATATTTACATAACTGTTAGAATAACACATATTACTGGCATAGTCTTCATCTAGACCTGCAGGCCATACATGTTGAATAGCACTTATTGCATGTTTTATTCCCATGCTAATTTTAGCCTGGGCCATGCACAAGACTGTTGGTGCAGTGGTTAAATGCTGGTTAAATGGTGAGTTTGATCCTAGGACTCCAAGGTGAACTCAGCCTTCAATCCTTTTGTAGGTTGGTAAAATGAGTACCCAGCTTGTTGGGGGCAATTGGCTTACAGACTGTAAACTGCTTGGAGAGTGCTGAGTTCACTGATAAGTGGTATAGAAATGTAAATGCTATATTGCTATTGCTATTAAGTGTTGGACTAGTACACTGGGAAATCAGGGTTCGAATCCCCACTCAGTCATGGAAAGCCACTGGGTGACCTTGGGCAACTCATATTCTCTCATTCTTATAGGAAGACATTGAATGACACTCTGATGCCACCTCCACACCACCAGGAAGCCACACGGCTGACCACACATTTGGAGGCTTCCCGGCGTTTACACATCCTGTGCCGCCAAAACACAGAAAAGCCATAGCCACAGCGGCAAAGCCACGTTTTTCCTGGCTGAAGAAGGAACGGCTTTCTGCCACTTCTTTTTCAGCCGGGAAAATGCCGGATTGGGGCTATGGCATCCAGTTGCTGCAGCCCCAATCCAGTGATCAAAGGGATAACCTTTGAGAGTATAACCATGCATTGTTATCATATATTAGATGGCCCTTATGGTCTCTTTGAACTCTGCATGATTCTATTAATCAACCTGATTGCACATAACAACAATAACAACAAAAATATATCATAATCTATATATTTGTCTGCCCGTATCCTCCTGCCCATGTAAGCATTCCTTAACCTCATAATGGTTGGCTCTACCCAGGGTTGCTCAGCTTCTCACTTACAATCCTAAATCCAACTGACAGTTCCAGCTAGAGTAGACACATTAAATTGATAACATTGGGATATGGGAACTTGGTTAATCAACACTTATGTAACTTCCATTGGTTCAATGGTTGTATTCTGATTGGCACTAACAATTAGATATAGGCCAATATTAGAGATGGAAAGAATATTTGAGAATAGTCCCCCCAAAAAATGGTTTGAAACCATGTTTTTTCAGGTATCAAGAGACCCTGACAGGAAGAATCCTGAATTGACAGTAATCTTCACAGTTCAGACCTTATTCTATGTAAAAATTTGCATGCAGTTCTTTTGTGAAGAAGAAAAAGCTTTTTCTGCAGAGGAAACAGCATTTTCTGTTTGTTCTACATAAAATACTATAATTGGAAATGTAATCTGCACACAATTGTCACATAGCTTTCCCCCACAAAACAATGTTTTCAATGCAGGAAAATGCATTTTCTGTGCAGAAAATAATATTTCTCTGCAGGAAATGTTTCCTGTATTATTATTTTTTTTAAATGCTATTTTCTGTGCCAAAGAACCATGTATGAATTTTGCACAGAATAACCCCTAAATTGCAAATTGGCTTTGAAACTATGTGGGAAGAAAATTGCTAAAATTATTGAAAATTAAAATTACTGATTGCTTCCTTATTGAAGAATTACATAACTACACAATATAATATATAATATATATCTTTCACACTTACACAATTATCACACTTCGATTTCACTTAAACCGCTATGGCAACATCCTACAGAATCCTGGCATTTAAAGTTTAGGGAGCAGTATTTAGAATTCTCAGTCAGAAAGTTCTAGTTTCTCCTTAAACTTCAAATCCCAGGATTCTGCAGGTTGCAGTTGTAGCAGTTAAAGTATAATTGTAGTGCTATAATTGTGAAGTGAAAGGTCCCATTGTCTAATTTGGTACTAGAGATGCCAGTCACTCACGTGCTAAATGTAACATCTTTAAAATATGATCCTGAAAATTGCATTCCACCTGCATGTGTGTCAGAGCAATATCAGTTTCCTTTGGCCAATTTATGTCAGCATGACTATATGACTGTATTAAGTAAGGTGACCTCTTAGGTACTGAGCCAGGCTTCCAATGGACTGAATGTATGACTTACAATAGGATCTCTATAGTTATATGATGAAGTATTAACAGCAGTGAGATCAAGGAGACCTTGGATACTTTATGTCAGTGGAGGTTGTGTTTTATGCCTGAAGTTTATACATTTAGTTCTTTCCCAAGGATAAAAGCAAGCTGTCTTGTAAATGGCTCCTAGGAGAACAAAGTAAAGGTTGGCATGACATCTGACGTTTCTTAAATGCAAAAATAAATTGCTAATAAGACCACATGCATCCAAAATGGCATTTTCTTTTGAATTAAATAAAACAATATCTTGGTGGTTTAAGAACAACACTGATCTGGCTTCATTTCATTTATATTGTTCTGAATTACAGCAATAGGAACAAAATGTCAAATAAATATTCTAATCAGACCTTCAGCCATAAGTATGACTCCTGCAAAATTAAAGGATACTGTACTAATTTTTTTTAAAAAAACACTCAATATGAGCTCTAAACAAAGCTTCTTGTAATTAAAATCACGTATGACATTTCGTCTGAGGCTTTCTCCTGAGAATGTTTAAATTTAATTTTGCCTAGTAATAGAATCTCAGTGTCCTTCTGGAACGAACTTCTGAAATAGGTCTACCTGGTCTTCTCTCTTTTGCCTCAGCTGGGATGCAATAATATTTTTTTAATGGACTTTGTTTCAGTTAGTATACAAACATTTCCATTTGGAATGGTGGTTTTTTTTCCTCCACCTGTTAGAATGATTTAGGTTTCTATGTAGCTGGAAGATTGTTATTGTTATTTAACTTTGAACAAGCCTGCAGATCAGATTTCCCCAGAGCCACTGGCCATGGAGGATTCTGAAACTTGTAGGCCTGCAAAAGTAATTCCCCACACTCTTTCCCCCAAGCCTTCAGATATGTGGAGCTGGGAGCAGGGCCTGCAAGAGGGAAGCTGATGTGGATCTTGGGGTTGCTTTGACTACCTTTGGGCAGAGAAGCCAACTAAGAAGCCATTGTATGTATGTGTGTGTACCTTCAATTCCAATTTAGGGAGACCCTAAGGTGAATGTATCATGGGTTTTCTTTGCCAAATTGGTTGGGGGGGGGGTTGCCATTGCCTTCTCTTGAGGCTGAGAGCGTGTGACTTGACCAAAGGGTTTCATGGCTGAGCTGGGAATCAAGCCATGGTCTCCATAGTTATAGTCAAATACTCAAACCACTACACCACACTGGCTTTTACATGGAAAAATAAAGAAAACCTAGGGCCTGGTCTACACTGGTGCTTTGCACTGGCCTGGCCACATACTAAGGTTGTGCGGGGGTGGAGCATCCGCATGCCCTGCAACCCTAGTACGTGGCGTCAACGTCATCATGGTGGCCTCCCATCCACACGGGGCCACCATGATGACATCATGCATGCGCCACATCCAAACAGGGCTCTGCGTGCGTGATGTCACCGCACTGCCCCAGGCAGCTTATGGTGGCCTGGGAGCAGCATGAGAAGGAGCTCTGAAATGGAGCTCCTTTTGGGCACCACATTGTTTCTGCAGCAGCCAAATGCAGGAAAAATGCCAGGGAGAAAGGGGCAGGGCTGCCCCTTTTTCCCATGGCTGCAATTCCCGGGGTATCCAGGGGCATGAAGCCCCAAGGACACCCCTTTTCAGCACCATGGAGAAGCAGTATTTTTCCGCTTCTCTGTGGCCCAGAAAATGCAGTGCTGCAGGTGATAAAAGGGGTGCCACAGAGCCGCCCCTTTGGGGCAGTCTGTACGAGGCCCCTGTCTGCAAAAGGCTCTCTCTGACAAAATCAATATGGTTTTGTGCATTCTGACATTATTTCTAATGGTCACACCTACACAGAGAAACAATTGTCATCTGGACTAAATCAAAGGCTTGCTGCATTGTATGTGATGAAATGGAATCATCTTTTCATGTGAAAAGCAATATATAAGTGTGTTCATATGCACAGACACTTATCCTGCATAAGTAGTTTTTTCTGCATGTGCATGTATACACTGTGATTATTTATATTAGGATACATAGTGAAGCAGAGGGCTTAATGCCATATCTAAAGCAAATGCTTTAATGCCATGTCTAGCCCACTAAGAATTAAATTCCAGCTGAATGCCTTCTGTTAATCCAGAAGGAGAAGGGCAGTAACTCAGGCTGTATCTGAACTGCAAACATAATGCACCACTTTAATCGCCATGGTTCAATGCTATGAAATTCTCAGATTTTTAGTTTTGTGAGACATGTAGCTTTCTCTGTCAGAGAGCTCTGACACCAGAACAAACTAGAAATCCCAGAATTCTATAGCATTCAGCCTTGGCCGTTAAATTGTTGTCAAACTGCATTATTTCTGCAGTGCAGATGGAGCCTCAGAGACAAAAAAATTGTTGTAAGGGGCAGTGTACAGTCTTAAGTTCCCTAATAAAATTGCTTCCCCTACTACAACTAGCTGGTGATGATCCAAGCCAGATCAAGTCATTTTGCTCCCTGAGAGAAACAACAAGATGTACCCATCCATGCCCCATTCCATATGCAAAGGGGAATTGAACTAGTCAATGAATTCTACTTCAACAGAAGGGATGGTGACAGTGCCTTCTATCACAGCTGAGGAAAGTAGGCTAATTTAGAGGTTCAAGACAGATCATATGGTGTGAATATGTCTGATTGGCAACATAAAAAAGAGGCTAAGGCCTGTACATGTGCTGAGGTTATGAATTCACTGTAAGTACCCTTTTTCACTGCACAGTTACAACACTGATTTGACATTAATTGACATAGCTGTATGTTGAAGAATCTTGGGAAGTGTGGTCTGGTGAGGTACTACAGCTCTTGAACTGAGAGGTCTAAGAATTCACCTCTGAACTGCAAATTCTAGGATCCCATAAGATGGACCAGTTGCATCACTAGTATTAGTGTCATCCCAGTGTGGTAACTCATGCTAGCACACCCAAGCTGCCTGGCGCACACCCCACCCAGTCCTCCTACCAGCCAGGCTGCTTCTGCCATGGTTAGGATGGACTGCCACTGCTTCTGCCCCTACAAAGCTTTTTCCAAATGTAGCATGGCTGCTGGGTGAGCTGGAAAGGGAAGAGCCTTGCTTTCCTGCCTGGCCAGCAGATCCTCCGGACTCAGAAGGCAGCCCCTTCTCACCTGCAGCTGCTGGTGAGGGTGGGATTCTGCTGCCACTTGGAAGCATTTTTCCCACTTAGCCAGCAGTCCTGCTGAATCTGGGCAGCAGCAGCAGCATGCCACACCCACCAGTGGCTGCAGCCAGTGGATGGCAGGGGCATCCTGGGTGACACGGTGCGGGCACCCAAGGGGGTCTTGGGACAGACAAGAGCAACAGCTGCACCAGGCATTCATCCCTTCTGAAGTGTCACCCAGTGTGGTTTGAACCTCCCACACCTCCCTAGTGACACCCTTGAGATGGATCCATGGCAGTTTAAGTGGTGTCAAAGTGCTATAATTAACTAAGGCTAAAATGATGAGCTGGTCTGGCAGTTAAGAAAAGGAAGCTGTTTTTTTGTTTCTTTTCATTCAAATTGTGACAATGACATCTTTCAAGAGCATAGATATGTTACATTTTTGGACTTGTCACTTCTAGAATCCCCTCCAGCTTCTAGTAACTTTTTGGAAGTTAACTTTTCAAAGCTGTACATGTTTAATTTTCAAACAAAGAAAAACCCTGCAAAACTGGCAAGGAGGTTCAGGGAGCTGAAGTAACTTTCTTAAGCAATGGCCATGTTTGTTTTTTTAAATAAAAAGTTACATGTGACACTGGCTGTGTTTTACATTTAACATGTTGATTCTTTAAAATAGAAAAAACAGAGACAAGTGAAAGGCCTGAAAATTACCAGGATCACAGCAATTGTGGTAGGACAAGCATAATAAAACCTCAGGCAGTGGTATCACTAATGGGATGTGGTGGTGTGACTTGCACAGGGTGACACTCCAGAGGGGGATGTCACCCAGTGAGGTGATACACCCTGGGGGAGCCGGCGGCTGCATTCTAGGTCACTCCTGTTCACTTTAGCTCACTCAGCTCAAATTTTGCAATGTTTATCGGTTCTATTTCTTGTTTTGCCATGTCTAGCTATCCCTGATTCATGCTTCTCACACTCCATGTTCATATGTGTTGTGCAGCTTTGGACTTTCCTTTCACCTCTGAACACATCAGCAATTGAACATCCTTTTGACTTGAGTCCAGTTACATCATCAGCCCCAGGACTACTCATAGTTGTCCTCTGCTCTACCACAGTAGCTTGTTGAGTTTCATCTGAGCTGCAAGTCCCATCATCTGGCACTATCTCTTTTATTCTGGACTGTCTCATCATAAGGATTCCATGGTAAAATACATTCAAAGGGGGTTTATTGTGCCTCCTTTTGAGCCGTACTAACAAATATTAACTATGGTGCCATTGCCGTTGTCTCTTAGGAATTCCCTGCCAGTGTCACCCTATACTGCTGCTGCTGCTGCTGCTGCTGCCCAGCAGCTGTTTGGCACATGTAGTCTGCCTCCTCAACAAAAGCCTGTCTGACATGAAACTGCCTACCAGCAGTATTACTGCCATCAGTATAGACACTTGCCTCACAGGAGCACACAATCCCACAGTCACAGAAAGGTAGTGACATTGGTAGGGTATAATATTATCATCTTATATATGGGTGTTAGATTTAGATTTCACAATGGATTTTATTAAAAGTTTGTCTTCTTGTGAAATGGAGATGGATATATATACAAAAGAAAGAAATACTGGTTTTGACCAGCTTAATTTGGAACATGGCTTACTTTAACAATGCTGGGAAGTGTAATTTTTTTTTTATTCAGAGTTCTCAAGATTTCCTGGGAAGAGGAAATTACTATTAAACCAATATAAGTCTATAAAGAAACGACTCTGTTAGTCTGAAAAATCAGTATGGAAAGACTAACTGAAAGAAAGAAGTTGGTAGTACGAACTTTTGTAGACTAAAGTCTACATCCTCAGATGCAACATAAGTCTATTTATAGATTTTCCCATCATCTCTAGACTGAGAGCTGTGTGGGCACAGGGTTTGACTAATCCTAGACTGAAAAACAAAAATGCTTAATTAATACTTACACAAATAACAGCTTCCAATGTAAATTTCACTGCAAGGTCAATCATGAAATATATCATTAAAGGCCTTCATGTCCCAGCATGTCCCAAATTCTTAGCAAAAACCAATATGCAAGTACAGTGGTACCTCGGGATACGAAATACCCAGGTTACGAAATTTTCGGGATACGAAAAAATCCCATAGGAAAACATTGTTCCGGGTTACGAATGTTTTTTCGGGTTACGAAAAAACTTTTGGTGCTTTTTTCGGCTTTTTCGCACGGAATCGCGGCTTTTCCCCATTAGCGCCTATGGCAATTCGGCTTACGAAGGCTTTTCGGGTTACGAACGGTGCCACGGAACGAATTAATTTCGTAACGCGAGGCACCACTGTATTTGACTATAAAGCAGACTGTGGAACTTGTGGCTTTTTGATTTTGTTGGATTCTGACATCCATCCTCCCCAACCACTATTCCAGGAGAATGGGAGATATAGTCCAACCATGTCTGGAAGGCCACAGTTCCCCACCTACAATAAAGCAATCTGAACTTTTGCCATTTATTTTAAAAAAAACCCACTTAATTTAATAAAATAAATAAATAAAGCTACTTCCAGGTCTCCACTACAATATGCATATAACTGATTGTTCCTTTCAAAGATATTGCAGCAGGTCTATATCATATTAATTCTCTAGCTTCTGGTTCACTGAATAAGATTATTGCATACAGTATATTTATTTTTGCTTCCACTTTGCAATCCATGATCTCTTAATGAACATGGCACACTTCTAGAGAAACAGAATTGCAAATAGGCACTCACTATCTCAGACAAGCTGAGGAAATTCTGATCCCTTTTAAGGCTATCCTAGGCCCGGCAAATGATGCCCTCCAGATTTTTCAGGCTTCAGCTCCCATCTGTCTCAACCAGCATAGTCAATTACAAGGAATGATGTGAGCTATAGTTCAAAACATCTATAGGGAAACGTGTGAGGAAAAATTATTCTTTGTGGAATAAGCTGATCCTCATGCATCTCCCTAACTTAAATCAGAACTCCTGACTTAAGTCAGTAATAACTACCATCCCTGTCCTTTCCTCAGTGTTTCAGAATAGTCCTCAGCTCCAAAAAGTGAAACTAGTGTGCTTTTGCATATGCTTTAATATGAACACTTTAAAATATTTTTTTAAAAATCACAAGCAACAACAGGGACAGGATACAACAGACTTCTAGATGAAAATTTGTGGCACAGACAGAGACCCGTCTAATAAAGCCATCCATGGTTCATACATGCCTATATGTCAGCTGACTTTTGATTATTTGCCACTGAACGTCTGAACTAATTCTCCTAAAAAGTGGTTTTTGTAAAGAGAAAGGAAGATGCCATCTGTGGTTTTGATCTGTGATTGCTGTTTCATGGGCATCCATGTGAAAACCGTCTGTCACTCTTTTACAGGGGTTGACAATGTGCAGCTTTCCAGATGTTACTGTATCATGCTTTCCATTATTAGCGATACTTGGCTAATGGGAGTTGCAGTCCAACATCATGTTCTCCATCCTTTCTTTAATTTAAATAGCATGGACAGTGCGAGTTGTACATGTGATAAGTACAGACTAACTACAGTGCTATGGAATTCTGGGAATTGTAGTTTATTGTCGCATTAGAGCTCTCCGACAATGAGGGCTAAATGTCTCATAAAACTACAATTCCCAGAATTCCATAGCATTGAACCCTGGCAGTTAAAGTGGTGTCAAACTGGATTGTTTCTGCAGTGTGGATGCCCAAGTTTCCAGTCTGCTTTTATTCCTGCTACAACCCACTCTTTTTTTACTTTATATGGTGGCACTAAGGCTAGCTCTTAGTCCTTAGAATCTTTCAACTACACAGTTATTATGATTCTACTTTCACTGCCTTGATTCCATCCCATGTAATCCTGGGATCTGGAGTTTAGGGAGAGGTATTTAGACTTCTGTTCCAGAGATCTCCAATGCCTTGCCAAAAAAATTACAAACTACAGAATTCCATAGGACTACAGCCATGATAGGTAAGGTGGAAGAATAGCACAGTTATTATGTAGTGTAAAAGCGCACCTGATTGCAGCATCAGAGATAGAATAGTCACAGGTGCTCTGAAAGCTATTGCATTTGTGCTGCATTCTTTCTCTAAGGATGTCATTGCCATGACGAAGATTAGGATCCCATGAGGAAGATTAGGCTGACAGAGGGTCACTGACCTCACGTTTCGACTTTATAGCTGAGGACAGTTTTGCAACCAGGTGTCACTGGTCCTGGTCTGGCAAGCTCATGATGACATAATAGACATTCATTCAGTTGTTAGATTTATATCTCACCATCTGTAAGGGAAATATGAGCAAAGTTTTTCCCTTCCGAGAAGGTTCTTGGAGTGCCCAGCAACAAAGGAGAATCAGAGTTCGAGATGTGGTCCAGAGTAAGACACAGGTTTATTTTACCGATCGGGGCTGGCAGCTCACCAAGAAGGGGAATCCAAAACTGCCGCGCCCTGCTTTGTATCTTTCACATTCTTATACATTTTCCTACTTCTCTATATCCTAGCATAAGCCAATTACAAAAAGCAAGAACAGCCCACTACCTAATAAGGGTGCAAGGTTCAAAAGTTCATGAGTTAGGATTGAAGTTACTAGCAAGGAGTTTCTTCAGCCGTTGCCTTGCAAAGGAAGCTAATTAATTGTTGGACTTTGCAAAGTTCAAAATCCTTGGTGGACCATGTGCAGTCCCCAAGGCCATTTTGAGCCCCCTCAACATCCCCCATTGAAAAACTCTTAGATTTTACAAGAAGAATAGCTGCATAATTTCAGCCACACAGTATACACATCCTGTTTTTGTTTGAAAGTTAGTTTGGACTGTGTTAAATTATATTACTTCCAATACTTTCAATTACTTTTTGCTAGCTTTGCAATTAAAACATAAAGTGAATGAAAGCATTACAAATTCCAGGGTTGCCAAGTCAGGAGTATCCCAGGCCCTGAAATTTGGGTAGCACAATCTGAGACCTAGGGATGACCCCTTGTGATGTCCTGGTGATGTTAGAAATGGGATGTCATGTGTCCTAGAGGTGCTACAGAGATCACTGAACAAGGGTCAGACCCTGGTGATGTCATTAAGCATGTTTCCTTAAGCAACAACCACAGATGGATAGAGTATGCCCTTCAAATGAGAAAACACAAGAACATACAAAGAAAGAAGCCAATCTATGAATTTATAAGATGGGGGGGGGATGGAAACATATCATTTTGTCAGCCGCCATTATTGTATGCCTTGTCAATCACACAACTGGGGCTGCTTCTACTATCACACTCACTTCTGGATTCCCTATTAGCTCTGCCATCCTACCCTATGCCTCACCCAGCATGCCTTAGGAGGGGGGAGTTAATTTCATTTTTACTTTTTAATATTCTGTTAATGTAATTAAAGTTTTTAAAAAAGAAAGAAAGAAAAGTAAAATAGAAATAGAAAAAAATTAAATCAAGCTGCTTTGGAAGCATGACAGGGAGAATAGGAGACTGTGAACCACATGACTTCACGTATTGCAACTGCTGCTGCAATATCATTTCGCACACGATTAATAGCACTGCTATGCAATTGGTACATTATTGACAGATTTCCCTCTTCAGTGAAAAGGGATGCCTTAACCACCTATCACAGACACAGCAACTATAAATTGCAATCAACATCATGTGATAAGTATTGCCAAAGGCACTATTTTACCACTGTAATTGCAGTTTAAAAGTCATGTGTGATAATCTCCTAAGCCTAACAAATAAGGAATGCACACCCTCTTTTCATGGCAGGATTTTTACCCTCAGATTTCTTCCCTCACCTGAGAGGACCTAAGAAGAGGGACTAGTTTCAGGGATCTCTAACGCACCAGTGACAAACACACACTGCATCCTCCTAGTTAAATGCTCCTTCTTCAGCAAACAAGAGCTGTGGCTAAAGGCCCATCTGAATAAAAATAGTGTTTGCCTGCCAGTGGAAAGACAAGAGGGATGGAGCCAGCCTGGCCTTCCTTAATAGAGAGATCCAGAACTTGGGAATGGCCTCTAAGAGCTTGGCAAGAGTACTATGATATGACAGTGAGAAAATGCTGCTCTTACTAGCAGCCACAAACATGGAGCAGTCAACATACTGAATTGGAATAGCTATAAACGCACTGACACCAGAAGTGACAGCCCAAAATTTGACCAACACAGGAGACAATACTGGGAAACCATAGAGATGATTGCTAGTTTCATCTGCCTAGTAGAGGCTGCTATTAAAATCTGTCTTAAGGGCATGTTGTGTCTATGAGAGACAAAAAATATATATACAACAAAACAAGTACCAATATAGTGGAACTAGATCACAAAGGTCCAAAATAATAACAGGGCTTGACTTTCCCTTGTGGCCATTTCTAATGAACTCTGTATGCTTTCCCCTTAATTAATAATCTTCCACCAATACTACTTTCTTGCATTGTTAGGAAAAGGTAATGACATCCAAGAGGAGTGCCCAGAGTTCTGAGTAGACTACAGGAGAAAGGGTAACCTTAATTAAATTTTGCTCAGCTCTTAATCACAATGCTGCATGAGGATCTCAGTCACTCAACAGCTGCTTCCTCAAAGTAAGACTGAGGGTGGAGGAGAGAGTGTCTCATTAAAGCCAGAAACTGACATTTAAGGCTCTAGGGAAAGAAAAGATCAGCATCATTTTCCTTTCCAAAACATTGCATGGAGAACAAGGCAGAAAAGATCTTTGCAGCAGTTGAAAAATGACAGAATGCCATCCAAGGGTCAGGGTGCCAAAAAGTGTTATTTACATGGACAAATGCTATATGCTTTGTCAGAATGGCCAAGGTTTTTTGTGTGTGTGTTTGTGTGTGTCCCTGGCAATTAAGCTGTGGTGCCAGTGGCTCTGAAAATCATGGTAATATGCTGAGATGTTGTCCTTCCATGCAGAAATGTAGGCCATTATCCAGAAGGCTAAGATTAAGGTCATTCAGGACTGGGAGACAGAGATTAAAGAAACAACCACAACAAACACAGAGACTCAACAATGTTATTTTCGTCATGTCACATTCACTAGCATATTCACTCAAGGTTTCTTATCCGTTGCACCAAACAAAAGCACATTAACAAAGGGCACAAAGAAAGGCCAAGGAGAATATGTTGAGATAACCTTCTTTGCCTGTGCTTTTCACAAATGAGGGCAGGATTCTTATCATGTGTTTTTAGATGATATCCACTTACGTTTCATTATTTTTATTTATTCTATTTACTTATTCAGATATTTATATCCTTCCTTTCTCAGGGCAGCATCTCAGGGCAGCATACAATAAAACCAATCTCACAAACTGAAAATAGTATAAAGGATTAAAATAGTTGTGAAAGGATAAAGACATATTAAACAATTATCAAATTAAAAGATATATTTAAAGGATTAAAATAATTTAAAATGAATTGAAAGCTTGAGCAAAGAAGGTTTGGGTTTTTTTTAATCAATCAGGCTCCAAAAGCTGTCATAAATAACCATGTTTTTACTTGGGACCTAAGCAGAAGCAATGCTGGCACTAATCAAGCCTCCAAGGAGAGGGTGTTCCATAGTTACAGCAGAGAGGGCCCTGTTGTCTTCACACAGCATATCGCTCTGACTGATAGGACATGGAGAAGCACTCCTCCAACCAATCTAAAACAGGTACATATATAGAGAGGTGTTTCTTCAGCTACCAAGGCCCCAAGCCTTTTACGGCTTTAAATGGCATTGCCAGAGCCTTGAATTCAGGCCAGAAATGAATTGGCAGCCACAACAATTCTTTTAAAACTGGGTTTTGTATTATGTTCCTGTCAGCAGTCTACCTGCTGCATTTTGCACCTGCTACAGTTTCTGAGTTGTCTTCAAGGACAGAGTGCAGTAATACAATCAAGAGGTTTCTGGCACATGGACTACTATGGCTAAGTTATACCTGTCCAGAAAGACAGGTATAACTTGTGGTGAACCAGTCTGAGCTGGTACCAAGCACCTCAATCCATGGAGTCTGCCTGGGTCTCCAGTGACAAAGATGGATCTAAGAATATTCCCAAGCTATGCACTTGTGCCTTCAGGGAGAATGCCACCCCACCCAGGGCAGTTAGCTCACCCATTTCCTGGCACAAGAACCACCAGCCCACAGAGTCTTCATCTTATCAGGATTCAGCTTCACTTTATTGGCCCTCATCCAGTCCATTACAGCATCCAGGCACTGGCCCAGCACCTCCACATCCTCAGCCAACTGCAATGACAAGGAGACATAAAGCTGGATATCATGAGCATACTAATAGTACCCCACCCCAACTCTCTCCCAGAAGTTTCATATAATTATTGAACAGCACGAGGGAATGGATAGTGGAGCACCAAGCATTTACAGGAAACTATATATATATATATATATATATATATATATATATATGGGCTGAGACTTGTGTGAGAGCCAGTGCTTAGAGTGCTGGACAAGGAGTTGAGAGTTCAAATCCACACTGATCCGTGGAAATCCCCCAGTGACGTTGGGCAAGTCATGATCTCTCAGCCTCAGGGGAAGGCAATGGCACACCACCTTCTAGTTAAATCTTGACATCAAATCCCCATGATAGGTTCACCTTATGGTCATCATAAATCAGAAACAACTTGAAGGCACACAACAACAGGTAGACAAAACTTTGACTTTGTACTTTGTACTAGTATGGAAGTTTCATGAAACTGAAGTGTAAACCGGACCTTCAGTATAATAATATAAAAAAACAACCTGACCTTCAGTGTAATAATATTAAAAAAAACAATGTCAGTGTCGTTCTTGATTATTCTTTCCAGGCCCACCTTTACTGACTGTTGTGATATGCCTCAGTATGTCTATACATGCTCTGCTTGAACAGGAACCATTGTGGTTTTCACCTTGATTTTCTCATTCAGTGAAAGCCAGTAGAGAGAAGAGACAAATGGGAAATAAAAAATATGCACAAAAATAATCAGAAGAGTCACTTAAAGGTAAAATCTTCTTCCTCCTCTTATTTTTCTTCTTCAAAAGTTGGGCATTGACACAGGAAAGATTTTTCAGTGGTTTGAGCATTGCATGGATTCTATTCTCTGTTCAGCCATGGAAAACCACTGGGTGATTTTGGGTGAGTCACACACTCTCAGCCCCAGAAACTCTCATGTTAGATTAGCATTAGGGTCAACATAAGTCAGAAATGACTTGAATATACACAGCAACAAAGTGCCCTTCATACTGCCCATGCAATGCATATCAAAGGTGTGATTTATAATAACAAGCATGCTTATGTCACATCATTGAAAAGCATCAGTATCTGATCTTCAATGGAGTCTGTCTATAAACATTTTTGGTGTGGTTTCCTCTAAAATACTCCACCCACACCTTCCACAAGTATACAAGTCGATTTCCAACATGAGGAGAAAACTTTCACAGCAAGGAAATCCTTTTCTTATTCCAATAACAGATGCAATTGCTCTGAATTAATTTCTTTTTGCCATTTTCTAACTGCATTGCACCCTTTTCCTTTGACAGTACAGCACACAAAGAAATGGTGGCTGACCAGCAAAATAAAGCACAGACTGGGAAGAGAAGGGAAGCAAAAAGCACTCTTGGAATATTGCCTTTTATGTGTAGTGGTAATTTCCAAGAAATCGTTTCAGGAGCGATACTCATACTTTAAGGAGGATATTGCCCAGAACCATTTGGGAAACCTTGTCGCACAAGATTTACAGTTGGTTGTCAAATACGAGACCCACAGCAATTGCAAAACTTTCAAGCAGAGCAGAAAGCTTTGCTGGTCCTACACCTAAACCATAAACCACCTTAACACAGATTTCATTAGAGATTTTGCTCATAAACTACTGAAGATGATTAGATTAAAGGCAACAACACATTACTCATTTGGTAAAGGGGAGTGTTTAACATACTGCTTAACGTACAGTTTCCTTTTTATCATGCGGTCAAAGCTCCATAATATTTGCTATTGTTCCGCTGCAGTTTTAAAAACATCTTCTAGAAAAAGGCAGCTCACTTGCTTCCAAGCTGTGTGCTGTAAATCCTGCTGTTGGATTATTAATGCTATATCATGAGGAGCTCTTAACCCACAGTATCACAGAGCAAGGGCATCACTACAGGGGAGTAGGGGGTGCTGGCCGCACCAGGTGGCACTCTAAGGGACATGACACAACTGTTCTGCAAACATCTGCCTTTTGGCACAAGTGAGCTGTGGTGTTGGCCTTCATCCCTTTAAAATGCTGGAGCTCAGTTAAAGAGGTGGGAATCAGTGGTATAAAGATCAGTGGGAGGAGAAATAGGGTTTTTTTTTATTAAAAAATGTTAAATTTTGAAAATTTTAAGAGCATTTTATTTTTTAATTGTTCTTTAAAAATTTCTTTAAATTGCATATGTCACAACTATTTCCGTTATATTCAGTGATATATGGGAATTACAATTTTTGAGTAACATTAGTCCAAAAAAATCATTACTAAGGATTCTGTATGGTGTGGTGTAAGTTATCACACAGCCAACCCTAGTGACATCACTGCCACAGAGCCACTTAGCAGTATCATTGTCTTATTCATAGGATAGGTTGAGGAAAACCTTTCTCTTGCCTGTTAAGCTACTCATAAATAACTCCCACGCAGGAAAGGTCTACTATCATGTCTGAACTAGAAGGAACAAGGGTGACCCAACCTCATAAGCAGAAGTAGCAGCCCAATACATCAGGCATCAAAGTATGAGGGCCTCTGCTGAAACAAGACAGGAGAAAGTAGGCTAAAACATATACATGCATTTTCAGGTGCTGGAATGGTCACTTGGAAACCTTTTTGTTTTGCTTTGGTGCTTAAAGCTACAGTCAATCTATTGGCTCCTCCAAACCCATTTTTCCCTAGAGATATGAGAAACAAAAATTGCCTTGAGTAGTACTGCCTGGTAGCTCCTGTATCAGTAAGGTGACGAATGCACTCAAGTTTTAGTCTGAATCTTAAAAGCTATTTTGATAGCATTTGGCTATCAAAATGCTGAAGCTATTTGGGGACATGTTTCAGCACCTTGGATAGGTCCACTAAAGATTAGACTGAAACCCAGAACAGATTCAACATCTCACTGACACGGAACCCACCAGCTGCTGATGTTGTTGGGAATGCGGCGAATACTTTACTTTGGTGTGTCCTAAGCAAGGCCAGTCAAAAAGCCAAAGAGACTTAAACCTGGATTTCTCAAGTCCCAGTCCAACAGCCTTAACCACTATACCACACTGGGTGTCATTCAGAATATTTTCATGACATCCAGATGGTTGTTTTACTTCTATATAGGAATAGCAACATTGTGTAAGTGAAATAGTTCTCCACCCTGTATGAAACACCCTATATTTAAAAGGCAAAAGGAAAACAAGTCTGCCACATAAAACATTTACAGATCTCCTTCACAGAGATGTTATATGCCTGTTACTTTTCCAAAAGTATGCCAGAGTTAACAGGGTAAAGCTGAACGGTAATAAACAGTTCTCTTTTTTTCCACCTTCCAAGATTTGACTGAGCAGTTATGAATAGAAGTAGGAAGGGTGTTCCACCAAGAGGAACACAGTTACGGAAACTTTATTCTAGAAGTACAGGGAGTGGAACATCTTGTTACAAGGGAAAAAGACAAACAGCACTTGTCACTTCCTTGGATAAGATTATCTCAACAAAATGGTCCAGAACAATGTTAAGAGAGATGTTCAGCCAGGTGGAGAGAATGGAATAACTTCTCTGAATGCTTCACGGTCATTTCCCTGACACTTGGGCTGTTCACACCATAGATGACATAATCTGGTATACAGCAGAAACTTACCCCATTCTTGGGCTCAGTCCATAACTAAGCATGCTATCTCTTGATTTTTCTCTCACATTCTGCACCCCAGTTTTATAGCTAGCCAAAGACCCCCAGAAATGGAAGGACGGGTGAGTTTAGAATCTCTCTCTCTCTCTCCCTGCTTCCTTCTCTTTTATACATACACACAGATATTCAAGGATGAAAACCTCTGTGGTTCCAGTTACTTGATAAATAAGAAGCGCTGTTGCTCATTTTCTGGGATCAGAGTTCTAGAGTTCAATGGTGCACTTGATAGTAAGCTTGCATTATTGTTCTACAAGGGACCCCTCTTAAGATGGTCAAGTTATTATTTAAGGGCCAATGTGCTGTAGTACTTAACAGTGATGCATTCTTGGAAGATCCAGGTTCTAAATCCCAATAAACCATGTCACTCTCTGGATAACGTTCTAGTAGTCCCTCTTTCACAGCCTGTTCTATAAGAGAAAAGTGGGGAGGAAGAGGAAGAAAGATATCGATGCTACTCTGAGCTTATTGGAGGAAAGGTAAGGTGTAGAGAACAGAGGTGATGATACCACCTCACTTATTTCCAAATATAGTAACCCATCTCTACTGCCTTTTAACCCATTCAGTGGGCCCTAGATATCTGCCCCCAAATCCTTCCCTAATGGCACTATTGACAGAGTTTGGTCATACTGAACTGAACTGAACTGAGCTGTGGATAGAGCTGAGGCTGAGATTGAAGAGGACAAACTCTGAAGAGCATGCCTCTGGACTTTCTACCATACTAGGATATCCATAGGTTGTGTGGTTTCACCTTTTGTTTTTAATTTTTAATATTAAAGTTTAATACAGCTAATTTATTTAAATTAATATTTTAATTATTTTAAACCTGATCATTTTTAATTAATTATTCCATTGTCTTGTGCCCTCCTCTCACAATTCCCCCTTACACAGGAACACACACATGCACATCTTTAAAAACACTTCTGGTGGATCCTGAAGTTGGCCGAAGCCCAATAACTTTACCCTTTCTATCTATAAATCCCCAACAGTTCAGTCTATCAAAGGTCATTCTAAGTAATACAGGGATGATTCTTTTATTAACTACATAAAGCAACAATGTTGTGAACACTCAAAGACCGCTTAAAGGCCGCTGAATTTGGAGGCTTTTATTCTGCATAAGAGAGTGCCCCTATAGCACTGTACACTCACCAGCTTTTTCTGACAACTGGACCAAATCCCTTTATCACAATCAAACCTGAACTTCAGAGTTTTAAAATAAGCAGCTGCTCCTATGCTGCGCCAGTCCCTTGTTGCTTGTTTTAGAGTGTTATTCTTTTCTTAGGTTTATTCCTCAGCCCACATAAGGCTCTTCTGAGTAAATATCATGATGCCAGACTGTGATTGCTGAGAAAGACTGCCAAGGTTTGTGGTTTTGTTTTTTGTTCTTAAAAACTGGTTTCTTTCCCTTTCTTAACTTTGATGGCCTCTGACAACTGATCATTGTCATCTCTGGGACACTCAAAGCTTCACTATGGTTTTCTGCTCACCAGGCTGCAATGAAGGCACATGAATCAGACAGGTTGTGGCTTTCTTGTTTGATTTTCTCCTTGATACATTTTGAGGAGGAATTTAGATGCAAGGCTCATGTTAAGGAAGAAAGATACAATAGATTTAACATATTGGCACATATTTATTGTTTTTGGCCAGGCAGTAATCCTGCAGATAATTGTTCCACAAAATAAATCATGTTTGCTTCAAGCAATCAGCATAGTGTAATTCTCAGACTAAGGCTCTTTTCCCATATCACAAAGCATCATGGAAACCATAGGAGAATACTGTCCATGTGGTGCATAGCACTCACACTTTTTTACTGGTAGAGGAGAAAATGAGCAGAAAGTCCAGTGTATTTATGAATTAATAGGAGCTCTTTGTTTTGCCACAAATGATACAAGTTGAGTCTCCCTTATCCAAAATGCTTGGGACCAGAAGTGTTTTGAATTTCAGATTTTTCCCCAGAGATTTTGGCATATTTGCATATACATAAGATATCTTGGCAACGGGACCCAGGTCTAAACATGAAATTCATTTATGTTTCATGTACACCTTATAAACATGTACTCCTTATAAACATAGCCTTGAAGTAATTTTCTACATAATATTTTAAAAATAATTTTGTGCATGAAACAATGTTTGTGTACCATCAGAAAGCAAAGGTGTCACTATTTCATATGAACAGTTTTGGATTTTGGATTATTTCAGAATTCCAGAAAAGGGATACACATCCCGTAATATTATATAAGTGCTAGTACACTGCTACCTCGGGTTACGAAATTAATTCGTTCCGCAATTCCTTTCGTAACCCGAAAATTTCGTATCCCGAAACACTTTTCCCATTGAAAATAACTAATGCGTTCAGTGACCTCAGACTGAACCTGCAACTCAAAACAAAGGGACAATAGAGGCCTATTAAGCTAAGTACCCTACAATACAAGTTGCCTGAGGCACTAAAGAGCTTAACAATGACTGGCAGGTCCATTCTAAAGTTTCTAAAGGATAAAGAAAAAAAGTGTTTTTCTTATCTTTGATGGTTCTGGCATCTCAGAGTGAGGCAGGAGGAGGAGGAGGAGGAACTCTCAAATCATCACACCCATGACCAAAGCAACCCCATGGTCACACTCTATGGCCCACATCAAATCAAGGCCAGACTTTCAAAACTCACATCCCACACTCTCAAATCATCACACCCATGACCAAAGCAACCCCAAATTTAAAAAACCAACCCCATGGTCACACTCTATGGCCCACATCAAATCAAGGCCAGACTTGCAAAACTCACACCCCACATCCCACACTCTCAAATCATCACACACACCCCTGACCAAAGCAACCCCAAATCTAAAAACCAACCCATGGTCACACTCTATGGCCCACATCAAATCAAGGCCAGACTTGCAAACTCACACCCCACATCCCACACTCTCAAAATCATCACACCATGACCAAAGCAACCCCAAATTTAAAAAACCAACCCATGGTCACACTCTATGGCCACATCAATCAAGGCCAGACTTGAAAACTCACAACCCCACATCCCACACTCTCAATCATCACACCATGACCAAAGCAACCCCAATTTAAAAACCAACCCCATGGTCACACTCTTGGCCCACATCAAATCAAGGCCAGACCACAAAACTCACACCCCACATCCCACACTCTCAAATCATCACAGCCATGACCAAAGAACCCCAAATCTAAAAAACACCCATGGTCTCTATGGCCCACATCAAATCAAGGCCAGACTTGCAAAACTCACACCCCACATCCCACACTCTCAAATGATAAAGAAAAAAAAGGGTTTTTCTTATCTTTGCTGGTCTTGGCATCTGGTCCTGGCATCTCGGAGTGAGGCAGGAGGAGGAGGAGGAGGAGAGGGGCAGCCCAAAAAGCCAAATTTAAACCAATTCAAGCAATTTAACCACTTCAGCCAATTCAAGCAATTTAACCACTTCAGCCAATTTATCCAATTCAAGCAATTTAACCAATTCAGCCATGTTAGCCAATGCCACCAATTTAACAAAGTTAACCATTTTTTTAAAAAAAATTTGGTGTTTTTTTTAAGGGTCACCTTTTTTTTAAGGGTCACCTTTTGCCTTCTTGGATGACGGTTCTCCCTCTCTAGTGAAGAACTGGTCCAAGGATGTCTGCTTTTGCCGGCCCTTAAGCAGGTTCTTAAAATGGCTAAGGCAGACATTATCAAAATGTTCAATGGCATGGCTGGTGAGCACCTTCTCAGGGTGGTGCTTCTCCACATATGAAGCCACATTGTGGAATTGCCGCAAAATGTCTTTAATTTCTGCCGTTGGCAAAAATGCCCCTGAAGCCTCCTCCTGCTGGCCCCTGTCGAAATGGAGCACGTCCTCATCCACCCGAGTGTTGCATCGCCGCCAAGGCCTTCAGGTCCTCTGTTGTCAGGTCCTCGTTGTGCTCCTCGATGAGTTCCTCCACGTCGTCGTTGTCCACGTCGAGTCCCAGGGACCTTGCGATGGAGACGATCTCGTGCACCTCTTCTTCTTCACCTGGCTCAGCACCCTCGGTCTGCGACCCTTCCAAGGAAGAAGCATCAGGCCACAGCTTCCTCCATGCAGCAATCAGGTTGCGCCTGGTGATCTCCTGCCAGGCCAAGTCCACCATCTTCAAGCACACGACGATATCAAAATGCTGCTTCCAGACCTCTCGAAGGGTCAGCTGTGTGCTCTCCGTCACATCGAAACAACGCTTGAACAGGTGCTTGGTGTAAATCTTCTTGAAGTTGGCGATCACCTGCTGGTCCATGGGTTGCAAGAGGGAGGTCGTGTTGGGTGGCAGAAACTGGACCTTGATGAAGGAGAACTCCGCGAGGATGTCCTTCTCCAGGCCATGCGGGTGCGCAGGAGCATTGTCCAAGAGGAGGAGGCACTTCAAGGGCAAATCCTCTTCCTCCAGGTACCGCTTCACTGTCGGGGCGAAGACACTGTTGATCCACTCGACGAAAAGGAGGCGTGTGACCCATGCGCGGCCATTGGAACGCCACATCACTGGCAACCTGTCCTTCTGAATGTTGTGTGCCTTGAAGGCCCTTGGATTTTCGGAGTGGTACACCAACAGGGGCTTGACCTTACAGTCCCCGCTGGCATTGGCACACAACGCAAGTGTGAAGCGGTCCTTCATAGGCTTGTGGCCTGGCTGTCTCCTCTCCTCCTGGGTGATGTAGGTGCGGCGAGGCATCTTCTTCCAGAAGAGGCCCGTCTCGTCGCAATTGAACACTTGCTGCGGGACGTAGCCTTCCTCCTCCACCATGGCCTTGAACTCGACGACGAAGGCTTCGGCGGCCTGGTGGTCTGCGCTGGACGCCTCGCCGTGACGGACGACAGAGTGGATCCCGGTCCTCTTCTTGAACTTTTCGAACCAGCCACGTGATGCTTTGAAGTCCGGGGTGGCTGGCTCCTCCTGCGAAGAAGTTCCTTCGGCTGCCTCCTTGCTGGCCAGGTCTTCGAAAATGCTGGTGGCCTTCTCGCAGATGACCGAGGTGGTCACAGTGTCCCCGACTCGCTCCTTTTCCTTAATCCAGAGGAGAAGCAGGCGCTCCATCTCCTCGTGCTTCGGTGTCCTCTGCTTGGCGATCGTCGTCACGCCTTTCGCTGGAGCCACAACAGCTCTGATGGCCTCCTTCTGCTTGAGGACAGTGCCAATTGTCGAAGGGTTTCGTTCATACTCCTTGGCAATGTCCACCAAGCGCACGCCCCTCTCGTGCTTGGCGATGATGTCCTTCTTGTCCTCCAAGGACAAGGGAGCCCTCTTCTTTTTCTCACCGCTTGGCTTGGGAGCCATAGCTCAAGCCTAAAAAGGACAAAAGGCACAGGCACTGAGCAAAAGCCACAATTGGAAACCACCCCCACCCCCATGGTCACACTCTCTGGCCCAAACTTGCAAAACTCACACCCCACACTCTCAAATCATCACAGCCATGGCCAAAGCACCCCAGAACACAAACCCATAGGCCAAAACCCCCAAATCATAAAATGCCACCCTATGGTGAGAGTCTCTGGCCACATGTGACCATGGCCAAAGTTTTAAAAGTCACACACCACACTTAGAAAACAGCAGAGCCATGAAGAAATCAAAGCAGCACATCAAGGCCATAATCCACAAATTAGAGCATGGCACCCTAACAGCCAAAAAACCCAAAAAAAAGGAACCCAGCACATCAAGGCCATAATCCACAAATCAGAAAATGCCAGTAGCAAAACCCACAATCCACACTTTGAAAACACAAAAAAAACAAAAAAACAACAACAACAACAACAACCACCAGCACCCCACAGCAAAAGCATGGTCACACTGTCTCACCCCACCCCACCCCACAAGAAGAAGGTAAAAATCCATCAACCTACCTGTAGAGAAATTCCTGATGGCCGGTCTTGATCCGAAGATACACCCGGCAAAGCTAGAAAAATTCCAAAGCCAGGAAAAGTCCGAACCTCAAGTGGAACCAAGAGTCAGAGCTCAGAATATCAACTCCTCCTCACACAGTCCACAGGGCCAGACAAAGGGGCCAGATCAAAAACAAACGGTTTTGTTTCTGAAGCAAAGCCACCCCCCCAATTTCGTTAGCCAATCCAAGTGATCAGCTTGATTTCTCAAGCCAATCACTGCTGCTAACGAAATTCAAAATTCGCGCCACAGCTAACCCCTAACCCAGCCTCCTTTGCTTTCCGTTAGCCCTGGAAGCCTATAACTGCACTTTGCATCGTTTGAATTTCGCGCCGAAATGAATTTCGTAACCCGAAAAATATTTCGTAACCCGAAACAGTTTTTCCCTATCCAGCTTTTTCGTATCCCGAAAATTTCGTAACCTGGGTATTTCGTATCCCGAGGCACCAGTGTATACTGCTACTATATAAGCACTAGATTTATCAACTGCTGCACTGATAGAATGGAAAAGAAGAACTTGTTTTTGTTTTTTAATATTACAACTCCCAGGATCCACTAGCCATGCTGATTAGGGAATGCTGTGATTTGTAATCATAAAACGTTACTTTTTCAACATTAGTCAGGGATAAAATCAGTCAGTCAATCTATCTTTTGCTACAGTAGGAAAGCATTTGAAATGTGGTGCTGGATAAGAGTTCTATGGATACCGTGGACTGCTAAAAAGACACAAAAAATGGGTTCTATAGCAAATCCAGTCTGACTTCTCCCTAGAAGCCAAGATGACTGAGGCTATCCTACTTTGGCCATATTATAAGATGTGACTCAATAGAAAAGACAGTGATTCTTGGCAAGGTAGAAAGCAGTAGACAAAGAGTAAGACTGTATTCCAGATGGATAGATTCAATCTAGGAAGCTGCGGCCATGAGTCTGCAAGACTTGATCAGGGTTGTTGATGATAGAGTGACTTTGCAGTCTCTCATTCATAGAGTCACCATAAGTCAAAGTTGACATAATGGCAGTTAACAACAAGTACAAGGAAAGACCCTGGTGTCCAGCTCTCCCAAGCCTGCCAATGCTTCTTCTGTAGTTCCTGGATGTACCAGGGGTCCCAACCAAAAGGAAGGGGTACAATTTGCCATCCTTTGCATTTCACCATCTGATGTGGGTGCCTCACCCTGACTAACTGAAAAATCACCCCAAGTTCGAAGGAAAAAAGAATCCTTGTAAAATTCTGGATAGTCCTGCTTGCCCCTACTTATATCTAGAGGCAGCTGTCCTTCTGCTCAACCCACTTTTACTCAAGTATACAGATTTATTAAACCTTTTGAAGCTGATGGGATTAAATGAGTTTAAATCCAGTCATTAAATATAAATATAGGTTTTGACTGGGCTGCTAAGACATATAAAGACAGGTACAGGCAGAAGTACAGACGTGTATACTAGTGAAAGTTACAGACTTTTTATTAGTACATGAATTGCTTTTTTTTTTTAATGGTGTATATATAGAATACAAAACAGTATTTTCCACACTTAAGCTGTGATACTGGAAACTTCATTAAAAGCAAAGTAATTCCATTGTTTGAAGCAGATATTATGTGGCAAGTGATTAAAACTTCCATTTCGTCAGATATGTGTATGCAAAAATCTAAGAAAATAAAGCTGGCATTTTTAAAAAGGAATGTCACAATACAAAGCAGTTGAAAAGCAAGCCACTGATGCCTAGTCAAATTGGTTTTCTTTTATCAAAGGGAACTTTCATATTCCACACAGAAACAAAATTTATTCCTCACACTGTTATTTGTTTGTTTTTGTCAACAAGTCATTCTTTGGTTCAGAAAGATATATTTTGCTTCAAACTGCAGTTCTGATTGATCAAAGCATGACTGCCTTAACTTTTGTGGGGTCTGCACAGGCCAGAATACCCCAGGAGTATTCTGGGCCTAGAACTGCCCCAATGTCCACCTGTTACCTGACACTCTGGAGTGATGGTGGGCAGTTGCTCACACATGTGTCCCACTGTGCCACTCGCCATCGCTGCTGCAGATCATGCCCTCTGAGGCCAAAAACAAGGCACATTGACCACATGGCTGGGCACCTTCATTCTGACTTCAGAGGGAGAGACTCACAGTGGTGATGGCAGGCAGCACAGTGGGACATGCATGTGAACAGCTGCCTGCTGTCACTCTGGAGCACTCCAGATCTTCTGAGAAGATCCAGAGCAAAAGGTGAGGTTTTGTTTTTTAATTTGGCTTAAGAGGATAAATGGCATGCTTAGTGCTGAATTGGCCAGACATTGTCCAAACAGTTCACACCAGAACTGACACTGTGAAGACAGGAATAGCAATAGCAGCTTTATTTATATACCGCTTCATACCACCTAAACAGTCTCTAAGCAGTTTACAACTGTAACCTAATTGCCCCCCAACAATCTGGGTACTCATTTTAGCAACCTACTCAGAAGGATGCAAGCCTGAGTCGAGCTTGAGCCCTTCACTGGTATTGAACTCGCAACCTTGTGGTTTGTGAGTGATTGGCTGCATTACAGGCATTTAACCACTGTGCAACCAGGGCAGGGGAAGGACATGGCATTTGACCCATGTGGACATGGCTCGTGACAAAGGATCAATGTACATCCAAAGCAAGGCCAGCCCTACCAATAGGCGAAGTAAGGTAGTTACCTCAAACCACAAATTCTGAATGTCATAGAAGGGCAACAAGTTATATAATTTATTATTTTAGCACCAAGAACAAAGCAAGAGGCATTTGTTGGACTTTCAGTCTCCTGTGCCTAAATAACCTGACTGGCTTTGAGTACTATGCATCTTGATTTAGGGGAGGGAGTTAGAAGCACATTTGTTGCCCCACGTCAAGCAGCAAAATGTACTGGGATGGTCCTGATATGAACATTGTTGTTTCGGCATGTCATGGTGCCTGGGCAATGCATTGGACCTTGGCAGTCCATATGCAGTAACTGTAGGATCATCAGCACATTCTGTCCAACATACAACAATGATTTTTCAGCACTCCCTAACTGCTCATCATCAAAAGTAGCACAGAATTCCATAGCTACTTAAAGAGTAACAACTGAATCAGCTGCCATGGCTACAACCCACTTTATTAAATGCCCAAATTTTAGGTTGGGGGGAGAGGTTTGTCAATAATGAGATCAGAGAGAAAGAATAAAGGAAGAAATTATTAAAAATGGCAATTACATTGAGGCCTCAACGCAATCCTGCCCCACATACATCCAAAGAGCAGGCAAGACATCATTACAAACAGCTTTCCAGAAAGAATGGAATGAGTGCATATGGAGGCAACAGCAACCAGCAAAACTCAAGGAGCTATATTGCAAAAACTCAGCTTCTTTAGAGCATTCTGGGGAGCCCTCATTTAGTTATCTTCCTTTTCCCTTATTGCAATGGGGAGGAGGGGTAGCATCCAGAGAAGAACCCAGGTCCTTTTCACATCACAGAATTATAGCCCTATGCCTCCACTTTAACTGTCATGGCTGCATGCTATGGCATCCTGGGGTTTGTAGTCTGGCCAGACACTAGGACTCTCCAGCCAAAAATTCCAAATAACCATTTCTGAACTGCAAATCCCAGGATTTCATAGGATGTTGCCATGACAGTTAAAGGGGAATGATCCATACCACCATAACTGTAATGTGAAAGGGCTTTTGGTGGGGAGGGAGGTTTCAGTCCTCCTAGTCCACATACAGTGGCCCCAGCCTGCAAGTGGATTGCTTATGCCAGGGGTAGGCAACCTGCGGCCCGCGGGCCGGATGCGGCCCGGCAAGGCCTTGGGACTGGCCCTAGCCCGGTCCTGCCGCCGATTGCCGCTGGGGCCTTTGGGGGTCAATTGTCTATAGAAGCCTCAGAAACATGCATTTATATTAACATTTTTTTAAAAATCAGCAAATTTTTTCACGTGTCCTCCATTTTTTTTAAAAAAAAGTGTCTTCCATTTGAAAATTTCATCCTACATTTGTCCTGGTTTATTTATATATTTAATTTTTTTTTAAAAAAATTATTTAATTATTTATTTTTTGGCTTCGGCCCCCCAGTTGTCTGAGGGACAGCAACCCGGCCCCCGGCTCAAAAAGGTTGCCTACCCCTGGCTTATGCTTATCCAACGTAAAAAAGGAGAGTGACTTTCTCAGCAACATACTACAGATTTAATGTATTCATCAGGAGTCAACCTCTCTGACTATCAAGAGAGTGAGATGCCTCTCAAGTTTTAATTCAGAAAAGTAAGTGTGCCACAGCTATCAGGTTTTCAGGAAGCGTCATTTTAGAAGACGTCAAAAAATGTGGAATGAAGAGACAGCTGGTACAGTCCTTATACACTGAGTGGGATTAGTCCGTGCAGCTATTTAAAATTGCCTGTAGAAGCAAGACTCTGGGAACCACCACATCCATATTCATATCCAGCTGCTACTGTTGTCATGATGCAGCGGAGGGGGGGAGAGGATTAAGATTATCTAGTTCTATGATTTTTCTTTTTCAATTAAGATTATCTAGTTCTCAAAAACCACCCCCTACTTCCTACAACCTTTGTTTCAAAATGTGCTGTGATAAGGTACTGTGAAAGCAAACTCCTACAGCAAAATCCTTTACAAGCTAGAACTGAATACAGAAAGTATGTGGGGGTGGGTGGGAGGTGGACCCAAAACAAGAATGCAATCAGCAGGCCAGATCAAATGACTAGAAACATTACATTCATCAGTCAATGTCTGTTGGATTGAGAGAAATGTTTGCTCATGACCTGTGAGAGAAACCAGCTCAAAAACAAAGTTTAAACAGACTGGATGCAATTTTTTTTATGGACAACAAGCTTGATAGAAGTAGCTGTAAAGGAAACTATTTTAATTGGAAAATCTCTTAAACCCCTCTTCCAGGAATCTTGCCCAGACTGTGGCTGTTGAAGTTTCTGGGCATCAGAGGTGATATCTTGGTAATGGCACCATCATAGACAAAGTGGGCTTAAGGCCAGACGAAACAGCTGGCTAGTTTCTCCTTTTGCCATGCAAATCTAGTTTGGAATAGGGATTAATGGAAATGGGGGGGAGGGTTGAAAGAAAAACTCCACCTAGCAAGGATTTGATATGAGAAAAATTATTTAAGAAATAATTGCTGAATTCAGGTAGATTCAAAATAAGCAGTAGAAAGCTGTTTATTTCTCCTCACCAGTACTTTGGGTTTTCCCAGGTTTTTCCCCCATACAATCATTCCATTCATTTGGAGGGCTGTTTGTAGCTGTTTCTAACAATTTCTTAACTCTGCACTAGGACTCTTCCAAAGGTTTTTTAAAAACAACAACACTGCGGGCATATTGGTCTTGTATTTCAAGAGCAAATTTTCTCCTCTATTGATCCCCCCCCCCTAGTTATGGTGTTATTATAGTGCAAATGTAGATTTCACTATTGCACTGAAAGTTCAGCCCCTACATCGTCAATCCTGTTGAGCGTGCAAAATCTAGAGCAGACTTCCACTTGCATTTGCTTACATAAGACTAAAAGCCATTGTGCAACCAGGAACACAGTTTGGCCAGAGTTTCTGATCACATGAAGAGGTCTACTCATAACACAAGAAGGGTAGAGACACTTAGATGGCAGGACCAGTACGTAAGACAGGAGGACATTGGAAATGGGGCTTATGTGCATGACTCCTCCATCTTATGTGTCACTAAAAAGGTAGTGGCCCTATAGTCAGCTAGAACTCTAGAATGTATATACATAAGGAAAGTAAAGGAGGAGGGGAAAAACATGGAAATAATGGGTCATAATAGTATCATTACAAAATCACTATGAATCCCACTAAATGTTTCTAGTGATGTATATCTTGACTTCACATGTCCTCATGTTGTAAATGGGAAAACTGTGAAGTCGAAGGCTTTCATGGCCGGCATCCATAGTTTTTTGTGGGTTTTTCGGGCTATGTGGCCATGTTCTAGCAGAATTTCTTCCTGATGTTTTGCCAGCATCTGTGGCTGGCAAACATTCTCTGAAGATGCCAGCCACAGATGCTGGCGAAACATCAGGAAGAAACTCTTCTAGAACATGGCCACATAGCCCGAAAAACCCACAAAAAACAATGGGAAAACTGTCCGCTTCTCATGAGCCAATATTGTTATTAATCTTGTAGAAAATTTAGCCATTTTTATAAGTGATCTTCCTGCAATAGCTGAAAATATGATACTTTAGCTTTCTGTGACAAACCAGTAAAAGGTAGCACTATCGGAAAGTTTTTGTCACAATGCAGTCTGGTCATACTGCAATTGTGTAAAATCTTAGGAACAACAAGATTTCTCTCAAATTGCTGCTGAATTCCTCCCAGGTGCTATTTGCCTCCTAAGGATATGTTTCATATACACTTCACTTTTAATAGAGTGATCAGTGGTACAGAGGGGTCACAGGACCTGCAGCTATTTCTTTCTTGTTAAATAACATAACATGAGCCCTAAGGTGTTTAAACTTATGTACAAGTCCCTATAGAGATATTAGTTGTCTAGGCTGGAGGGATCGAGGATAGATAGGGGCTGGAGTGGACTGGATGTTGCTGTTCGTTTGTAATGTGCCTTCTAGTCATTTCCGACTTATGGTGACCCTAAGACTTATGGCAATAAAGGGTTTTCTAGGCAAGATTTGTTCAGAGGATGATTGCCATTGCCTTCCCCTGAGGCTGAGGATGTAACTTGCCCAAGGTCACCCAGTGGGTTTACTTGTCGACCTGGGAATTGAACCCTAGTCTCCAAAGTCACAGTCTCTAATGCTGGCTCCCACTGGATGGACATGGAGATAAATATTTCCATTTGTGGTTCACATATGAAGGCTTATACACTGTTAATTATTGTATTAAGTGATGATGTGTATGTCTAAATGAGCCATAGGACACAGCACTTTCATCTCATACAAATTTCATAACATGTCTGTGGTTTCTTCTCAGTCATAAGCTATCAAAAGTAGTAGTGCAGTCAACCGGATATGATCTCTTTCAATCTCAGTGCAAGGATAGTTGACCAAAACCACAAGCATGGACTTGGAACTGTATCAGATTGAAATGAAATAACAATTATCTGACAATATAAAAATGGGTTTGGTGGTGGGGGAGAGATGCTAAGCAGGGTTATTTTCACCAATTCTCTTCTCAAAGGAAGCAACCATTTTAGAAAATTTCTTCCCACTGTGAAAAAAACTTTGAAAACCACATAGTTTTCAAAGCCTATGTACTATTCAGAACTTTTTTTGCAAAAAAAAAATTGTATATGGTTGTTTTGCATCAAAAACACAATTTTCTGAGCACAAAACAGCCATGAAGAGTATCACACGCGAAATCCGCACTGGGATAGATGCAAGTTGTAACCATCAATGATGGATCTTATTGCAGTGCCTAGCGCCCAGGTAGCAGGCAGCCCATTCCCAACCCAAGCGATAATCTCCCATTCCTGTGCACAACTTGTTTCCTGCACAGAAGATGTTGTGAATTTTGTCCAGACTAAGTCCTCAATGACAGCATTTTCTGCTTAGAGAACAGCTTTTTCTGTACATGAAAATATTGTTTTCTGCACAAAACAACCATTTATTGATATTGCACTAAATAAGTCCCAAACTGCAAAGATTCTCATCAGTCCGGGATTCTTCTCAGGGTTTCTCAGAACTTGAAAGACATTTTTCAGATTTTTAAAATATTCTTTCCATCTCTAGGTTCTTTACTTAGGGTTCATAATTATCTGAATAAAAAAGCAAAAAGGGAGGTGAGCCAAGCATGGTTTAGTGCTGCTATGCAATTCATCTGCTATATGATTAACTATAGGGTCACAGCAGAATCTTCGTAAGTAGTATTTGGAAATACCTATAAAGTAAATAATCCACCCACTCCCCTATTACAGAGGCAAGATCAAACCATATTCATTCCCCCGGTCATTTTTTAAACACATGGATTTTATTTTTAATTTTTCAAAGTCTCAGATTGGATCTGAAGTTAGTCTGTTATTTAGCTTATTACTCATAGTAAGGGAAGCCTGAGGGAGGATGAAGCTGGAGTCTTCAAATACTTAAAAAGTTCTTTTGGAAGATAAAATGCCAGCTGTTCAAGTATGGCTACATTCATGGATAGGCCAAAAGCCTTAGCGTCAAGTTACAAAGAAGACAAGTGTGGCCAATTATTAAGAAATTCTTTGTCAGTGACTTTAGCACAGTACTTTGACTTAAATAATAAGTAATGCATTCTGGGAAAAGAAGAGAAGTAATTGTCTCTTAATGGAAATACTAGTCAAATTCATCAGCTGACAACATGTTACAACCTGACATTTTCTTGTAACCTGATTTTTAAAATTAAATGTGGAAAATCGGAACAAATTTAAAGAAGTTTGATAAAGTAATAGATAACTTTTTGTTGCCTTTATACTCACTCTTCTGTGGAGTTTCACTTTTTTCTCTCTCTCTCTTCACCAAAAGGTGAAGGTTCCTGGACAGTTTACAAAATAAAGGTTAAAACTATAAAATACTTGCATGTCATAAAACACTGTGAAATCTATAACCAATTAAAACAGCTATAGAATAAAGCTAATAGCTGAGTTCAACAGGGCAAAGATCTAAAAAGTGCAAGCAAGTGAAAGGCATGGGGCCAGTCTACATGGGCCTTTCCCTCATGTTGCCCTGTCAATAATAATAATAATAATAATAATAATAATAATAATAATAATAATAATAATACAATTTATTTATATTTCCCGCCTCTACCTGTGGATCGAGGTGGGATTACAACAAGAATAAAATACAAAAAACAATAAAAGTTACAATTAACCCCCCAACCCTCCCACCCTTAAGATAATAAAAATTCAAAACTAAAATTTCCAATCAGTAGCACAATCTAAAATAATCAAAATGGAATGGACTATTAAATCCAAGCCATTCTGCCCTCAATCCACTTTTTAAAAATTCACCATCTGCTCTGGATTTTCTCAGAAAATTCAGAGCACTCTGGAGCAACACTAAGCTGCTGTTTACACAGTGTACCACCGTCCTGCCTGGCATCACCACCATTGGCATGGGTCACTCCCTCTGAAGTCACAGTGAGGTGCCCAGCCATGAGATAGATAGATAGATAGATAGATAGATAGATAGATAGATAGATCAGTCAAGACTGGGCACATCGTTTTCGGCCTCAGAGGAAGCAACTCACACCAACAGTGGTGGCAGCAGGTGGCATAGCAAGATTCTGTGTAGACAGCTGCCTGGCATTGCTGCAGAATATGAACATAATGAAATTTGGAGGGAATATGAATGTAACAGAATTGGGGAGGAATATCTGGGGTGGTTTCAGAGCCAGAATACAATGGATTTCTCCTGGAGTATTCTAGCCAATGCAGACCTGTCCTAAGAAGCCTGGGAAAGATCTCTAACTAATACAAAGAACACAACATACATGCCCATCATATGGAAAGCATTCCATGTCAATATGCAACCACTGAAAAGTCCTTCTCTCTAGTAACCATCCAGCTGCCTTCACCTGGCAGGACCTCAGTAGATATATAAGATATTCTTGGCGTTCAAAGTGGAATGTTTTTACTAGGAATATTTACAGTCCCACTTTTGGAGGGGAGAGCTGCTGTCTTGTGCCTGTAACAGTGGATAGACCAAAAAAAAAAAAACCCATCCCAAAATAGCAAATACATCCCTCCTTCACTGGTATGGGCATACAGTGATGGGGAAAGGATCACTTGTAGTCTCCTGCCTCGTACTACAGAAGTTAAAGGCATAGTGTGCTAGTTTAAAAAAATGGATGATAATGCCCTCTATATTTATTGCTCATTTGATAAACCAAAAGTAGAACATTGGCCACCAGTTCCCACATCCATATACTGTATACTCGCAGTGATCAAACTGGTACATTTACTTGATGTAGAAGGTGTGGAACAATTCCCAAGCTTGTGTAACATTGCAAGCTACTCAGATTCCTCTTTTAAGAGATTTCCCAGGGTTTTGTTTTTGTTCAACAAGCAAGTATTATTTTTCACCATTCTACCTGCTCTGGAAGGTTTCTGCATATTTTTAGAAAGCTTGCCCTTTCAATTGGAAAGTTAAGGAATCTGTCCAGTTTCTCAGCAACATAAAACCTCCTTCTAAAGCTGTAAGCAAAAATTCAGTCTTGTCTTCAGTATTCAAAAATCCAGGTATAATTGGGGGGGGGGTCATAAAAGTTTGACACATTTTAAGGATCTTTAATCATTCTGAAGTAGCAGGGTTGTTTTTTATTTTTTTAAAAACACTTTATTTTTACAATGTCCTTTGTTGGTGCTGAAACTCACAGGATGGTTTAAAAAGCTCAATAGTCTCTGTTATATTTTGGTATCAATCTGAACATTATTGGTTCTTTATAGCCCCACATAATAGCACAAAACACATTTCAAAACAAAACAGTTTAATGAGCTGGTCCAATGTGGAAACCCTCATATTTATTGAATTCCAACTCTTACTACCAGCAGCCAGCATAGCTGTGATGTGTATATCTGGACTATTGTGGCTTCCCCTACCACTATCACCACCATGCCTTTTTTATCTCCAGGTATCTTTTTACTTTACAATAGGCTGTAATGTTCCTCTCCTAGCCCCACTCACTGAATTTTCTCCAGTCCATCGTTGCCTCCCGCTCCCCCATTCATTCAGTTGTATTGTAGTAGATTGTTAAATGAAATACTCCTCCCATATTTCAAAATGTCTGTAAACATTTCTGGGATGGCTACATTGGTATCTGGTATAGCAGAAGTAGATAAAAAGTCCTCCAAATGTTATTGACTGCAACTGCCAGCACTGCCAAATGTAAGGAGCTTTAAAAGTTACAGTTCAGCAACATCCGAGGGCTTCATTTTGCCTGCCTCTGTGGTACAGTGTATAAGATGGCATGATGTAGCGGTTTGAATTCTAGACTAGACTCTGGGAGACCAGGGTTCAAATCCCTGCTTGGCCATGGAAAGCCAGTGGATGACCTTGGGCAAGACACACTCACCTTCAGAGAAAGGCAATGATAAACTCAATATGAACAAAGCTTGCCAAGAAAAGGCAGTGATATGCTTGCCTTAGGGTTACCATAAGTTGGAAATGACTTGAAGGCACACACAACATGAAATAGTGCCACAGATACGAGTGTGGCATCTAAAAGTGTTAGTAAGACTGAACTGTGCCAGAAGCCTTCAAACTTATCTTAACCACAGTTTTAGGAGTGATATTTTTTTCAATCTCAAGTCCCTGTCTGCAGTGTATATATCAATCTAGGTCACGATAAGTATTACAAAAGTAAAGCTTCAAAGAGTTCAATCTACTGTTCAGAAATATACAAAATAAAAAAAATAAAAAATGACACCTTAGTGAACATTAAAGACTGAGGATGGAAGTCCCTTTTTCATAGAATCATAGAATAATAGAGTTGGAAGAGACTGCAAGGGCCCAGATCTAGCCCTCCCCCCTTCTGCCATGCAGAAACTCTAAATCAAAGCATCCCCTTTGACAGATGGCCATCCAGCCTCTGTTTAAAGACCTCCAAGGAGGGAGATTCCACTACACTCCGAGGGAGTGTGTTCCACTGTCGAACAGCCCTTACTGTCAGGAAGTTCTTCCTAATGTTGAGGTGGAATCTCTTTTGCTGTAGCTTGCATCCATTGTTCCGGGTCCTAGTCTCTGGAGCAGCAGAAAACAAGCTTGCTCCCTCCTCAATATGACATCCCTTCAAATATTTAAACAGGGCTATTATATCACCTCTTAACCTTCTCTTCTCCAGGCTAAACATCCCCAGCTCCCTAAGTCATTCCTCGTAGGGAATGGCTTCCAGACCCTTCACCATTTTAGTCGCTCTCCTTTGGACATGCTCCAGTTTCTCCACATCCTTTTTAAATTGTAGTGCCCAGAACTGGACACAATATTCCAGGTGGGGCTTGACCAGAGCAGAATATAGTGGCACTATTACTTCCCTTGATCTAGACACTATACTTTTATTGATGCAGCCTAAAATTGCATTGGCCTTTTTAGCTGCTGAGTCACACTGTTGACTCATGTTCAACTTGTGGTCTAATTGGACTCCCAGATCCCTTTCACATGTAGTTTCATTCAGCTAGCTGTCGCCCATCCTATATCTGTGCATTTCATTTTGGACTACAGATCCCAGAATCCTCCACTTAGGGATGATCCCCAAAATAAAAATTTCCAAACTCTGATTAAAGGACCAGTCTGGACTATAGATGTTACTGTTTTATATTTCACCCACTATTTAAATACACACGCACGCACGCACGCGCACACACACACACACACACAGTCAGAGCCAAGGCAAATATGACTTGCATTATCCTAGTCAGGGTCAAGAGGAGAACTTTATCTGGGCAGTTAATAGTTAATCTATGGCATGCAAAGTGTGCATATTATTATTACAACAAAGAATTGGCAGCTGCAGAAGGAAAAGGGCTTGTGCCTCTGCCGTTCAAACTTGTCAGTCAACTCATGCCAGTTCTGGACGTCTGCCTCCTCAGCACACCCTCATTACATGTGTCTGTCTGAGCCGACTTGCTCATCTGTTTGGAGACACACTGCATAAGTCGGGAATTCTCCCTGCTCTGTGGAATTAGATCACAACCTTTCCTGAAGCATCTGCCTTACAACCCTCCTCCTCCTTCTCCTTACGGGTGCTCCTTTTGCTTATGTGGTTGTCTCTTTGCCGCTCTCACAACCTATACGTTTGATTTCTAGAATGGAAGAAGCCGAACTGCTGAAAGAAAGATTGCAGGCCATCACAGTAAGTGCTTATCAAGATTACATGTATATAATATTGCTTTAGAAAATCATGATCACAGCTGCTTGGAGGTGACTGGGGCACTTATCCCCCTACTGTCTGAAATCCTTTGTTTCTGCTCTTATTTGGTTTCGCCTTTGTACATGACAAACTTTGGGGATTCAGAATAATTCTGGGTGTGAATTGCCCTTTCAGCGTGTATATGATTTGACAGTTAGGACTGGGCATTTGAATGTATCCAATGTAGGAGTCCTGCTATGTTTTATATCAGGTTTACATGATGCTGTCATTAAGACTGAGCAGCTTGGTGAGCATGCATGCATGCCTGCATTTGAAGGTCAAAAAGCTAGGGAAATGCTGGAGCTACAGAATTCCACAGCATGAAGAGAAGTACCCAGGCACTAAGTCTTTTGCTTTAGCTGACTGTGGATTTTTCAGGCTTGATAGTTCCTGTGAACTCCAAAGTTTTTGGGAAAGAGCAGACGGGGTGATATTCAAATCAGTTCATATGACAGTCGGGTGATATTATGCATGTTTTTTTAAAAATATATGCCAAGTAGTTGGAGGAAGCAGACTTGGGAGTGTGCAGAGTTTATTTTAGAAGAGGAAGATACAGGGACACAGTCACTTCAGCAACCAAAATAAAAATAACCTCCAACACTGCTCCCTTGATATGCTGTAATCCTGATTTTCTCATGTCACAGCATGTAGGGGCTAATATTGTTACTTTATTTGATTCTTAGGTGCCCTTGCAAATTGGAACTAACAATAAAATTGTAAATCAATTGTAGGTTACAATATCAATTGAAAATATAAAAACATGGGTTCAAAACGCACAGAAGAAACCGGTTACTGTATACCCTAATATTTTTTAAAAAGCAATTCCCCGAAGCCTGCCTGAAAAAAGAGAGCTTTGCAAGCCAGAGGAAGGGCAACAGAGAGAAGAGCAGCCTTACATTCCTTGGCAATGAGTTTGAAAGTCTGGACTCAACAACAGAGAAGGCCTAGTAGGCCACTGAGGCAACGATGTTGGTTTTCGTTTAACGGCAGAGCTGTGATTGGCTGTTAGCATTGTGATGCAATAATACCCATGATCTGAAAGAATGCTTCTGAAGTTTGGCACAACATCCTTTGGATAAAGAATGTTTAATACTTTGGGTTGCTTTTATTTTACATGTATTTCTGTTGCTCCCAATGCAAGCCAGGCTTGTGAAGCAAGGGACTAAAAGCGGGAAATCTTAAAAGTTATGGAATAACTGGTTTCAGTCCCTTCCTTTAATGTTAATTTCGTCTCAATTCAGTCCGCCCACATGAAGAGCAAAGGCTTCTCTTTGGTGAAATGATGTCACCCCTAGACCTTGTAATATTCTCACTTTATAGTTTGCAGTGATTTTTTTTTTAAATCTACTCCAGGATTGCTTTCAGATGAAGTTTTGATCATGTAATTTCATGGCCTCATTCAGCCAATGTCCTCTAATACTTATCCTCCTGTGTTTTCCAACTGCTTCTTTTGACTTTTCCTTTGCACACACACACACACACACACACACACACACACACACAGTTGATTGACGGAGAAAACACAAAATAACCATGCAATGACTTTTGACTGAGAACACTAGGAAGCATCCATCTAAAATACACCCAGGTAAAGAAAGAACCAAGGATTCATTTTAAGCTGGAAGCATGCTGAACCT
>NC_056525.1:106224791-106413016 GCF_019175285.1 Sceloporus undulatus | reverse complement strand
CTCCCCTCCCCACTTCAGTCCATTATAATGTGCCACAACTGATCCACTTAAATGTGTGTGGCCGGATCTGATATGGAAATAAATGTTATTGCCTGAGGAGGAGAAAAGATAATGCCCCCCCCCTTGTCATTTCTCTGTCAGAGCATCCAAAGTCAGTCAATTTAAGACATGAAGCAAAAAAAACCCTATGATCAGTTCACTCCATCCCATAACAATAACATAGTCAATTAAATAGCTTACTGTTATCATTTCATGACACATGCCCCTACCAAAGCTGCTGCCAGAAGCAGCCATCTCATATACAACACAGTATTAGGTCCAACTTTCATTAAAATGCTTGCAGGGCCCATGCATTTTTATGAGCTTATTTGCAAAGTTGAGAAGTACTCTCTACTGAAGGCAGGTTTTGAATCTGCAAACAGTACAATTATAGACCTGCTCATTGTTCTCTATATAATACTAGCAGGAACAGTGAATTACAGAGAGGGAATATCAGTACAGTAGAGCAGGCCCCTACCTCTAAAGGACTTGCAATTTAAGAGTTGGCATGAGGAAACAAAAGGAAAAGCTGGGAAAAGGCAAGTGTAAACAGGAGGTAAATGTATTTTTCTTCCATTCATGGCTTTAGGAGCTGCATTCACACTGCAGAAATAATCCGTTTTGACACCACTTTAACTGCCATGACTCCATGCTATGGAATTCTGGGAACTGTAGCTCTGCTCTAGTGCCACAACAAACTGCAATTCCCAGAATTCTATAACATGAGGCCCCAGTAGTTAAAGTCCTGTCAAACTGGATTATTTCTGCAATGGTTAAAATTGGGCCTGGAATTTCAGGGATTGTGCAAAAGAATTCACAGAAAAGGTGCTGGTTGTGGAACCTCATATGAATATTTTAAGGGAGAAGAGACTAGACTAAAATAAATATTTGAAGAGTCAGATGTGGGGAGGTGGAGGGATCTTCTTCAGATGCCCTTAGAAATATCAAGGCCATTTATGATTTGAGGTGCAAAGATGAGAGAAAGTAAGTTCATCCCACAGTAGAAAAAGAGACAAACTTCCTACTTATAGATATACCTGTAAGCATACTCATCTAGCAAATCTTCATGGAGTCTTTGCTCATTTTGATTAATGACTGGATTATTTCAAGGCTCTCTGTAGGCATTTAGGACAAAAAGAAAGCCTGAGGTTCAGAGACTGGAAGCTGGATCATGTTGAAGTCTGGATTAACTGAACCAGTTAAAACTGCTACCAGGATGTACCTCTGTAAATAAACTTTAAAAATAGAACTCACCAAAGATCAACAACACACCAGCTATCATTCTTTTCTCAAATTCGTCAGCTGTCAATGAGAAGCAGAGGGTGGATATATTGCAAAGGATCTAAACATTACAGTGACATGTGTAAATATTAGACTATCAAATTATTTACTTCCCGTGTTGTTTATATTTACCTTTGGGGGTCACATTACTCCTATCTGCAATGAATATTCTTCACAAAGTTGTAAGATGATAAGGGGAATTGGCCCTAGCCTAGCTGATAATTCCTCTGAAATTACCTCTTATCGCCCAATTGAATTCTCCTTTGTTGTTTCTCAGTGGGATGCTAGTTAATGCATAAAGAACATGCATACATTTTGAGATGAGGGAGAAAGCTGATTGGAATCAGATCAAATGGATTTGGGTTTGTTGTTCTAATTTTTGTTCAGTGAAACAAAATTATTAGACAAAAATAATATTAGAAATGCATGTCCATGAGATCTTTTTCCTTATATTGAAGCAGATGCTTGATATGTAACAACAAAAAAGAACAAAAAGGCTACTTTCTAACAGTATACTGAGATTTGTTCTCAAAATACAGTCTGTTTACATATTTGCTTTTCCTAAAGAGTAATTGGAATTGTACTTCTATTCCATGAGATAGGGTTCCATAATTCAACAGTGCATGCTCTCTCTGGTGCACTACAATTCCCAGGATTCCTGGGGAAAACCATGAGTTCTGAAGCAGTGTAAGACAAATATAGGTTTGCTGTCTAGCTAGATTCAACACAGGGAACTGGACAGGAGGACTATGTCCATGTTGGTTCTGCTAGAGTTCTCCATCAGCCATGCTATCATTCTGGGCTGCCTCTTTGTTTTGGGGCCTGGAGGCATTGTTTTACATTGGCTCCATTCCTTCATAGGCTCCATTCCTGGAGCAGCAAATCCAGAAGATGGTGCTAGCTGGGTTACTCCTGCTTGACCTCAGCAATAGGTTAAAACATTTTTATTCAGACAGGCTTTTAAAACAGAAAGTTTTTAAAGAATGAGTATTGTTTTAACTGAACAGTTGTTAAGAGCTTTGGAATTGCATTTTATTCTTTTATTGAAATTGATTTGTTTTAATACTGCCAATAGTTTAACTCTATTTTAATGCTCTCTTTTTGTATGTTTTGAATTGCATCATTCCTTTAAGTTATGAGCAACTTTGATTGCCAATTCTGGTGAAAAAACAGGACATAAACAGATATAGTAGTCGTAGTAGTAATAGTGGTAGTGATACATTCTGATAATTTCTTCCCTTCTTTTCATACCATCTTGTTTGGGATAAATTTATTCCTCTTTCTAGCAGATTAAAACAATTCCCCACTTCTAATACCTTTTTTGTGGCAATTATACCTCTTCTTGTCCAGCAAAAGTGCTTGATTATATTTGAAATAGTAATTATACCATGTTTGTTCCCTTTGTTTCTTACCACCTACATGCAGAAATAGAAACTTCAGATCTTATCGCTCATCTTTTTAAATCGGCTCCAGCCTTGTGGTTGGAGCTGGGATGCGGGATGGAGGCAGGGATTATCACTCACTAAATCACTGCCAAACTGCTAGCCACTATCAGCCTGGGTACCAGCCATGCTCTGCCAGCACTTTTTAGAAATCGGGAAGGTTCCAACTTCTAAAATGTGCTGGCGGAGCGCAGCTTGGACACGGCTAGGACCTGGGCTGATGGCAGCCAGCGGTTCGGCGGTGATTTAGTGAACAATAATCCTCACCTGCATCCCACATCCTGGCTCCAGCCTGGGAGGCTGGAGCTAGTTTTAAAAGGTGAGCGATAAGCGCCTTCATTTCATTTAATACCACACAAGCATACTAGTACTGGCACTTCTTTCTTTTTCTTAAAATTGCCAGCCTTTGTACAGTACTTCATTCCAGTTTCAAAGATGAACCAGGTAAGCTGCAGACTGGTTGCTCTAAGTTTATAAAGAGAGCAAGTGAATGAAGAATGTTAGCATCAACAAGAGAAAGAGATGGGCCTGTTGAAGCCATGCCCTCCCACTGTCCTGATTTGGCAGGGACAGTCCTAATTAAATCCTCTTTCCACTTTCTCAGCTGCCTTTTAAAATGTCCCAGTTTCTCTCTGTCTCCCACTTTCCCTCTTTGTCTTTGCCATACTTCCATTGGGGCAAACTGAAGTCAAAGTCCAAAAGTAGTTTGAACTCAACTCATCAGGGAGTGAAGAGAAGGGAGATCAGAACCTCTTCCTTCCCAGTAAGCTCAAGCAAAAGCAAACTGCTGCAGCCTCTCCTAGCTTGTGTGTGCTCCGTCATCAATAACTTTTGCCATTGTGGCCACACTCTGATGTTGCTTGGCCACTTGTGTCCCAGTTTTCATCTGTGAAATGTTGGAGGGTATGTTAAAGTGGCGAGCCCACTGTCTAGGTCTACTCCACACTCCACAATCCTGGAGCCATCATCAATTTTAGTAGTTTTTAAAATCATTTTAAAATTGGTTTTTTTGGTGGAACTTCTATATTACAGAGCTACAAAGTGCACACCAACCCCATTCCGGGCATCCACGTTGCTTTTGTTTGTTTTGTTTTTTTGCCATGGGAACTGCTCACAGTGAGTGAGTCATTTGACATGCTTGCCATAAGCACAGAATTATTCTATATGTAATCCACATTGCACCTGAAGTATATATTCAGCTGAGGCAAGCTCTTTCTCATCAGCAAAGAGCAGGAAAACATGCCACTACAAGATAGATGAATGAATGCCCTAGTCCTTCAACTTGACAAAATAGATGTGGCAACTTTCAACTAAAGGCAGATAAAATTATTCCATTTAATGACTAATACTTTCATGCTTTTGAGGTCTGCAGCCAAAGACTGGGCTGGTTATTTTTAATTAATTTGTGAACATTAGCCTTATGCAGCTCAATAGTCCCTGATCTTAGGGTAGTTCCCCCCACCTTTTCTGAACTTTCTTTTCTAGTTTTCCTTCAACACTAAATCTCCTTATTTCAACCTGCTCTTCTTTAGCTCAGGACCACCACCTCTTACAACCTTCCTTTCTTAGGCCCCACCTTATCCTCATCCTAAACTTTACCGAGAGTCTTCTTCTACCTGCCTTTTAACTAGTCCAAGTAGTTCAGTCAATGGCAGCCAGAGATTCTGGGATCAGAACTTCTTAGACAATGGTGATCTATTCCAGAAGAAGCCAGCCAAAGAAAGCCTAGGGTGTAGCCACACTGCAGAGTTAAAGCAGCTTGACACCACTTTAACTGCCATTACTCTATCCTATAGAATCCTGTGATTTATAGTGTGGTAAGGTATTCAGCTTGGTCTGTCAGAGAGCTCTGGTGCCTCACCATCTACAAATCCCAGGATGCCACAGAAGAGAGTCATGGCATTTAAAGTGATGTCAGATTGCTTTAATTCTTCAGTGTGGCTACAACCAGAGTTGTTTTTGACAACCTAACAATTGAGATAAGACCACTGGGCAGCACCACACATTCCCTTCCTACAGGGTTGGGTGGATCTGTATTGTTGACCCCCCACTCCTGTTCCTATCATCCTTCACCTCTAGGCGGGCCAGTAGAGTGAATGGGAATTAAGATTCCAACAACCATCTGGAAGACCATAGGTTTTTCACCCTTTATATTACTAGTTTAATTAACTCCTAAGGTTGAAAGAAATTACAAAACTACTTGCTCTATTTTAACTGCCTAACAGTATTTTCCTCAGATATATCCCATGAATTCATGCATACCAACAAATACAATGCTACCGCTTGACCCATAGCATGCCTAAAATGAATGAGCTCCAATAAACTGATATTGGCGGGATACAGACTGCCCAAAGCAGGCGGTCTCCCGCTGTCCTAGTTTGCTCCACGGGGAAGCCGCAGCCTCCAGACCACGGGGCTTCCCCGCGGAGCAAAAAGAACCCTTAAAAGACAGGTTCTTTATGCGGCGTGCTTGTGATGCCGCAATGCGCCAATGGTGCACTTGCTGCATCACAAATTTGCCGGGACATGCGGACACTAGGCGTCCGTCACGTCAAAATGGCGGCGCCCATATAGACAGGGCGCCGCCATTTTGATGTCCTGGCGACATACTAGGGATAGGGAGCATCTAAAAACTATGCTCCCGGGCAACCCTAGTACATTGTCAGGACGTACTAAAAGGCCCATGTAAACAGGGCCATTGTTTGGAGTGGGGAGTTGTTGCAGCTACATGCCTGCTTGATCTGAAGCAATCCACATCAAGCAAAGGCATGTGGTGGATAGTGCAGGACTGGTATTGTGCCTCTAGAGTACTACATATCCAGAGCTTCACTAATGGATTGCAGGGAGTGTGGACCACACCAGATGAAACCTCAAGAGAGGGGTGACTCCACTGCTCCCCTAACATCTGACGTTTGGCAGAAACTGGCTGTAGAGTTTGCATGCATCCCTTTCAAATACTGGAGATGTGGTGAATGGGGTGAGACTCAGCGGGAGAAGAAAGGAGAAGACTCAGGTTTTTAATTTTTTTTAATTTTATTTTTATTAAATTTAAATCTATTTAAAATATATTTTTCAGTCTTCTTTAAAAACACTCCATCTTACCATATGTTCATTTTAATAACATGAAACCATTTACATGTAAATACAGTGAGCCCTCCCCTTAGGTGGGGATCCATTCTGGATCCCTCCGCATAAGGGGAAATCAGCGTATGCTGGAGCCCCATTGGAAGTAATGGGTGCATGCCCCATTAGTTCTTCTGGAGTGCACGAGGGGCTTTTCCGGCATGGCTTTCAGCGTATGCACTGTACATTTAGGCTGTATGTATGATAGTGTAATTGTAAAAGTATACTTTTAATTTTGTTAGATATTTATGTCAGAACTACATTCAGTGATATATGGGGATTACTATTTCTGAATAACAGTACAAAAAACATTACTAAGGATTCTGTATGGCATGGTATGGGAGGAGGTCAATGGGGGCAGGGTGACAGCATGAGTTAGTGCACCAGGTGATGCCAACCCTAGTGACACCACTGCTCCATGTTATGTGTCCTGATCTAATGTGCCTTCACATTACCTGTTTTATATGAAGTAGACATGGTAGACTTATATTTCAGGATAGAGATACAATTAGTTCTAATGTCTTATTTTTGCATCCAGTGGCTAAATGCCAACTGGTTTTAACTGTAAAGGAACTAAATTTATTATCAATTCAGATTGGGGGGTTTGTTTTATTTTTTCTTAACTATTCTGTAGATGGGAATAAAAACCCCTTTTTTGTAATTTTCAGGACAAGAGGAAACTGCAAGAAGAAATCACACAGAAACGCCTTAAAGTAGAAGAAGAAAAACTAAAACATCAGCACTTGAAGGTAACTCTTGGAAATTTTCTGTTTGCCTTCCTTCTCTGGATGTTCACTGCATGAAAAGAAAAAACAAGTGTGCATGCACCTAAATAGATTTCTGTGCATTTGATGGCTGGCCATTGAGTGTTTGACACAATTGCACAGAAAAACAAAGTGGGAGGAGAAACTGACAGGAAGAAAGTGGAAGCTTGGCCTGTCTGTCAGATCTGTGTTAGTCCATTCACATATGGAGGGAATCGCTTCATGGGTATTTATTTCATATGTGCATTTGTATCTCAGATTTTGTTGAGTGTTCTCAAGATACATGTTCCACTTTTACTTCACAGGATTTTTACCTTCACAGTAATGCTATCAGATAGTTTGTCTTCACTGGCTAGAATACCCTGGACTGCCCCGAATTCCCCCTGAGTTCCCATCCTCCATTACCTGTGCTTTCTCTACAGCAACAGCAGTGGTTGCGATCCATGTTCATCACCCGGCAGCACCACTGAAGTCACAATGAGGCACCAAGGCATGTTATTGATGCTGGGCACATTGTTCTGGCCTCAGGGTGACTTGCACCCACAGCATCAGACAGCTTGCAGGGGTCACGTGGGAAGGCAACTGTCCATCATTAATAAGAATAAGAATAATAAATTTTATTTGTGTTTCCCCGCCTCTCCTATAGGATCGAACCGGGGTTACAAACTAATTAAAAACCATTACACAATCTCATAAAAACAGGATAAATAAATTCCAATATAAAATTCTACAAGCTCTATGGACAGCATACAGCAGGGTAAGGCAGGGAATCAATCGCCTCGAAAATACTATTCATTCTACAGAGGGGAAGGCTTGGCAAAAGAGAAAGGTTTTAAGTCTCTTTTTAAATGATTCCAGGGGGGTCATAAGACAGAGCTCCTCGGGAAGACTATTCGAGATCCACGGGGCTACTACAGAAAAAGCCCTCTGGTATGTAGAGACATATCTGGAAGATGGTATTTCCAACACGTTCTTCCCAGATATTCTAAGTGTGCGGGGCGGATTATATGGGGAGATGCGGTCCCTTAAGTAACTCGAGCCCAAGCCATGTAGGGCTTTATAGGTGATAAACAACACCTTGTATTGCGCTTGGAAGCGAATGGGCAGCCAGTGGAGCTCTTTCAAAATAGGTGTTGTATGGTCAAACCTGGATGCACCGGTGACCAATTGCTGCAGAGAGAGCTGAAAACCTAGAGTAAAAGGTAAATTTAGGTTAAAGGGAGGAAAGACTGGATCGGGTGTGGATGTTGTGAAGAAAATCCTCTCTCAACTTGGCCATGCATCATGTAAACAGAATGCAATGGTCCAGGGGGGAGATTCAAAGTAAATAACCCATGTAGGCAAGCCACAAGATTCAAACCTAAAATCACCCAAGGAGCTTCGTGGCCCCAGGAAGATTTGAACATCCCTGGTTGTAGTCCAATACTCTAATCACTATGCCACAAACTCTAATTCTAGCACTAAATACTAGTCCCATCTAGAGGGGATCTATTGAGTAGGCTGTTGAAATGATTTACAGAAATCAGCACTTATGTAAATCTCATTACTTCAATAACTCTTCTCTAGTTGGAACTAGCAACTAGATTTAGCCCTATGAATTTATGTGTGAATCAACCTTAGATAAATGTAAGCCTTACCTAAACAATACTGCTCAAAGTACAAGCACTATTTCATACACAAACCTCAATGTTTAGTTAACCTTTCTCAGTGTTTCCTTAACATTTAAAGGTTTCATTCTGTATTTTTCTTAGGTTTTTGTTGTTAGGTTTGCAGGTGCAATATTCACTTTACCTACTAGAAAACAATAGACTTCATTAAGAAGCACTGGACACTTCTGAAATCATGTAAACAGGCTAGTGGTGTTTAGTCATGTTGTTCTGCAATTGAAAATGAGATCATGGCCAGAAATAATTCCTTCCTAAAAGTATGGATGTCGTTTTGCCAACAGGGTGTGTTCCCTTTGGTACTGGCACTTTGCTTTATACACCATAACAATTAGACTCAAAAAGCATTGTGTGGAAGATCTTACTAACATCCTCAGGCAGCAGCTTATTTTATCTGGCAAAAACTTTCAGTCAATTAAGTTTAATGGATCTTAAATGAAAAAAAAATGTTTGGAGCCTGCTTCCCACGCATAGGAGAAGCATCTGCAGATTTTACACTTGTGTCAAACCTGCCAAGTTCCTTGGTATGGAATCCCAATTACTGATGGATCAAGTAACCAGCTTGACATGAATGGGAAGGCAGGGGAGGAAATGACTGATTCTCTACTCTCAAGCTCTGCTTTGCAAGGACAGATTGACATTTCTTATTATATTAAACATTGAACAACAAAAAGTCCATAGTGCTCAGTTGTTGAAAATACTCAAAACCATAACCATTTCCCCATACAAAAAACAAAAAAATCCCAAAACCAAATAAAAAATCTCAGCACAGTTTGTGCCCAGTCTAGGGAGTTGAATGAAATTACTTGGCTGGCAAAGTCAGTTACAAAATGCACACACTGCAGAAGTTACACAGGTGATCATCTTTAGTTTCTCCATCTTGTTCAAGCTTGAAAAATCTCCCAAAACACAAAGGGCTGGGTGACACTGCCCAAGTCTTTGGCAGGGATAACGTATGAACTATTGGGAATTAACAGGCTGCTTGGTGTATGTCACCAAATCACTCCAATTTGCAACTAACCAAACCATGGGTCTACCATCTGTGGTTTGAAGGAAGGCTATTGAAACAAAGTTTAGAATATACATACGAAACATGACAGGCCTGTTATAAGACTTTTTTCTCTTGTTTGTCCAAGGAGGATACCTGAGGATAAAACACCAACAGGCTCTTACTGGTTTGGTACATACCAATAAATAAACTACACACAGTGTTGCACACAGGAGTAATTCATCACCATGTAGGAGCAACATAGCTATGCCCAAGGAGCCAAGATTTTAAATGAGTGTGTTCACACACACCTATTGAGGGTGAATCAATTTGTCTGAACCAAATTGCTTAAGCTCCATAGCCCCTTTCAATTATTTACTATCACTCCATTGCATTTTCATTGTACACATGGCGGCAACATGGTGGCAGGACGTGCCTCTGATTTACACAGATTTGTTCAATACCTCTAAAAGAAGACACACATATGTATTTGTATGCATGGTCCAGGTGATCTGGAACTTTGATTCTTCAGGACTCCCAACTGCATAGGCAGAATGCTGTTTAACTGCAGTGGCTGCAACCTATGGATTTCCGGCGTGTGTAGTTTAAAGCTCTCTGGCTTATACTTCTAGGTACCATTTTCCTAAATTGCAGATTCCATGATTCCATAGGATAGAACCATGGCAGTTAAAGTGGAATCATTCTGTTATTATTGCATAGTGTGAAAACAACTAAAGTCTTCTGTGAATCTGTTCAGATGTCCAGTAAAACATAAATAAATTGGGAGAGGTAGACCCCGGTGTCCATGCAAATGGTTGTTTGCTGAATGTGTATATAAATAGATGATAGCATAACATTTGAAAAAGACTACCGTGTTTTTCCATTCTTGTCTACTGGCCATCATAATGTAAAAATGTTCATTGTTCAGGAGGGTTTCCCAATAGATAACCTGTGTCCCAACAAGTGCAAAAAAAGAAACATTGTCGCAGTACATACCACCATAAAGCTGTGTACCAGCGCCGATTCTAGGGTTAGGGACTGCACAGCAACTGCATGGTCCCTTACCCTAGAACATACAGATGGCGTAACAATGGTGGCGCCTGGGTAAACGGGCACTGCCATTGTTACATAAGCACCGCACAGAGTCTGCACATTGCCGCGCAGTGCTTACATGAGTGCGCCAATGCTGCACTTGTTACACCTCCCCTGCGGCTTAAAAAGAACCTGCTTTTCCCGGGTTCTTTTTCCTCCGCAGGGAAGCCATGTGGTTTGGCGGCTGCAGCTTCCCTGCAGAGGAAAGTAGGCTGCCGACAGGCCACCCTTTTCGGGCGGTCTGTCCCAGGCCATTGATTCAGTGTAGGATTTAATGTATCCATGACATACCAGGTTCGGTGAGTCCATTGGAGATTCCTTATGTATAAATGAAAAATGATTGATTGATTTTTATCAAGCTGCTGCGTTATCTTAATCCAATGAGAAGGACTTCAGTTTCTCATTCTGTTCAGTATCTGAAGGAAGGTTCTTGAAACAAAAATTTAGAATATACATACAAAACATGACTGTCCTTTATCATGTGCATTCTATTTAGGGCAAAACCAGATGAGTGTTATTTTTAATTGGCTTTATCACCCTCCATTTCTGTTGGATCCAAAATGTCATTTTCTCTTGATCATAGTCCCTCATGCTTGTTTCTTGTACCATCCAAATAGATTAACCTTTGATTCCCTATAGTCACATACGTCCTTATCCGTACTTTTTGGAAAATTACTGTCCTTCTAACAGAACCATGTCCTTTTTTCATCATATGTATTCCAGTAATTTTTAGGAAACCAACATTTTCCCTTGTTGTTGTGTTCCTTTGTTTTTTTTCTAATTTATGGTGACCCTAAGTCCAGGGCCTATAAGAGCAGGGTTCAGCCAATACATTGGTCTGGAGCCTGGAGAATCGGGGGTGTGAGTATATTTCTGATGGCCCCCTCCCTCCAAAAAAAGACCTCACAGCCCCTTTCCATTGCATTAATTTAGAAACGATAGCAAGGTGTTATAATGGCTTTTTACCAGAACCTGTGTGTTTTTCCTATGAAACGAACGGATCATTTCGCTCTGAATCCATGAATTTCACAGGGTTTTCTCAAGCATGGAATACTCAGAGGTGGTTTTGCCAGGTTCTTCTTCTGAAATATAGCCTAAAACTCCTGGTATTCATTGATGGTGTCCCATTCAAGTACCCTTACCAGTGGCAAAAATGGAGGATGGTGGGAAAAGTTAGAAACACAAAATTACAAGTAGGATGGCCAATATGTAAACACCACCGACACTCCCCACAAAAAAAGAGGCACTCAAAAATATCCCACAAACAACAGTAGTTAGTGATCCTTTGAGAAATCCTATCAGGAGAAAATGAGGTTTGCCAGCACCTTATAACGAATTCTAGCTAAATCAAAATGGGAAAAGTGAGGAGGGAATGAGGAAGAGGGATGTGCCCACAGCTATATAGTCATCATACACATCATTAGACATATTCCTGTCCCACAACAGGCCAAAAGAGAAGTGGGAGATTCATGACTGAAAAGGACATCAGGCTGTCCTGCAATAAATCCTCTTGCTGGATTTTTTCCAATGTGAGACAGCATGGGAGAGAACAGGAAAAAAGCCTACAGCACCATGTAAGATCCCATGCACCATTTCGATTGCTTTGAACCCAATGATCAGTGGTAACACTCATCTGGAGTGCTTAAACTTCCTCTGAAGTTGGTCTAAAAGTAAATCTACTATATGTATGATGTTTGCCTTCAAGTCATTTTCGACTTACGATGACTCTAAGGCTAACCTGTCACAGGGTTTTCTTAGCATGTTTCTCAGCATATTTCTACAGGCTGAGAGATTGTGACTTGCCCAAGGTCACCCACTGGGCTTTCGTGGCCAAGAGATGATTCAAACCCTGATCTCGAGTCATAGTCCAATTCTCAAACTGCTATTATACTCTAAGAATATTTAAGTAATATTTAATAATTACTAAGGGGAGTCATTTCCATCAAATTTGTAAAACCAATGGACATTTGAATTTTACTATAGCCTTCATGTAACCACTTAAAATTTAACAGCAGAGGCAGAAAAGTTAGGTTTTGAAAAGAGTCATTAGTACTACCAAGGTGAAAAAGTAGTTTGCTGCCTCTGTAGTTACATCTGGAAGAAACTCTTAACTTTTTTATTTCTTGAAAGCAACTAAAGTCATTACATTTAAAAATACTCAGGTTTACACTTGATTTTTTTTTAAAGTAGCAACTATCTACTATTAAAAATTGGACTGTTTCAATTATACAAGTTTCTGGAGTGTGCAAACAAAATATATTGTTCTCCCATCCACCTCCTCATCCCCGCAAAAACAGAGGGCAACATGTGCCAGCACTCAAACCAAACTGATAGGCTGATTCTACACTGAAGAAATAATGCAGTTTGGGACTGCTTTAACTGCCATTACTCAATTATTTTTGTTAACATACAGTATTTTTTATTAAAAATTTAACACAGGGACATAGACAAACAACACCAACCCACTTTCCCATCCCCCTCTCACCTTAAAAAAAATTCCTGCATATTCTCAATTTTCTTAAGTTATAATATTTTATAATATATTATTACTTAAATATTATTACATAAAAAATAGATATTTTAACATACCATCCAGAATGGTTTTTTTAACACTCATATTTTGCAGCTTCACCCAATCCAATAGTGAATGTTAATAGTATTATTACTGATAACTATGATTATACAATTTGTTTTATTATATAGAGATACAGAGTCCATCATACTGTTCTCAGAAAATATAATTTTAAAAAGCTGGCAGCATACATATAAAAGAAGCATAATTAGAAACTGGTGAATCGCTGTAGGAACCAGAGTATTAGTGAGCAGCTGCTCTGTATGATAAAAGAAAGGTCAAATCTACTCTTGGTTGCATGTTACAAAGCCAAAAACCAAGGATGTTGCCTTGGATCTCCCACTGACATGAAGGCATATCTCACAGTCAGGTTCCTCTGTGCCACTTTGAAGATTAGTCTCCAAACACATGAAAACATCCTTGCTTTTAATTCCCATAGCATCCATAATGAATGCAGCATGATTTGACAAGTAGCATATAACTCAGTCTGCTCTAATGGCAAAATGTGTTCTTTGTAGTGACTGTACTGTAGATGCTAGAAAGAGAGACACAAGTCTAGACACTGTCCAGTCACGAGCAAACTTCAGGTTTGCAGGAGCCAGGTCGTATTTTACTAGAGCTTCAGGATCCATCAATCATGCCTATGCATCTGTCAACCAAATTATTTGTTTTGACTACCACAACTGATAGTGTAGTGATTTGAGTGTTAGACTAGGACACTGAAGGACCAGGTTTTGAATCCCCACTCAGCCATGGATACCCACTGGGTGCCCTTGGGCAAGTCTCACTCTCTCAGCCTCAGAGGAAGATGGGCAAAACCCCTCTGGACAAATTCTGCCAAGCAAACTTAATTATAGTGTTGCCTTCGGGTCACCATAAGTCAGAAATGACTTGAAGGCACACAAGAACAACAATCACGACTGTACTAAACAATGAATTCTATACCAAACACACTCAGGGTTTTCCCTCAAGCCTAACTGGGATCAAACAGTATGATTTGGGGCCAGACTAGATTGTTTTGTTACTGTCATTGTTAAGTGATTGGGAGACATGAATCCTTGCTGACCTTTGGTAAATCGCCAAAACATCTAGAAGCAGATTTTTCATTAGAGATCTGCAGAAGGGACCCTGCTGCATTCAAGGGAAGCCCTATTGTGTCTTGTATAGTCATCAGCCAAGGGGTCTAAGATCTCTTCCACAATGCAAAATTATAGCATTTTGATACCAGTTGAACTGCCAGCACTACATCTTATGGAATCCTGGGATTTGTAGTTTTATGAGGCATTTAGAATTCTCTGCCCAAGAGCTCTACCATCTCACCAGACTACAAATCCCAAGATCCCATAAGAAGCAGCCATGGCAGTTGAAGTGGTATTAAAATGCTATAATTGTGAAGCATGGAAGAGACCTATGTTGGTAAGTAACCAAGAAAGAACTTTTTCTGTAGTAGCACCATGACAGTAGAACTCCCTCCAAAAAAAAAAGGCTAGCTAAATCTTTGTTGGCTTTCCCATGGGCAGCCAAAATAATATTATTTTGTATATAACTATGTTATAGTGTGTAACTATAATGTAACTATATTATTTCATTTTCCCCCCAAAAATGGTTTGGCTATTGGCTTTTAAAATTGGCTTCTTAAAATTGAATTCTGTTTCTTTTTAAAGAATGTTTTTTGTCTTCTAATTGTTCATCATTTTGAAAACCCTGGTGGGCAGAGAGATAAATAAGAATAATAAATGCATTTATAAATTATCCAGGACTGTTATCATCCATGGTATAGCATTCTTCCAATGAAAAAATTGTAAAGAATTTGAATGGGGGGGGGGGATAATTTGTAACCAAATTCTCAATGCCAAAATGGTCACCAGGAAAGTGATAATCTGATTATCAATAAATGCAAATACAATAAAAGTCTGTTACGAACAACATGTTTAAATGTTCTACTGTCTCTTCCCCCACCATGGCTCCGGTTTGACAGCTTCAGCCCTTCATAGCTAGTTTCTTCCTGTGTATGAATAAAAGCTGGAATTCTTGTTGCCATGTAATTGCTAGGGAATCGATTTCTTCACACCTTAAGAGCAGCTCAGGGATGCCTGGTTGCCTAGCAAATGCAGCGCACTTGTCTTTTACAAAATGGTAACTTTTCCAGCACTGAACCTCCAGCAGAAATGAAGTGTCCTTGCCAAGTAAATGGAAGGATGCCACCAGGTCAAAAGAGAGACAGCATCACAATAATAGGTTGTGCCTGGGAGAATGTGAAAAAGAGGACTTCAGAACAGGATTCATGGGACATATTGATCATATTAATAGATTAATGATAACAATGAAAGAAAATATTGAGAAGAATAAGATAGAATAAAATAAAAAGCAAACAATTAAAAAAGTAAACAAGCTAAAATGAAAATTAAAAAATCTTAAATAGATAGAATAATGAGGGGAAAGGGGATATTATGGATGAATGAAATGTTAATGAGAAATGCTGATAAAACCTGATAGGTCAATATAAGCAACAATGAAATATGTAAAATAATTATTTTTATTGTTGTATTTGTTGGTATGTTTGTTGTTTTATAAAATTTATATGGTTTGCATGTTGTTTTTATGTTAATAAAAAGTTATTTTAAAAAAAGAAAGGAAGCGCAGGACCACCTTCTGGATCCGGATCACCATGCATAAGGATGGGAGATTTAATTATTCCATCCCCAAATCCTTCCTTCTTGAAATCCAGCCACAGCTAGGAAAGTTCCCAATCTCTTTTGCACAACAGATCTGGTTTTGTATGTATGTGTAATGTAAGAATGCTCACATGTATGAGATTATGAAGCTTTAGGAGTACTGTGTATCAGTTATGGTGCAAGAAGTTGCAGAGTATATTTTTAAATTCCTCTGATTTACGTTGGCTGTACCCTTTTCTTCCCTGTTCCACACATACAGGAAATGTGGATTTGATGTACTGTATATTCCATCACTTTACAACAGAGAATATTACTGGGACATCAGTAGAAGAACTCGTTTAGAACCTTAAAAGAGCCTTGTAGACATTCATCCCATAAATGTTCATTAAAATATGATATCTCCAGTGTTTTCTATGTGCCAAGCCTCAAGCACGTTTTACTTCTGATCATGGAATGGTTGGTTGCCAATGAAGCTTTATGGGAATCTTTTGCTTCTGGCCAGCTCACAGGCCTACAGGCATCCCAGACATGTTCAGGGTCTTGATGACAGTAGTTCATGCTACAGCCTTATTACCAACTATTGGGTGGAATATGAACCCCAAAAGGCAGTGGCAACATTCCATCATTGAAGCCATTCTGAAAGGCTTATCACAGCATTCTATTAGTTGCCTCTATTTGGTATAATATACCACAAGCTGCTTTATCATTTAAGAAGCCAGTATGTAAAGGAGTAGTGGGGAACCTTTGGCCCTCCTGATATTTCAGATGACAACTCCATAGTCCATAACCACTGGTCATGCACTCTGGGGCTTCTAGAAGTTAATGTCAGAAATGACCAAAGGGTTCCTCATACTCACATAAGGGTTCCATCTAAGAGCTGCATTCTGTAGTGCTGTCTTCCCTACCCTTGAGCCCTTCAGATATGTTGAATTACTACTCCCATCAATCCCAGTCAGCATGATTGTTATGCACATGTGATTGTTTTCTATTGACTGTATCAGCAAGTAATAATTTCCATGTGTGAATAAGCAATTACAGATTAGTTGCAACAACTCATGGGGTTGCCAACTCAAATACAGCACTTTTCTCCAGCATTCAACTTAGAAGCATCATGAGATGAATGATCTAAAGATATGGAGCATATAGGAAACCTTCACTTGCTGTGTGTGCTATATGAACTCCAAAAGCATTCTTTTTCCCCCATGGAGAAATCCCCAGCTCCTTTGTTTGCATGTCCTTTCTTGCCCTTCTTGCTGTCATCATCACCATAATCATTAGTTGCTATTGTTTCAGGCACACTGAAGGAAGAGCTTTCTAATTTCATCATGGCTGGGATGTTATCAAATCATTTCATGTCAGAATTTGCAAAGGTCAAATGCCACAGGCATCTGTAGTCAAGCTGGAGACTGCAACGACAAGCAAAGGGTTTAATCCCCATTCTAAATATCCCCCCACCACACACACACAAGGTGTGGGAATCATGTGGTTATCCAGATGTTGTTGGACTGCAACTCCTGTCAGCCCTAGCCAGTGGAATTAATATTATGTAAATCCAATCATTCATTCCCTGAGAAGGAAGAAAATATCACATGAACTAGTTTATGATGTCATTAAGCAGCCAGAATGCTGTCGTTGCAGATGACGCTGAGTGATACCGCTCAACCAGCAAGCTTATCACACCATGCCAGGTTATACCATTTGAAAACTGCTGCACTTGTACTAGAAATGATTGTTGACAATGTTATCACACCTTTGCCACATTTGCACTGTAATAGTGTGATCTGCATCTTCCCCCCCCCCCAACTACACTAATGCCATTATCACCACCCCATTTGCCCTGCCTTGTGCTTCATAATGGATTTGCCTCATTATATATACATACACATGCACATGCATATGCACACTTATATGTAATAATGCAATTATTGCATGATGTCACTATGGCACATTCATCACAGACCAAATTTCTAATGGGCAGAGGTATCACAGGGAGAGAAATGGACCACCATTTTTGATATCTCTCATCTGTGAAAAACAAAAGTGCTTATTGCACTTGTCAGTTGTTTCAGGTTATCCTGTTCAAAACTCCTTCACTCATACTCACTAAGCTGTAATAACACTATAAGAGCACAATGTCATTAAAGGGCACCCAAAAGTGCCTAGATCTTAAATCACGGGAGACAACACAGAAAGGGAAATGGACCACACACACACACGCGCGCACACACACACACACTATTTTTATATTTTTCTCCTGTGAGAAACAAAAGTGTTTCTCACATTTGTCAGTTGTTTCAGACTGAGTGTTCAAAAACTGCTTCATCTATACTCTTTAAACCATAATAACTCTATTATGGCATGACATAAAACAGCAAACTGTGTGTGTGTGTGTGTGTGTGTGTGTGTAAATAGAAACAATCTGAGAAGTGTTTGAAGAGCATAAAACTTCAAAAACACAGCTATTCTCTTGGGAAATCATGTCCCCCCTGCCCAAGCAACAGAAGTCTTCTTTGGAATCCCCAAGGGAGGGCAAACTAGATAACATCCACTAACTCAGTGGTTCTCAACCTTTGGGCCTGCAGATGTTTTGGACTTCAATTCTCAGAAATCCCAAACAGTATGTTCATTTACAAGAATTCTGGGAGTTGAAGTCTTAAAAATCTAGAGGACCAAAGGTTGAAAACCACTGCAACTGATCATTCTAAAAATGACTCAAACTGCACTCAAACTACCTACTGAATCATAGTGGAAAAGGGGGTCATTAACAGGATTATTTCTAGCATGAAAAACATTACATTCCCAACAACTGTACAGCACAAAAGCACTAGGAGAGCCACAAAGTTGTGCAATAAGGCTGAGACAAAAGTAAGAGTAAACCATTGCCATGATGGTATAAGGATGTGAGGTGATAAGGTTTGAAGTCAGCATGAAGCAACTTTATAGCTCACATTAGAATTTGCATTTTAAATGCAATGAAAGAAATGGCTGATGGGTTGTTGTTGTTTTTATCTGTATGTATGTATAGAAAAAAGCTCTGCGTGAAAAATGGCTCTGGGATGGATTAAATACATTTACTCCAAAAGAACAGGAAGAAATGCAAAACCAGAGTCGAGAGGATCAACAACGGATGAGTGAGCTGGAACAAAATATCCTGAGGTACAACACAAATTCTTCTTCGTAGTGCTATAGCATTAAAAGCTTTGTTATCATATCGATTTTCTGTTTGTAACAGGGGGATTAATGTCTCTGAAACCAGCTTTTATTTTGGTGTTTCAATACTACAGCTCATAAAAAAACATTTTAAAAAAATTCAGAAAGATCAGTATATCCTGTAGAAAGTTGTATCTTCTGATTTCCCAGACATTGCTGATTCTCACATGCAAATAACTTGCTGATGCCAATCAGTGTCGACAATACAAAACTCAGTGTACCTGATTCTATATGAGGAAGTTTCCTATGTTTTTTATGAAATTTGGGACAGAACTTGACTTTTTAATATTCTAACGTCCTGCTGACAGTTATAAAAAGAAGGAAACAAAGGTCCAAAACACACTGCAGAAATAATCCAGTTTGAGGCTGCTTTAAACTGCCCTGGCTCAATGCTAGGAAATTCTAGGAACTGTAGTTTTGTGAGACATTTAGCCTTCTCTGTCAGAGAGCTCTGATGTCACAATAAACTACAATTCCCAGGATTCCCTAGCACTGAGCCAGGGCAGGTAAATCAGTCTCAAAGTGGATTATATCTTCAGTATGTTTTGGACCATAGCGTCCAGAGCTGTTACAACGTATTAGACATCCCTTCTGTTGCAATATTCTATTTTAGTATAAACACCACCATTGTAAAGAGTTGACATTCATATCTGAAGCAATCATTTGAATTTAAGAGTTTAAATTTCTTTTTACCAATCAGGTTTTCTTCTGAAAAGTGTGGCTAACTAGAACAGCAATTTTTTACTATGTCCCCCTTCAACCTAAATTTAAGAATTTGGTCAATGTTCTTTAAATACTCAGTGTCAGAAGTCCCATAATCACCTCATAAGCAACACAGGTCTCTCAGCAACCATGGAAATAGGCTTCCTACATGCTGGGAGTAGGAAGGATTAGCATCACAATAAACCCCTGTAATGTTACCAAGGCACGCACAGCAGCACCTGTTGAAATCCTCAGTGGTCTCATTAAAACTTCCTCTACATGTCCTTTAGAAGAGAATTAGTTAGAAGCCAAATCATGACAAGCATCAGATCAGAGGCCATCAATGCTAAAAACAACATTTGGTCAACACCAGTGTCATTCCTTACACAATAAAATAGCAAATATATGTTCTCTCTCATGCATATGTAAACAGATAAAACTTTGCAGACGTTTGTTGTCAGTGCCTTTGTATAATTTGTGCTTTACTTATTTTCATACATTCCATTTTTTTCTATGTACATATTAAGCCCTTGCTGAAGGACACAATGAAGGAGAGGACATGGTCCCTCTCTTCCCCCAGGGACAGGCAACAGGGTGTCTGCTTTGCACAGTTCTCATAAGCCCCAGTTAACCTAGTAGATAGCTAGTCCAAAACATTTGGAGGACACCAGGTAACCTGCCCTGCGGTACTTTTTCCGCCTTCCACCTCTACCTCTGCAAAATGGAAGCCTGGCTCATTATTAATTTTTAAAATACAGTTACACCAGTTAATTGTTTCCCTGCTCTTTCTCTTTTTTTGGTCACCTTTCCTGTACCAAATCTTTATCTTTTCCAGAAGGGTTCAGTTTAGATTAATACTCAGAAATGTATCTTATCTTTTTTTTTTAATAGCTGCCAATGGATCCCCAACGTAACGTCCTCAATATAAAAATCAGAAAGGCTACCTGCCAAGAAACATTCACTTCATTCCTGGCTAGAGATTATATGTTAAATAAGATGTTATGCAAGGGTACAGAGACGGGCAAAGAACACCTTACTTTTATCATGTTGTGTCCAATATTAGAACATTTTCAATAAGGCAATACTTACTAGCGCTAATTCTGCAGTGGAATTTGGTCACCAGTGATGGTGAGAATAGTTTTTTTTTCCTATCTAAGAGTGCATCTACACTGTAGAAAAAATGCAGTTTTACACCATTTTAACTGCCATGGTTCATCCTATAGAATCCTGGGATTTGTAGTTTTGTGAGGCACCAGCACTCTTTGGCAAAGAAGGCTGAAGACCTTGTAACACTGCAAAGCACAAGATTCCATAGGATGGAGCTACAACACTGAAAGTGGTGTCAAACTGCATTATTTCTACCATATAGATGCACCCTAAGCAGCAATCCAATTATCCATTTTGGCAGCTAAAAACATGTGTTCATGCCCTAGCTAAATAAAAGGAATTCCATCCCTTCCAAGAGACCACACTGGAAGAAATAAGTTCTTTGTAGTATTGAATTTTTAATACAGTTGAAACACAATCAAAGAACACTGTATGAAACAGAAAATGGAAAAGATTTCCATTTCAACCCACTCCACCTCCACCCTAATTCCTCATTGCATTGAGGTTTTAACAGGCCACTGCAGGGAGTGAGTGGACCGAAACTTATGTCAGCAGTTGTCAGTGGCTGTGAGGGACTCCTGTGTCAATGAAGTGGTGAATCTACTTCACATTTCAGGAACTATATTCCTGAAAATATGATCTTGGATAGTTCCTTTAAAACGCAAAGCAGATTCATTTCCCCACTGACATTAGGGCTACCAGCAGCCACTGGCAATTGCTTAATGATACTCCATTCTTTATTATATCTGAATATTTCTTCATCAAAGGCTGCCTGTCCCTTTACTCACCCTGTTCATATTTCACACCCTATAAATTCACTTGAAATAAGACACACCATTTCTTTCTAAAGTGGGCCAGCCTAACCCTTTGGTAGAGAGAGATAGCACCTTAAGCAGTGGATGCTGGGGTGGAATGATGGTAGAGTTTTCCCATCGTTATTCCTGAATCCCTGGCCAGTTAAATTTCATATGTAATGTTGCAGGATGTAATATCTGGTAAATGCCAGCTGTTCTGAACGTGGCATTATGTTCACATTATGTGACAGGTAAGGGATATCTTGTCCTTCATCTCAGTCATCAAATGTCTTATGCTAGATCTGATATGAAGGAATTGGTTTGCATCTTTTATGCATTATCTTCATTGCAGATGGCACCATTAAACAGTATTCTTTCACATATTGTATGTGTGCAGACTTGAGGAAGAAATTGAAAATCTCGAGAAAGAGGAACTGACAATCTCCGCTAAAGAAAAGGCCATATTAAAGAAGCTTAAATCAGTTGAAAGGACCACAGAGGATATTATAAAGGTCAGAGTCTAATTTTAAAATCCTGACTTCTGATTGTTGCTTTGTAAAAAAAAAAAAATGGTCAGTTAAAAGAGAATGCAGGAATGGATGGAAGCAAGGGAATGGGGTAAGATTACAGCCTGATACATTTCATCAGAAATGAAAAGTGACACATAGGATCATGAAGAACAATATGTCAAGATCAAAGTTATCACAATTTGGAGTGATTCAGGATTTTCATTTTTCAAAATCCATTCCATGCCACAAGAATGTTTCATTACATATTTGCACTTTGTGCTATGAATGGCAACATTATTTGAACATGAAATGACCCAGTTGATTATTAACTTATCTTAGCTGACAGAATGTCAAGAACATCTGGGGAAAGTTTTCCTGTGCTCTGTCACGTCAGAAAACAAAGCTGCTCTCTACACTTATTAACCCTTCAGAAGAAGCCTGAACAAACACACAAACCTGGCAAAACATTCTGTAAGTCAAACAGGCCTGTAGGAATATTGTGCAATTACTACAGTGGGGAAAGCTACTGCCCTTGCTTGCTTCCAAAGCAGTTTAATCCAGGACATGGCAGGGCAGGAAGAGCCACAGACAAAAAGCTGTCTCTCCACAAACCTAGACAGGGCAAATCAATTGACCAATGCCATGTGCCACGTAAGAGACATACATCCAATACCCAGTTCTAAGCTGCTAGAGTAAACCCATTGAATGAATGAAATTACATATATGTTGATGTGCCATTCACCAGTTAACTCAATGGGTTTACTTGAGTAGGGGCTAATAATTGCATTTCAGTCACTACCCTAAATGGAAAAAGGAAATGTTTGAAAGGTACCCAAGAAGAATGGACTGCCTTGATTATTACAGCAGAGCAGACATTCTTCAGAAGCCTTTGGGAGCAGGTGACTTTTCTTTTTTCTAACCACCTCAACCTCCACTAAAGAAAGGAAGATAGTTTGTCCAAAAGTTCGCTACATCCCCAATCCCATGGCTGCCATACCCTCCACCCATTCCTTGGGACAAGTCCCATCCCAACATTACACCATGCCCTCCTTTCTACTTTGTTATTACTAATGAGTAAGCCCCATTATGAGAAAGTTGAAAAATTTCTACTGTTTCTGGGGATATATGTAGCATTCATATATTATGCTTCCAATTATCCTGTCCACAAAGAAAATGGAAAATGTCAAGGGGTCATTTGCCTTTCTAGACTCTGCCACTACATTTCCTCTGAACCTACGTATTCTGCTACCATGTGGTAAATCACAACAATGGCCATTTAAGTGCTACAGGTTATAGTTACTCAACAGTCTTGTGCTTAGGTTCCTACTACTGATATAAAATTAAATAATCTAGGCCAGCTTCCCCCAACATGATTTTTTCTAGGGGTGGAGGATAATAACCCCCATTATCTGCAGCCTGTGAGCATGACTGCTGGGAGTTCTAGTCCAATGCCTATGGAGATCATAAGATTGGGGAAACCTGATTTAAATCACGCACACCAAAATCCTGTTACAAACCCATTATGCTATCATTCATCTCATTGTTTCCCATGGCACTTACATCAGCCAAGAATGCCCCTTTGAGTCCTGTAAAAGGAAAACGGAGTCTAGGCATGCAATCACTGTGGCTGAGAATACCTTTCTGGCTATAATCCCATCCACAGTGCAATACTCATCCAGATGTTTTGAAGAAGGTGAATGCAATTTTTTAAAAAGTCAATTAGGATATTGGATAGGATATTGTTGAGAAGCACCATTTATCATGGGGGCCCAGGTTAACTTGTCGCCTGTGTCAGGAGGACTAACATGGGCCACTCTTGCTATCATTTGTGTTATAACAGCAGCCACTGCCACCATGCCTCTACAAACTTCTCTATGGTTGCTTTGATACCAAAAGCCTAGTCCTGCCAACTGTATATAAAGATGCACTAGCTGCTTTTTTTTTACCCAGAAGGTGGCGAGACAGTAGTGTTAGGGAGTAGGAACAGTAGTTGTGCAATCACATGAGGGAGGGACAAGAAAGCAAAGGGATATACTACAGATGGAGGGAGTTGAGGCAAAGTAAAGGTTTTCCTTGCAACATAGCCACAGTTTGCTGCTCCTGCTATTCAGCCACCTGTATTGCTCACTTCACTCTTCCTAATGGTACAGCCAGCTCTGCTCATCTTCATACACCACTAGTTGCACATTACCCATGATTACTAGAATTAAATCATTGACATTAAACATATATTATAGGCAGCACATCACAACTACTCTCAAATTACAGAATGTTTTTCTTCCTCAAATTCATCCAAATGTTCCCATTTTTACATCAGACTTTACAAAAATAAGAATAAATCAATTTGTGTCATACTTTCTCAAAACTACATGAAAATCACCAAAATAATGTGTTGCTGTTTTTTTCTTAGTCTGTGAAGGTGGAAAGAGTAGAGACTAAAGAAGGTATGTGCACTCAAAGCATAGAATTTAAAATTATTTATGCATCCCAAAGGAGGGAAATGCATATATTGATAAATTGCTCTTTTTATAGAACCTGCTGACTACATATATGCCAACATACCAGATCTTCCCAAATCTTTCAGACCATCTGCACTTAAAAGAACAGGGCACATAGAAACAGAAGATGATGAAGAAAACCGGAAAGGTACTGTTCAGCAATGCTGTTCATGCAAGTGTTACAAAGAACTAAATCTTAAAGGTCTTGGACTGTGATATGAACAGTGAGGTAGAGACACAGACAGAGATAAAGGGTGCATCTATGTTGTAGAAATAATGCAGTTCGACACCACTTTAACTGCCATGGCTCCATTCTACAGAATCCTAGGATGCGTAGTTTGTGAGGCTCCAACACTCTGACAGAGAAGGCTAAAGACTTTGCAAAGCTTAATTTTCCCTTTTACTAAGCCATTGTATAATGGGATTTGAGCATCCATGGATTTTGGTATCCATGAGGTTTCCTGGAACCAAAGCCCAGCATTTACCAAGGGCCCATTGTAATGAGTTAGTATAGATCATTTCATCTACATACCTCAGTACCATCTGCACCACAGCCCTTGGATGCTCTCCATGTAGTGCTCCTTGCACCGATCTCTGTTTCCCAGTTGGTCAGGCATGAGACACAGATGAGCCTCAAGAATGCTGTTTCTCCACCAGACACTGTAGAAGAGAAACCACAGTTGATCAGAATCACTGTGGCAGTGCCAAGAAGAAAGCCTCTATCCACTTTCAGCAATACCTGCAAGTAAGATCAGTGTGGGAAAACATGATCAGAAATCTTGATCAGTTTTACTGTGGAGGGGGATGTATAATGAAACATTTCCTCTCCCTCCCCATTGTGTGTGTGTGTGTGTGTGTGTGTGTGTGTTTATTTAATCAGTACCAACTCCATGAAGGCTTTTTCATCCATTAACATAGTCCTTCACCTAAGAAGATTTGCCCACCCCTGCTAAAAAAAAATCCGCCCGGTTTTACAGCAAAATGCTCACGCATCATGTCCTGACTGCTTCCAGGAGTACAATCCAGCTTTTCAACAGCACACCTATTTTCTGTGTTCCCCATGTACCTTGACTTAAAGAATAATTGGGTAGCAGCTAAGGGGCCTGTTTGGCAGATTCAATGGGGGAAGAAGATTCGGGGGGGGGGGGGCGGTATTAAGTGTCTGGGAGTCACATGTTGCCCACCCCATAGGTCTACTGTTGTCGTGTATAAATTTATTAAGTTCAACATATAATATTAGCAACTGTATTAAACAGCTCTAAAGAAGTTTTCTGTTTTTTCTGATACAGCCCTGTTTGCTATGGAAATCAAAGTTGAAAAAGACATGAAGACTGGGGAAAGCACAGTTTTATCAACAATACCACTTCCGTCAGATGAATTTAAAAGTGCAGGAGTGAAAGTGTATGATGATGGCCGAAAGTCTATTTATGCAGTATGTGCCAACGGAAGCGTCAAAAACAATGAAGTGGATGACCTTGCCCCTGTTGAAGTGGAGGACCTCTTAAGACAAGCAACTGAAAAACAGTCCAAATCACCCACTGAATATCATGAGCCAGTATATGCAAACCAGTTTTGCAGACCCACAACTCCTCAGAAGGATAAGTTAGCCCAGGGACTGAATGGTGACAAAGGTGCTACTCCAAGTAAGATTAACAGACTTGACTATTTTTTAAATGAACCTACCAGTACTAGAGACAAACTGCCTCACACCAAAGAAAATGGTCTAGATCATTCAAAGAGTGATCAGAAAAATCTTCACTCCCCAGGTCTTCAGCAAGCAGGAGGTTCTCTACCAATCAGTCCTCCAAACAAGGTAGCAACAAATGTTCAAAGGGAAATTATACAAGAAGCTGTTGGCAAGATGAGAGAAAACCAACAAGATCCATATCTGAGAAAAACTGTAAACACTAATGAAAGGCCTTCTCCTATAACACTAAAAAGTGATGAAGATTCTAGTTACAGTGTAGTCCAAGCTGTACCATGTTACGTGGATGACACAGAACCTGTTACAATGATTTTTATGGGATACCAGCAAGTGGATGATGAAGAACTCAATAAAACTGTCTGTGGATATGATGGGATTATCCATGCAGAACTTGTTGTCATCGATGATGATGATGGAGAGGAAGAGGACAGCAAGGAGAACAATAAAGCTGAGACACCCTTGTATCATCCAGTGGGTCCTTACAGCCAGGTCTACCAGCCACCCAGCCAAACAGGAGCAACTCGACAGGGAAACACCAACAAAATTGCTGGTGACAATACAAATGACTCACCTTACAAAAATTCCATTTCACTCAAGGAACAAGAGGAAAGTTTAAGCCACTCTACCTACAATGGTCAACTCGATAGCCAGTTAGCAGGTGATGGAACTGAAGATCCCTCCTTAACAGGTAAAAAACCAAGCAAGTCACGGCGCTGTTGCACTCTCATGTGATAAACTGGTTACTCCAGTTACACTTCCTTCCTTCCTATTGTTTCTTCTCCTTATGTCTGACTAATATACAATTTCTACCCTATTCCCTCCTTATTTTCTATGTTCCAATACATCCATCTAATCTTTAAGCATGTGCAAGCCAACAATGGTTACAAGATTTTTAAGGATCTAACTGCTAAAAAAAATTAAGACTACTTCAAAGCTTCATGAAGTAGGTAATGGGGCAGGGGATCAGAGATGGATCTTTCTACTTTGAATGCATCCCAAAAACACTGATTACAAAAACATTCACTCCTTGTCCTTGTGGCATGTAACAAAAATGGGTTCAGATTGCATTTTGGTGGTAAACAATAGCATTTTTTTCTTATTTTATGGATTTCCTATTTTGGAACTCAATTGTGCCTCTGTCTTCTTAACTTTGTACTGTACACTATACCTTGCACCTTAACTCAGAAATATTGGTTTAACAGATTTGCATTACTTTTAACCACACGTTTAGATATCTTTTTTTTAAGTCAGTCTGTGTGTCTCTTTGTGTATGTTTTTCTTAGTACGGCTACAACCAAATTTGTTTGTCTCTCTGTAAACTCTGGTATTCTGTCCATCTACCTTGAATAAAAATGTCTTACATTTTCTAACTTGTTTGCATGAAATCTTTAACTCTTCTTCTCACTGTAAGCCTATTACTTACCAATTTATTCTGAAAGCACAAAATAACCTTGAATCCAAATTGCATTCTGATTCATGTTAATACTGTATCTAAGCACTAAAATTTGATGAATGTAAGCTCTGTTAGGTGAGTGTAACACTGCCCTTTCTGCGTCTTATTGGCCTAATCCTTAAGCCAGTGAAGCCACAGTACTAAGAATTAGAACCATTGACTTGGTTCAGCATTGCTGTCATCCTACAAAGCCTTACACGGAAGGAAGTTCTATTAACAAAAATCAATAAGGCCTACATCAACAACAGTGAATTTAGTACCAGGACATCCAAATACTTTCTGAATGTGAGAGAGACTTATTCCTCTGAACTAAAATTTTGGAACAGAAATTACCGTAGACTACCTGGCAGTGAAGAATTCCTACAGAACTTAGTATCCACTGTGTTGACACTGAATTGCTGTCCTTGTTTTGGTTCCCTTCTCCATACCTCTTCCCACACATTGTTATAAGGCCTGGCCACACACTGAATAAGCAGTGAATGCTAGGAAATGAGTAATTTTCTAAAACAATCTCATAATTACCCGGCTTGCTCTAAAAAGGAAACAAAGCCAGGAAGACCTGCTGTAACCAAGGTAGTAATGTACAAAGAGCTGTTTGTTTTCTTGGCATTTTTTTCTTGGGGGGGGGGGATTCAGCTTATGAATGCCAAAGAAATAATTGCCACTCCAATACACTTGGAGTGTACAAGAGCCAGTGAAACATTCCTAGATACCTTTGTAGGAATACAGAGAGCCAAAAATGGCTAAGGAGTGAAAAGAAAGGTTGGGTGGCCACCCAGTGTACGCATAGGAAGAGATTCTGTTCATAGTGAAAAAGGCACAAGTGTCAGTTGGCTAGTTTGAAAAAAGGGCAGCCTTACATAGAGATGAAAAAACTACCACCCTCCATATGTTATTGGACTGCAGCTCCCATCATACTTCACCATTGACCAGACTGGCTGAGACAGATGGGAATGTGTGCCTGGCAATAGCTGGCAAGCAGATTTCCTAGCCATGTTCTGCATGTCACCATGAAGTTCAATAATGCAATCTATACAATTTGTCCAATGCATATATTTTCTGCATAAGCACCTTTATACTACATAGTGCAGGAACATAAAAAAACAAATCCCTGTATGAGTCCCAGGAGATTTTTAGAAACAACAAACACTCTTTCTAACTTAGGCTGTTAGAACCCTTGGTGTGTAGAATGCTACTTGTGTATGCAGGTCATTGCACTATTCAGCACAGGGTGCTAGAAGTAACTAGGTCCATGTCCACTGGTTATATCAATCTATATTTGCTCCATGGATAGACCCATTCTGATCTATTTTCACATTAATGCAGCAATGACAAGTGGCTCTGGTTTTTTAAAAAAAGAGCTATCCACAGTGCTGAACATAGCATGGGGGATAGCATTCAGCATCTTGGATAGCTCCTTTAAAGTTCTGACTCAATGATTCACCACTCCACTGTCATAGGACCTGCTAGCCAGTACTGCTTTAATCTGCATGGACAGTCCCTTTAAGTTTCACACTCAAAAACTGTATTTGTATATGCAATTTTCCTCCAAAAGTCATCTTTCCAGATGTATTTCAATATGTCTGAGTTAGAAATTGCTTTGGAAGTCTTGGGAAATATGAAATCCTTTGGATAACCATGTTATGGTCCTTATTTTACTCCAGCTGGCATACCCTGCCCTTCAAATTAGTATCTCTTTTGGTTGATTTACCCTTGGGTTTTAGTAGAACACAAGAACCACAACATTTGAGAATCCACTGTGTGCCTGGTACAGTAGCCAGAACGGTGGACACAGAAATGGAAAACACATCTTTTCTAGTCACCAACATAGCTGTTACAGACAGGCCAAATAAAGCTGCTTCGAGTCACTTTGGAGGTATGGTATTTCAATGATGCATGGTCCTAAGAGTCCAAAAGCCGACCAAAGCACACTACTTTCTAAGGACTGGAATGCAGCTTTGGTGCGGCTTTTGGACTCTTAGGACGCATGCATCATTGAAATACCATACCTCCAAAGTGACTCGAAGCAGCTTTATTTGGCCTGTCTGTAACAGGCCATAGAACTGAAAACGCAACTTCAATTATCACTATGGTTGCATCTACACTGTAGAAATAAATTTTTTGGTCCATTTTAATTGTCATGGCTCCATCCTACAGAATCCTTGTATTTGTGTTTGGTGAGGCACTAACCTCTTTAGCAAGGAGGCTAAAGACCTTATAAAACTACAGATCCCAAGGTTGTACTGGATGGAGCTACAGCACTTAAAGTGTTGTCAACATGAAGTATTTCTACAATGTAGCTTCACCGTATGTCACCTAAGTAGAAGTGTTTCTTTTGACTGTTGCCTGTGCTATTATCCCTCTCTGCACTAACAACCTCTGATTTTAACACTATTAAAACCATGCTTTCTCTGAGAGCTAGCCTAACTATATGAGGTAAGTTTATGTCTTACACATACATTCAAAAATAGAATCATCCATGGAATAATACTTTAATATTCATTGTGATGTTTCCTTTTTTTTTTTTATTTTACAGCTCTGAGAATGAGAATGGCAAAACTGGGGAAAAGGGTGATTTAACATCTGTAGCGGAATAATGCTAAGTATCTGGATGTGTGATATGAACCAAAAGAAGAATTTTCTACATTTTTGTCCTGGGTGGCTTTTGCTTATTCAGATATACATACATAGGAATAATGGCACTTTATATGGAAGAAAAATGGACAGCGATAAAATTTGCCACTCCAGATCCATAATAATTTAAAATTTGGAGGCCCTTTTAAGGATGACTGGTAAGAATAATTGGAAATTTTCAGTGTTAAGATTTGTTCTAGGAACCTAAGAGCCAGTATCTTGAACACACACACACACACCCTTAACAACATGTGTTACTACATCAGGGATGGACAATTGTGGAATCACAGGGGACCACGTTAGCCTCCCAGGGGAACTTCAAGGGTCGCAGCCTCTCAATACACCAGCTCCTGAAAAGAATAAACTTGTTTTGCCTTTAGGCAAACCACTTCTTATTTACTTCCTCTATCAAAAAAAGGCTTTTCCTTGTCCTAAATTGGTCCAGGGTGGTCCCAAAACATGGTGGAAACATGGTAGTAATGCGGGGGCAAAACCATTTTTGGAAAATTATTTTTGGGAAAAAGTTGGTCATGTTGCTCTGGGGTGCCCAGGAGCTTCCAAACATGGTAGATCTGCCCTCTACCCGCCCTAGAGAGATTTGGGTGGGCATTTTGGAGCAAACAAAAATTGCTCACACAAAAACTGGTTTCCTGTAGGGTCACAAAAATGACCCAGAAGCACATGTAGCCAACTCTGTGTTACAGTATAACTTTTGTATTTTCTAAAACCACTTACTTGGCCAGATACAGACTAGAGTTCATCATGACATTTGCAATTATCACAGTCCATCCATCCCTTCACCTTAGAGGTCAGGCAAATATGTTTTTTGTTGTTTGATTCTTACTGACTAGAAGAGAAAGGGAATGTTAAAGAGGTAACTGGCAACTACCAGCCTGAAGACAGGAGGAACTTTATTCCAGCAGCCAGCTTTGGTTGAAATTATTCTTACCTAACTAGATGCACCTACCTGCTTAAGAACTTTTGTCTTCCGTAGAGCTAACTGGTTTTACTAGAGGCTATGTTTCAAGTTTCAGCCTGCTTCATATTAACAAAGTACATATATTTGCAAGGGGGAGCTAAATGAAATAACAGATTATGCTTTCAAATCTTAGATTTCTATTTGCCCCAGGAAATTTAGGCTCATGTGGATCTTTTTTATGTGTTCAACTTGGCCACCGTGTCCAAAAAGAGCTAACTGCTATTAAACCTGAGCAAGAGCACCACACAGTGTCTCCATAGTGGAAGTGGCATTCCTAACATTCTGTTTTATATGAAACCAATACTAAACGTGACAACACTGCCCCTTCTCTACAAAAGACAGAAATGACAACAAGGAAAGATGGATTAGTTCTGGGGTCCAGCCTCAGAAATGTATCAACAGTATACCTTGTGAAAGACTTTGGCTTTATTTTATTAAAGGAAGGAGGATACATAACATGTATGGTTTATTGTTATGAAGACATGGGCAGGCTTTGAGTATTTCCCATCTTATACAGAATTATATCTATGGCAAAAAGCACTAGAAGGGATGGGGGAAAGAGGATGTCCTTTCCAAATGTCTTCACTGACCGACTTTTTTGGGTGGGACCCAAGATCTCTGGAATTATTCAATGAAAGGCACTTCCAGTTGTTGTTTCTTTGAGATCTCAATCCCTTCTCTGCCCTGACAGCCAAATTATGTTTAGAATCCAGTTCCCATTTTCCTCTTGTCTACTCCAAAGTAGGGACACAACAACATAGAGCAGGTCAGCCCTATTAGCTCCCAAGCACAACTGAAGATACCTGGTCTTATCTACATGATTAAAATACTGCTCATTCCAGTAGATTAAAATACAATCCTGCCACATGTGATTTGCTGGAGTTCGGGCCTTTTTCAATAGTGATGGGAATGCAGACTGCTTAAATTCTAGAGAAAAAGGCTTTGTGGTTTTTACGGGAGTATCAAATGTGTGGCCTCAAGCTTCCCCCCAATTTAAGACCAGGAGTGGCATTTTTTTCTGAAATAGGAAGTGAACAGAAATTAAACAGAAAGGTCTGTTACAGACTGCCAAAATAAAGCTGCTTCGGGTCTCTTTGGAGGTATGCTGTTTAAATGATGCATGCATCCTAAGAATCCGGAAGCTGCACCAAAGCTGCACTCCAGTGCTTAGGAATGGAGTGTGGCTTTGGCAAGACCTCCGGACTCTTAGGACACATGCATCATTTAAATAGCATACCTCAAAAGAGACCCGAAGCAGCTTTATTTTGGCAGTCTGTAACAGGCCAAAGTTTTAAAACAGGTCTCTCCTAGGCATTAAAAACATAGTGAAAAATGCTCCACATACATCCCATTGGACCTCTGTCAGCAATGTATTTGTAGGGAGTGCAGCAGGATATAGCCCCCAAGGTCTCCTGGGAGGCTAATGCAGCCACTTGCTCTTCCACAGTTGCCCAGTCCTCTTCTAAAGCCAAACACCTGTATCGCCCCCACCCCCATTTCTGCACAGTTTCTGGGGGAAGGCTCACAAAGACTACATTATAATTATAATTGCCAGTATTGATTCCATTTGTGGGGGACAAGTGGCCATGCAGTTTTGGTATTGCATCGCCCACAATCCCTCATCATTAGCTGCTGTCTAAGTCAAATGGGAGTTGCATTCCAACAAGATCTGGAGGATTACAGGTTTAGCACTCCTGACTTGCCCTTCTAGCAGGAAGCAGCATCAACCTAGTGTCAAAAGCTTCAAGGGCAGGAGTGGGAATTGTGCAGCCTTTAGTGTTGCTGAACTGCAGCTGCCATCATTCTTCACTATTGACTGTGCAGGTGTTGCAGTTCAACAGTAAATATCAGGATAGCTGCATGATTTCCACCTGGCACTTCCTGGTTATATCCATATTATCTTCATGTAGAATCAGTGCTGACATCAGAGCCACCTGTTAAACTGATGACAGATAGGATCCTTCTCATAAGAACTAAGAGATTCTCCTGGATTTCCATGCATGTATATCATGGGTGATATTTCTGCTTCTAGAAACAAGTCCGAATGCTGTTGACATGTGTAAAGGATCTAGATGCATCAGTAAATCAGAAACTCAATAGGAGTCAGCTGTGCAATGCAGCCACCAAATGAGCCACTGCAATTCTGGCTGCTTCAACATGATCAAGATTAAGTAGCAGTGCCATTCTATTCTGCATTGGTCAGGCCTCACCTGGAATACTGTGTCCAGTTCTGGGCACCACAGCTCAAAAAAGATATTGACAAGCTGGCATGTGTCCAGAGAAGGGTGACCAAGATGATTAAAGGAACAACTAAGGGAACTGAGTACTAAACGTGATGACATGATAGCCATCTTTAAATATCTGAAGGGATGAAATGTGGAAGATGGAGCAAGCTTGTTTTCTGCTGCTCCAGAATCAAGAACACAAACTAAAGGGTTCAAATCACAAGAGAGATTCCACTTAAACATTACCAAGACCTTATTTGCTACAAGGACTATTCCAACAGTGAAATAGAGTGTCTTGTCCTTCTTTGGAATGAGAGGTTGCATGGGCATCTTTCAGGAATGCTTAGCTGTATTCCTGCATGGCAAGAAGTTGGGCTAAATGGCCATTTGGGTCCCTTCCAAGTCTAAGATTCTGTGACTTGTTGCTGGGCAAATCAGAGTAACTTCATGTAGATATTGAATCACAGGAATTTAAAGCAACTTTGCAAGCTTTGTACTCACAATAATTGATTGGGTTCTTTTGGTGCAAACATGTTTGTAGCAGGTACACGAAAGGCCAGCAACTGTTATACATTCAACAGCTACTCCATTTCTCAAATTCTCAAACCATACATTTGCTTGAGGTAAGTACAATGATGCTTTCAGAATAATAACTCCTTTTTTAAAAAAAGTCAATGTAATTTACAAACATTTTAATTTAAACAATTTATATTTTTATAACAAGATAAAAGTACTGGAATGCAATGCACAACTATAAAATTTAAGTAGTCTCACCTTTGATTTTGTGGCAAGTTGTGAAAGCAATTAGATTTCAAGAGGACTGAAATTATCAGTATCTACTGGATCTTTCGGGGACAGGTGATCATGAAATCTTGTGATCTGCATGGCAGTTACATCAACTATATTCATAGCAAATTGACACAAACTGTTTTCTTCCTATGGGAATACTTCCAGTGTTGGGCAAGCAAAGGTCTGCTCCCACAATAAAAATTCCCTGTCCCTAACAAACCCTTACATCCCCCAACCCAGATCCAAAAATCCCCCAATCTTTCTAAGACCAGAGGCTGCAGAAAGAGGAGGAACAGCCCTGTTGCTCAATTTCATTCTAATGGCAGGCAGACACAATTGGATTCCCCCTTCAAAAAACAAAACAAAATATAAACTAATATGAAATACAGCAGTTGGCACTCGTTCTACAGTCTTTTGTGCATAAAAATAACAATTTACATAGTGACTAGTTATCTTTTTTTAAAAAAACCCTCAGGCTGAACAGAGAGGGGGTGGATGGTTTGCTACGATGTGCAAATGTGAAGTTACAAAAGAAGAGAGGATGTTCAAATAGTTTTCATCACTCTTTGAATGCTCGGGGTTTTCACTGTTAACACCTACAACCTGTCAATCAAACTAAAAATCCTAAACTATTTCATTCACTTCTCTCCATGTTGTTCCTTTAAGAAGACCCCCCCCCCCCGATCAACCATGGGTGGAGGTGGTACCAACAGCTATCTAATACCTATTTGGCTTCCATTCACATAGAGCCCTCTTGCCTCTAAGATTCACAAATATTTCCAGATTTAACAGTTGGAATACCCATGGACAAAGGCTCCATAAATCCTAGCACCTTCGTCTCAACTGGAGTCAAAGTACAAAAACTGGGAGCCTCTTGTGAACGTCATTATTCTTCAAGTATAGCTCCATAACATTGTGGCTACAATTATCTGTGCTCAGATGGAGTGAGACAGAGTATAAACCATCCTTGATCATACAGACTCTAAATATATGGGGTTCCACATTCTCTCACACCATAATGGTGATCGTCTGTGACAAGACATGCTGGCCCACCATGAAATCATATCAAGGTGGTGAAGAAACAGTTGAACAACAAGTATCCCAGATCAGATACACAGGGAGCCTCAAGCCCAGCTTGTTGAAAGCAATATCCTTTCTTCTAGCCTTCTGGTGCCAGATGAAACTGAATATCAAGAATATGAATATCGACATTGAGATGAGATGGTCAGTCATTGGGACGAGAGAGGCAGGTCCAAATCAGGATTGGGACCTCATGACTCAACATATTTAATTTCATTATCCAATGACTGCATGGCAGTGAAAATCCAGTTCACACACAATTTCTTAAATCTTGGATTTGTAATAAGAGTTTCATTCAGAGATTGGTCTTTCTGCTGTGAGCATCAGTAAAATATTTTAGTCCCAGAGAGGCAATCCTTTTGCACAAGTTTTTCAGAGCACTAAATTCTTCTTCACAGTCATATTTGTACAATTGCTGTCAGGAAGTTGCTGAGGAATGCAATATTTCCACAAATGTAGATGAATAGCACTGTCTTTTTAAATGTATGGCCCTGGAAAAAGGGAGAAAAACAAAAGTTGAGGGCTCATGCCTGTTTATGAAAACTCACATACCAATTCAGAAAAATCCTGTCTACCAATCCTTTCAAAGTGCACCACAGAGATGCAAAATCTTCACTTATTTCATTCTCTTATGCAAGAACAAATGGCTTCAAAAGCAATCATAACACTACCCAGTGTAGAAGGAAGTACTACCATAGTATCAAGGGTATGAGCAGAGAAGAATATCAGTCTGAACATAATCCCAATATGGTGACTTTTTTGTAAGCACAAAGGGTCATTAACCTGTGCTGCTCCTACTCACTGACAATGATGTAGTTCAGTGCTGGCACATCTAGAGCTCTCTTCTCTGGTTTTTGCTGGAATGCAGTTCCCATCATCCCTAGCCAGCTTAAGGGTTAAAATCATCAGAGCATCCACCAGTCTCTTTGAAGACTGCTTTGCATTCTGAAAGAATTCATTTGCATTGTCTTCTCTTAGTTCCATGTGTCCCATCTCTTTCATGCACACACATGCTTACCTGTGCTTCTGTGGAGTTAATAGACTGCAAAATTTGTATCCTGTCCTCTTCCACCACTTCAACTACAAGAGACAAGTATTATTAGAGTGATAGGGATGAGAGACATATTTGCTGCCTCATATTCACTTTCACACATCCCTATCTACCTTCCTTCCAGGTTGCTTACAAGACTCACTTAAAACAGGGAAAGCAAAAATGCAGGAGGAGGCCCTCAGGTCACATACAGCCCACTCAAGCACCCAGTGCAGCCCCCCACACACACATTCACACAACCCACACAGGGTGTAGAAATGACTGATAAGACACTGTAAAACATCTGGGGCTGGAAGTGAAATTAAATAGGAATTTAAATCCTATTTCATTCTTAGTGCTAAAAATGAAAACAGAAGGTTTTCTCAAACCTTTAGGTTTGAATAAGGGGTGGGTGCAGCCCATTGATATCTGAAGTCTGGAAAGTCTCCAAATTCTCTGAAGATGTCCATCATTGGCTTTTGAACAAACAACTGTTACCCACAGATAATGTTCAACTGCAAGTCTCCTTAGCTTTATCCAGCTCAGCCAATGGTGAAGGATTATGGGAACATTGTGAAGTCAAAGGCTTTCATGGCCGGCATCCTTAGTTTTTTGTAGGGTTTTCAGGCTATGTGGTCATGTTCAAAGAGGATTAGTGTCTGCATGAAATTCTGGACCATGCCAACAACCATCAGGTCAGAATGCACAGGGAAGCCATTGAAATCCATAAACATCTGAATAATTTCAACCAGAAAGAAGAAACCCTTAAAGTGTTGTTCACTTTGGCTACCAGTCCTGAAGAATAGCAAAATGAGGACTCAGCAAATGCAAATGAGAAACTACCCAAGGTCAGGGGCTTTCCCAGCAGATAATAATCACCAGTTAGCAGACACTAATCCTCCTTTGCATATCCTCCCACCCTGAGGACCTGCCATCAACAACAGAACAATACACAGATTAACATGGAATTTCCTCCAGACCCAGGGTCACACAGTGTGTGTGTGTGTGTGTGTGTGTGTGTGTGTGTGTGCGCACGCACACGCGCACGCACACACAGAGAGCTCTATTCTATGCCAACATTCTCTGAAGATGCCAGGCACAGATGCTGGCGAAACATCAGGAATAGACTCTTCTAGAACATGCCCACATAGCCCGAAAAACCCACAAAAAACTAATAATGTGAACAGTTAACCATCATACTTTGGAAGTTGCCCACTCCATCTTTAAAAGGATGTATGTAAAACAACAGGCACGTTTCAACAGAACTAGTCCATTTGAGACACATCTGCTTTACATCAGGATTACTCAAAGTGGGGGTCCATGGACCAGTGCCAGTCCACAAGCCACCAGCTGCCAGTCCCTGGAAATTTCCAGCAAATAATCAAAGAATTGTAGCTAATGGACACAAATACAGTACTGGCCCCTGCCATACTGAGGGGGGAGGGGGTGTGAGTCCTATATATCAAAGATCTTAAGAAGCACTGGTTTATATTGTGCCACTGAGCTTCTTCTACCAATTCACACCCTACTAACAACCAGGTTTGATTTAAGGCATCTTGTGAAACCAGCACATTCTCTTTTAAATGGAAGAATGAAGATGTTTGTCTGGCCTCCCCTTCCTGGACAATTGTGGAAAAAAGGCCCTAAACTGAAAACAACCTAGTACCACACAAACATTATAGTCTGTGACACTATAGAAAAGCAAGGAGAACATAAGGCTTCATATGACAATTTAGCTAGTGCTCTGTCCTTCAGAACACTACAATACACAAAACATAATGTTTTGTACATTGATAACATTTATACCTTCCATTTTATATTCCCTCCAAGTATAGATAGAAAAAGTCAGGTGCCTGCTTCCATTTGTTGCAAAGAACAGCAATGGAAAAAGAAAGCCCAACATTGGCATGGTACAGACCGTGTAAAAGCGCCATGCTGGCACCGATTTTTGGGTTAGGGGCCGCGTAGCAACTGTGCAGTCCCTAACCCTAATACGTGCTGACAGCACAATAATGGCAGAGTCCCATGTACACGGGCGCTGCCATTATGACATAAGGGATGCATAGCATCCGCATGTTGCACCATGCCAGTTACGTCACGAGTGCGCCATTGGCACACTCGCAACATAACTATTGAGCACGAAAAAGAACCTGTTTTTTCTGGGTTCTTTTTACTACAGAGTGACGGCACGTGATTTGGGGGCTGCCCCTCCCTCCAGAGTAAAAACAGGTGCCTGCAGACCGCTGTTTCGCGGTGGTCTGTACTAGGCCATACTTACACTGGATCTGGATGCTGCACTTCTGTGTGCCAGAAAAGGAAAATATATTTACCAATTAGGAAGTGCATTACAGATTGTGCTTTCATGAGCCTAGGCTGCCACAACTGCAGCCATTTGCACAGGTTCTTAGCATGGCAGCACATTTGGAAATGAGGCATGCTGAGTGACACCCAGTTTCACAGTTCTAGTATGGTTCTTAGAAATTTGCATGGTTGCAAGATATTGTAAGTCACAAAGATTAATTTTTTTGCTTATATGCACCATGTTTGGACAATATTTCAACATTCACTTTTTTTTCAATTGATGCTCAATGACACCAGCTATCATTTTGCAATTTAAGTTGAAAAATACCAAACAAGATGTTCATTTAGTGGTGGCTGCATATGGGGTGAAATGCAGCAAGTGCATGCAGATTTGTAAGGTGCTAACTGTGAAGTAAACAAATTCATTCACTTTGGTCTAATATGCACTGCAAAAATAATGAAGTTTGACACCGCTTTAACAAACTACAAATCCTAGGACTCCATAGCCCTGAGCCATGGCAGTTAAAGCAGTGTCAAACTGCATTATTTCTGCAGTGCAGATTAGAATGGAAACAAGAAAGTGACTGAAGTAGTTGGTAGTTCTTTCAATGATTGTAGGAAGAGCTGATGAAAAGAAAACAAAAGACCAAATCCCCACTTAGCTATGATCTCATCTAGTGGCTCTCTCTATCCATTTTTATCTCTACTGTCCGTTTTGCAACCTCAACCTTTGGCTCACAAAGAAACTCAACTGGCAGCTCTTTGATCTCCAAACCTATCTATCTTTTAGCTGCCACAAACTGAAGGAGAGATCAGTTTAGACATTCACTTCACCAACCTCTTCTACCACATGAATATCTAGCACTACTATGTAAATTGCTGACCAAGTATATGACATTATTTTCTCAGAAAGAGAGAAAGAGAGACTGTGCACCTGCAAAATTCACAGCAAATCTCAAGGGCAGAAAATAAGTAGATTAAGACTAACCTGAAGTGGTCTTAAAGTCAACCTCTTTTAAGTACCACAAATAGTTGAAAGGTTTATTTTATGTTTTGCTTGTTACAACTGCTTTATTTTCAGTGCAAAACTGAAGTGTAATTCTTTGTACCTTTGCGAACGAGATAGTAGCCATGTATTTCCAGAAGAATATCAGTGCCAACATGCCAAGCTACAAATCCAGTCATTGCATACGTATCCCATGGATCTGGAAGATTGAGAGCTGGCAAGTCCATTCCCAGGAACATTGTCACCACTATGTAAGAACAATACACAGTTTATACACTTATTTTTCTTCAGATAATAACTGAACTTCTGAAAAATACTCAAGGAATTTCACTGACAATAGGTAGTTCTCCTCAGTAGATCATTACTGTCAGATATGTCACCACTCCTATAGAACGTAACAAGGTCCAAATACCCTAAATGCATCAGATCCCATCTGATCTTGGAAGCTAAGAAGAGTCAGCCCTGGTTAGTACTTGGATGTGAGACTGCCAACTAATACCAGGTGCTATGGGCTATATTTCAGAAGAAGGAACTGGCAAAACCACCTTGCCTATTCCTTGCCTAAGAAAATACTATGAAAAATCTATGGGATCACCATAAGCTGACAAGCACATACATAGTATATAATGGTTTGAGTAGTGTAGTGGTTTCAGTGCTGGGTTAGGGTTAGGACTCTAGGAGACCATGATTCAAATCCCCAATTAGCCATGGAAACCCATTGGATGACCTTGAGCAAGTCATATTCTCTCATCCTTAGAGGAAGGCAATGACAAATCTTCTCTGAATAAATCTTGCCAAGCAAACCACATTCAAGTGTTTTCATAAGTCAGAGTCAACCTGAAGGCACGTAACAACATAGATGGGTAACCTCCACAAAGTCCTAGTTAGCTTCCTCTTTGTGGCATGAAAGTGACTCTGGACTCTCAATGTCTGTCTTTACAATGTATATATATGCATAAACTCTACAACGGGTAGGCAACCTTATTGAGCCGGGGGCCGGGTTGCTGTCCCTCAGACAACTGGGGGGGCCGAAGCCAAAAAATAAATTATATATATATATATATATATATATATATATATATATACCAGGATATATATATATATAAACCAGGACAAATGTAGAACAAAATTTTCAAATGGAAGACACTTTTTTTTTAAAAAAAATGGAGGACACACGAAAAAATTTGCTGATTTTTTAAAAAATGTTAATATAAATGGATGTTTCTGAGGCTTCTATAGACAATTGCTCCCCAAAGGCCCCGGCGGCAATCGGAGGCAGGACCGGGCTGGGGCCGGTCCCAAGGCCTCGGCGGGCCGCATCTGGCCCACGGGCCACAGGTTGCCTACCCCTGCTCTACAAGATTCCACCAAGGAGATATTCTATTGAGAAGGCATTGACTTAAGTAGAGCATTGGAGGCAGACAATGTTTCTGACAGGTAAGAACAAACTAGATTACATACAAAGATGCTCATCACCAGAAAGATGGCCATCAGATGACAAACAGGACAAAGTAACTATTCATACAGTATTTTCAATCTATATTAGTGGACTGACTATGTATCTCAGTTAAATCATATATCATTGTATAGGAATTGAGTATAAACCATACTCCCACATCTGAACAGGCTTTTGGCACTAGTTTTATACAAGATAGTCCAACACCCACACCACTGCACATATAAGCAGCATTGACACATTCCCAGAGGTGGATATTTTTTAAAAAATCATATATTGATTTTACTTTAAGTTAGCAGGAATAAAGAATGAAGTTTCAACCTCATGTTAAGAACAGGTAGCATAGGACTTTGTTATAGAAGTCACAAACTGTTTTTCTAAAGCCTCACTAAGTGTAACCATTACTGTATTTATTCTCCCTGGCCCTCTTGCAAATCCAACATTTTAAGCAACACCAGAATGGGTTAATTACTTACCAGCAAGTATTCTAGCAGTTGTACCAGTGCTCCAGTGTAACCAGTTGAAGATTTCCCTTCTGATCCCCAAAAGATAGAAAAATAATCAATGAATAGTTTTTAACACCATAATTAAAAAGAGGGGAAGGGGTTCAGCATTTGAATAAAACATTATTAGGACTGCTGTAAACTGGAGAATTTTTGAACATATGGGGCTTCAGAATTTCTTTTGGGCAGGTCCAACCTTACACATTTTTCCATCTGCAGTGAAGAACAAGATGGTGCCCTCTACATTAACATGCAAATGCAAATCAGATCAGCAGATGAATCTTACTTCAGCACCGGCAACAGAATATTGCCCTCCACCTCTGAAAATAGTAAGTCTAGCCTGGGATAAGGGCAGGCTGGGGTGCAAGAAAGACCATGTGATACATGCAGCTCTGCTTTCTAGTTCTATACCATTACTCACTGATCCATGAGGCAACTGCCTTACCCTGTTTAATGGTAGGGTCAGTCTGGTTTTTAAAATCTGCCCATATCCAGCATTACATGCGTATAGCAATATGATCATTAGCCCACTTCTAAATGGATTCAGAATAATGTCCTCACAATCCCATTAGGAAACCATGGGAAAGTCAATGTACAAATGTGAAGTACCTTGGTGCTTGTGAAGGTGGTCTGAACCCTGCCATGAGGGGCTGAACGATTGCCAGTGCCATCACTGTGCAGCCAAGATAAGGATGAAAACCTGCTTGCTATGCAAAAGGTAACTTCAGTTATAAAGACAGACATTTAGCAATGTGATTATTTTCTATAATTCTATACATGATAGTGGATAGATAGTTGTTGCTACTTCTTCTCTTAGGAAGAGAAGCCCTCAAACTCCCTAAAACATACACAATGTTTAATACAACATGCTAAAAATAATTGTGGCTATACTACTATATCATGGAGCAAATTTCAGAAGTTTAGAGACAATGGAATGCCCATCTTCTTCCATCGCCACCCATCTTGTGTTTACTGGCTTAGAATGACAATGGAGTACAGACCTTTCTTACAAGGTTCAAATTTTGTACTTGATAAAACCTATTGCTTTTCTGAACAATTCCCTATTTTACAGAACATTTTTGCTTTCAGTCAACATGGCAAGGGTCTATGTAACTCAGGTTCCTTTTGTTTCCATTGCTTAGTCCAACTGTTGTCATCTGTACATCATCTGTGTTGTCTTGAGCCTTTTATCTATGTACTGACACATATTAATCTGTGATGAGTGTATCTTTCCTGCTCTAAGGAAACCGAGTATAACAGGTAATGTCTTAGGCCTAACTTGTGTGTCACAGTGAAGTATTAAGATCTGGCTTCCAAATACACAATTAAGAGTGGCTGGAAGATTTTCTATTGAAAAATAATTAACGTATAGTTTCTCAAGCTTTCACCAAATTAAGGCACTGTGTTCTAGAGAGAATTTAATATAACTTAGCATTAACACTTGTGTCCAATTTTCTGGCCTATCACAGAGCTGGGATAGAAAATAATGTTCCTGATCATTTTCTCACTATCAGATGAAGATTAAGATCTTCACTGGCAATGAAGTTTAAGCAGGAAAAATTACTTTTTCCATATATATCTACTGGTATGCAGCCCAGCTTGCTCCCAACACTTTCAGCAAGGAATATCAATCTGATTCCAATCTTTGTTCTCTCATATCCAAACAAAATTCTGTCTGTACTATCCAACAACACAGTTGTGGTGGGGATAAAACTAAGCAGACTTAGCACTGCACAGAAGCTTACAAATTTATTTTGTTGAGGCTTCCCCCCCCCCCAGGACTATAACAGAATAATGTAAACATTTATAACAATATTCATTTTAAGCAATATTAATATTCAAAAACTTGAGCAATGCCACTTACTTCACTCCAACCTCCACGATACAAAAAAGGAAGAACAAAAGATGCACTCGTAAGAAACACAGTTGTCATCATTAGCACTCGATGGACCTATTGTTAAAATTGGATTTTTAAAAGAAAAACAGCTTAATTTCAACAGAAGCCGCAAACAAGGTTTCATACAAGTTCTAATATCAAGACACATCAAGCAAAAAACCAATCTATTCAGCATTAAACTGGGATGTAAGCACTTATGGATTCACAAAAACTCTTCCAGGAATTCAAGCATATGCACCTATAAGTCATTTAAAAAACCCAATGAGCATGTCTAGACAAAAAACTTGTTGCATTAGAACTGAAGAGGTTTTATGCCACTGTTGAGTTGTTTTTTCCTTAGCAGATTTTCTGTGGTAAGATCAGAGACAAAAAAAAAAAATAGTGTTAGAAAAAAGGTAGATAGGTTACAAGTGGAAGATAAAATAACCACAGCATCTCCTGTAGGAAGTAATGGCATGATAAAAATCTTACCCAAATGCACCCACTGCCCTAGCTTGTTTTTTTTTTCTCCCACCTGAAACCAGATCTCTTCTCCAAACAGCAACAAACTTGGCCAGACAGGCTTGAAGAATCGGGCAATGATCACACCAATGCTAGCTGTAGTCATCCATGCAACAAACATTAATGCACCTGAGTGGAAAGTAAAAGACAAGTGTAACTGATGTTTAGACTGCAGTGCTGAATAGCCATGACAAGCCTCAGACATTCAAAGAATATCAAGTTGCTCAAACTTTTGGCTTTCATCACTAGCTGCAAGTTTGAGAGACAGACTTTCCATAGCATCCTATGGAAGTGTTCTCTAATCTACACTCTTTCTTCATCTGAGAAGGAGCAGGTACACAAGAAACACAAGTATTTAGGGCAGCGATAGAGGGTGTTTTCTGAAAGGGATTTTCACCAGCATATGCTCCACCACTACCACTCCAAGTTTTCCTAGAATGCTTTGGAGCCCAGGGCAACCCCAAAGGATAGATCATTCCCCCTTCCTCATTCTATGTGCAGAAGCAGATGGAAGGACAGCTGAATGTTGCTTCAGCACTGATGATGGAATAGTGTCATCCACAACACCTGAAGCCTGTAGGCCAATTTAGGAGGTCAAGGCTACACTGTACAGCAGTATCTTCCATCACAATGACACGATTCAGAGATTGCATCTGCCAAGATTATTATTTCTGCTGAATGGGAGGCTAGCTCTGCAGGAAGCAAGCCCCTTCCTCTGAAGAAACCAAATACCTAACAAAACCTTCAGGTTCTGAGATGAGTCTATGAAAACTCATTTATTATTTAAAATGCCAAAGGGACCTAATCAAAAAGACTACTTCTCAACCAACATAAGTTAATCCTGTTCTTGCACACGTGCATGCACAGAGAGAGAGAGGGAGAGAGAACTGTAAGCCATTGTACTTGCCATGAATTTTGATAAGGAATGGGGAGCGGGATCCTCCAATATCCTTTGGTAGTCCTGAAACATTATACTTGCCATTTGTGATAAGAGGCTGCCGGTGGTGTTGATGGATTATACCTCCTGTACAAGAGAAGCAGTTGATTATAAATTACTTTCAACAGAGAAAGAATGAAGAATATTACTTGTTTTCAGTTAACAGTTTTGATTCAGAGATTGTCAGTCCCCCTAAGCCGGGGTAGGCAACCTGCGGCCCGCGGGCCGGATGCGGCCCGGTGAGGCCTTGGGACCGGCCCCAGCCCGATCCTGCCGCTGATTGCCACCGGGGCCTTTGGCGTCTCACGCGAGGGGCATGGTGGGGCAATTGTCTATAGAAACCTCAGAAACATGCATTTATCTTAACATTTTTTTAAAAATCAGCAAAAAAATTTTGTGTGTCCTCCATTTTTTATTTAAAAAGTGCCCTCCATTTGAAAATTTTGTCCTACATTTGTCCCGGTTTATTTATTTATTTAATTATTTTAAAAAATATTTAATTATTTATTTTTGGGCTTCGGCCCCCAGCTCAAAAGGGTTGCCTACCCCTGCCCTAAGCTGACCAGATTCTTTCTGCAGTTCTAATTTTTCAGTTCAGAATCTCACCTATGCTCTGGTACCATATGTTCAGCACATCTTAAAACTGCTTTCAATCATCCTTGAAAAGGGCAAAATGAAGTATGAATATTCATTTAAAGCTGAACCATCGGACTTGGTCCAAGTAACAAGAAGATCAAAACCCTGATAATGCAAAATCTGCTAGTAGATTCTCTTGTCTGTTCCAGTCATTAGTTGGCAATGGAATTATACTCCCATATGTTTGAAACAGAGAAGTGAAAATTACTTGTGGATTTGGATTTGTTTCAGTTTAATTTATTGAACAATGCCATTGTTTAAGAGACCAGAATAATTTCCAAGAACACTTTCAGAAATTTACAAGCCACATACTGAATGGCTAACAGCATTTCTCATTTGTCCAACTACCAGGTAGCCAGGTTCTCACGTTACAACTTCTGAAGCTCAAAAACAAAACAAAACAATGTTGGTTCTCACCTGTGATACACTGATTTCCAGCGGTGAAGGGACCAACATCCTTTGGCTGGGGTGCTCCTCCCATTTTTTAGAATGCCCTCTAGATGAAACTACCCCCAGTAAGGTCATCCGATGTTACAGGAGAAAAACAGTCTCAGAAGAACTTTTTTCAATGATGAAGAAGAAGAATCATAGAAGAAGAAGAACCATAGGTACAAGCGAGAAAGGGAAGGAGAAAGCAACTTCTATAACTATTTACTTATGATTTATATCTCCATGTCAGCCCTTCACTGCTGGAAATGAACCTATCACATGTAAGAACCAACACTGCTTTCCCCAACAGTAAAGGGAGGAACGTTCTTTGGATAAGTACTACTAGAGCCTGCAGTCAATGATGTCAATAGTGTTGGCATCCCAGAGGTTCTATTGTTCCACTACATGCTGCAGCACCTGCTGATTAAAGGAAGCCTTGGTTCCGGCAGAGGCGTCTAGCTGACTGCTGCACAGACATGGAAGGAGACTTCCAAATAGATGAATATGCTTTTTCAGCCCCTAACTCTACCAAAGCCACAACAGATGAGAAACAATGGACACTACACTTTCTGTTGCCACTTTCTTCCTCACTGAAAAACAGGACTTTTAACAAGATCCTATGGGCCCTGGCACACTGACCAGAGAACACATGTATCTAACACAAGCATCCATAAGCAATGAAGGAATATTAAACCTTTTTTATTCCCAGATTTTACCTTCACTGACTTCACCATCTACCAGAAATATGTAGTAGTATGCATCTAGATTAAGCCTCCTTTTAAAAGCAGGGAGATTAATTCTTCTTCGGAAAGAACACTGAATAAGGCCATCAGCCACTCTCCATGATTTGTCTTCGAGAGGATCCTGAGAAATATGCAGTACAAATTTAGGACTGGTGCTTCAAAAGTGAAACCATCACAAATAAGGACTTTCATATAATTAATGGTGTCATGTTTTTATCAAATCAGAATGTAATCATCCAGAGAAATAAGCTTCATCCAAATAAAGGGTTCATTTGGCAAGTTTCTAAAGAAAGCTACAATTATGTCTGCAACATTAGGAGTGTGTGTGTAGCAGTTTGGGTTTTGAACTAGGATTCTGGGAGGCAAGGGTTCAAATCTCCACTTGGAAATGGAAACCCAGTGGGTGACCTTGGGTAAGTCACATTCTCTCAGCCTCAGAAGAGGTAAATGGCAAATTAGTCTTCCCTATGAGACCTTTCTAATCTGTGGAGTCTCTCCCAAAACCATAACATAGCATCCTTACACTGCAGAAAGAGTTAAAAAGAATATTATGCAATACACAGTTGGTATGTAGTGTCTTATCCTTTTTTAGAGGAATAGAATAGTTTCTTAGGATCACTGTACCTATTATGTCCAGAACTATGTTTTATGGGGTGCATTTTGGAAAACACAGAAAGAATCCAGAAATTAATTGGAGTTTGCTGCCACTTAGTACATAGGGTCTTAGTTTATATTTGTATCCCCTTGAGTGTCAAGAAATATATAAGAATATTTGTTATCTTTCTTACACAGAGGTTTAGGGTGATAAAACTCTGAGACAAAAAACTGCATCCACACTGCAGAAATAATAGAATTTGATATCACTTTAACTGCTATGGGTCAATGCTATGGAATTCTGAGAACTGTAATTTTGTGAGATATTTTCTGTCAGCTCTGGTGCCACAATAAACTACAATTCCCAGAATTCCATAACATTGAGCTATGGCAGTTCAAGTGGTGTCAGACTGGATTATTTCTGCAGTGTGGATGCAGCCAAAATCAAAAACACCCAAGGGTATTTGTAGAAAGAACACTTATTTTGATATACTGGCTCTCTTTAGAGCAGATGCAAGGAATGTGTAGCTCTCTAGATGCTGGTGGACTACTACTGCTATTATCCTGAACCGACACAGTGAATGGAGAGTTATTATGAGAGCTGCAGTTCATTAATATCTGCTTGAATCACACAGGTGTTTATCAAACGGGAGGAATTTCTCTTAAATTTGAATAAAAAGAAAGTGGGGCCAGAACGCATTCACTTAAAGTCGCTAGTTTTGCACAATTACATGAATATGCATTGCATTCAAACTGGCTCCCCACTGCCTGAAAATAGCATGTCATTGCCCAAATTTGTGTGTGGCAATCTATCATGCAATAACATGAAACCCCATGATTGCGTTCAGATTGCCATCGGATTATACTTCCAATTCCCCTTGTCTGCTAAACTTCACAGTCTCTCCTCTGGTTTAAATACATTGGATAACGGACTTCATAGCAAGAGCATGATCAATTTAGTCATAATTTTTAAGACACATGGAACTATAATACCTCTGAATCAAACTCTGGATAGGTCCGTCCCACCAGAGAGGCTGTTTTGATGTCAACATGATGATCATCACTAATGCAGAGATATGCATCATCACCATCACCCTACAAATAAAGTAAAAATATAATTGGACTGCATTCCCAGGTTGTCCTCTCCTTCACAGGCAATTATAACACAGCCGAAACAAATACAGTTGAGAAAGCACATGTCAAAGCTGAATAGGATAACCTCATCCAAGGATACATTCAGTGAAGTTCCCATTTAATAACCACAGTGTTATCACAGACATTACACCCAGCTTTAATACATAAGCAGTGTGTGGCCATAAACTCAGGCACAGTAGGAAACATCACCTAGAGAAATAAACTCTGAATATCTGAACCATCACCATTCCAGCTATTAAAATAAACACTGATTATGCCATTTCTCATTCTAAATATCCATTCACTCATGTAAAGACAACACTGCACTTAATGCAGTTGGATGCTCGCACTTTCACACCACTAGCACATGGAGGAGAAAGTCCCAGTTTTCTTGCAACACTTGTAATATTGAAATTTTACTGATAATTTATTCTTAAGGTTTAAAAAAGAATTGGAATTATGCAGCCCTCCAGATGTCATTGCACTGCAACTCCCAGCATTCCTCACCTGTCGGCTATACAGGCTAGGGCTGGTGAGAATTGAAATCCCAGAACATCTGGAGGATACTAAAATTCGCATGGCTGGACAAGAAAACCATGCAGTTTTATCCAGATTGGGAAGAGGATTTGACTGCAAAATAAGAATGTTACTAACCATCCACTGATCATGAGACAATGCAAATGCGACGTAGCCTTCACTAGGGCCACTCATTTCAACCAAAACTGAGTCGTCATCTCGTTTGAAGGAGAGAAAGAAGCAACTGTTGGCTTGAGGATCACAGTTTGAAGGGTTTCTCACACAGAACTTGTTGTTTCCACAGTCTGAAGCATTGAACTAAGGAGACAAGAAGCCACATTATATTACTTTGCAGGTCACTGCCTGAGAAAGAGATTATTTTCAGAATGCCAGTGAGCACAATTTGCAGGATTTAATAGAAGGTATATGCACACAACCACAAATTTCTACCAACCAATTACAGTTCATTTTTTTCTGGCCATTATTAACATGCAAGCCTCAAACCCGAAATCCTGTTTGAACTTGACAGCACAGCGTTACTAGTCTATAATTTTGGATACACACAACAGTCCCACTCTTGTCTTACTCAGGCACTTAATGGCTGATCGTTCAAAACTTTGCATATACAGGAGTATAATTAAAGGCTTTCTAAATCACTGCAAAGTGTTCCAGATAATTACAGAAACTCCATTAAAGCTTAAGGGGGAGGGGGACCCACAAGGACTCCTTTTTCTTTAAGATGAACATAATTCTATTACCTGTACAATTATAAATATAGAAAAGCTAATAGTACTATATATACTCATCTAAGTCTAGAAATTTTAAACAAAAAATTAACCCAAAAACCTGGGTTGACTTATCCACAAGTCAAAGTAAGTACTGTACCTTAATTCTTTTTTTTTTAAAGGAACTATTTCCTTTTCTGAGTAGAGTGCTTAGTCCTGAAAGAACCTAAAAGAAGCCCCTCTATTGGTGCTTCTCATCAAACATTGAGAGAACAGACATCTGAATGTTTTGCCTGTGCCTAATGTCCACACATAGCACAGCCACCACTTACATAGCTCCCTACTCATCAAACCAGCCTTTAGAGTGAGCACAAACCCGTTATGTCTGCTTAAATGTTGTACAGCATTTTCCTTTGCTTCATCCTTTACATCCTTGCCTACATGCCCCTAAGTTTTACCCTTGACTTATCGACAGGTCATATCAAAATCCATAATTCTGGCACCAAGACCCATCCTCGACTTATACACGAGGTTGACTTATATGGTAATAAGCATTATGAAATATTTCCCTGACTTTGAGCATGCAACAATGCCCATCTTAGTTTTAGAAATGGCAAGCATTACAGGCAATGCTTAGAGACTTAAAGGTATTCCTAGATCTAATCTGTAGCTCCTAGCCTAAAAAGTCAACAGAAAGGAATAAAATCAGAAGATTAACTCTCAGCAGTTTTCATGAAGAGAGTTAAATACTGTACACTATTTTTCTTGTTTTTGAAAAAGACTTGGAGGAACTTCCTGACAGTAAGGGCTGTTCCCTCGGAGTGTAGTGGAGTCTCTTTCCTTGGAGGTCTTTAAATAAAGGCTGGATGGACATCTGTCAGGGATGCTTTGATTGAAATTTCCTGCATGGCAGAGGGTTGGACTGGATGGCCCTTGCAGTCTTGTCCAACTCTATGATTCTATAATTCTATACTTCTGCTCTTATTTTGGCCATTTAACAGAAAAGATGACCACTGAAAACAGAGTTTAAGATCACCCATATCTCAACTTAAAATTGGAAATCATGAAAAAAGAAACCTCAATACAAGCTTTTCCTCTGAACTAATATGGAATGCATATGACCAAATGTGGCATGATTTGGTCTCATTGCAGGCTCAGCACATGGCTGCCAAGAGAAAATGCAGAGCCTGCTCTAAGTTCTAGCCTAGTGTCATACTTGCTAGAAATTTACAGGACTAATCCCAGTAAGCACCAAGATCCAGGTAGATGTCTGAGGTATATTTAAAAGCCACATGGTTGTGGTAGCAAATTTACAACTAATGCATGGGTGTGCCCCCGTATAAATCAACAGCCACTAAAGGCAAAGTATATTGTTAGGACAGGAGTTTAGAATGAGATCAAAGTTTCCAATGACATTTAGACATGGGGGTGGACAAGGGGATAGATAGATGTATGATGGAGGCCACATATCTTTTGGGCCTGCAATCTTCCTTAGAATGTCCTTGAGTCAGGATCCTACAGCAGCACACTTCTTGTGTAATGTTCTGTTATATCAATAGTGTTTCTTTCTCCCTACTGGAGCATGGAGGAGATGATGGTAGCCGTGGCAGTAGCAGAAGACTGTCAACTGGAAAGCAACCCCAGAAACCAAGCAGACAAGAAACAGGCACTCAGAATCAGCAGCCTTCACCTGCTGTCACCACTGCCTTTTCCCACCTTTCCTTGCCACTGCCTTTATCTCCAATTTCCCTTCATCATCAATGCAATTACATTGCCAGAGGTACAGACAATGCATGGGAAACATGCTGCCCTCCAGACGTTGGTGGGCTGTAACTCCCAGCAGCCCAAACAAAGATAGCCAGTGATAAGGAATTATGGGAATTGCAATCCAACAAAACTTGGAGAGCCACGCAGTTCCCGTCTCTGGTACAGGATCCTAACCTTGAGGTCACATTAGATTAAAATACAGTAAAATACAGTTGTTATGGACGCCATGCTACTTACTGACTGGGTTAGATGACGAATAGGATGTGATGTTGGAATGGTCACAGTTGTTGTCAAGATAGGTGTATCAGGCTGGGAAATCACAGGGCCAGGAATTTTTACCCAAAAGATGTGGTATTTTTCTACAACTGTGGCTCTGAATACAAGATTAAAGTCATGCATTTAAATGTTTGAACTCCCAAGCCTTCTGTACAGTCCAGCATAGATGCTTTAAGCCTAATTTATGTATTACTTACGTACAAGGTACTAATCTTAGACTCGATGCTCGTCCTGTATGTAAGTGCATCCAAGCTTTCTGATATGGGGGAACCACCAATTTTTCCCCCAATTGCCAGGGACTGGTACCTTATCTGTACCCATTGGCTACAATCATTTTCTTTCTTTCCTAGAAACACTTGTGCATCAGTCCCACTACTGCTTTAGTTTTTGCACATATAGGCCCAGAACAGACAAGCCGAATGCATGTGCTGGCACTGATTTTAGGGTTAGGGACCGTGCACCAACCGCATGGTCCCTAACCCTAGCACGGCACGGCGGCATAGTAATGGTGGTGTCCCATCCATACGGGCACCACTGTTTTGACATAAGTGACACGCGGCATCCGCAGGTCGCTGCACATTGCTTATGTAATGATGCGCCATTGGTGCACTCATTACGTCCACCCGCCGGCACAAAAAGAACCCATTTTTTCTGGGTTCTTTTTACTCCGGATGGACCCCGCATGGTCTGGCAGCTGCGGCGTCCCTCTGGAGGGAAAAAGGCCATCAGCAGGCCGCCTTTTGGGGGCAGATACTTGCACAAGGCTTAAGAAAAAAGTGCATTCAAAATGCAGACAACCTCAAAGTTTACTTCACAAGAGCACTGAAAATGTATATATCATTTTAAAAGAGATCATCATGAGAAAATCCAACCAGGAGAATTAAACAATGGATTATATTTACATATATGCTTATGCATACTTACAAAAATTGTATTCTTTTGGGTGCATCTCTTGGAGAAATCCAGTAGGCATCTAGATGGGTTTTCTTCGATTTACTTGTGTGACTGACAGCTGACTTCTACAACATATAAAAATCCCATTACACGGCAAAACTGAATAAGGTACTCCCATGCATCATCTTTCATCATCACCTGATACAAACCACATTAATACTGGGCTTATATCAAAGTCTTGTGAACATCACACCTGAATATGATCAGAGAAAATACAGAATGGAACAAACCTATTAGCATATAAAAAGCCGACAAAGACAAATAGACAAATGCATCCAAACTTGTCTAACCTTACTGTAAAGTGGCACCAGCTTAGACAACGTAAACTTGTCAAGTAGGGAAATACCTACTAATCAGACAGCACCCAAAAAAGTAACTCAGCTGTACACTTGACTGGTTACTCTTCTGATGTTATGGACCACAATTCCCAATGGCTGGTTTTGCTGGTGGGGGCTTGTGAGAGTTGTAGTCCATTAAAAGGTGGAAGGTACCTAGATACCTATTCCATTATAGGAAGGACAAAATAGAGTACTTCTATTTAAACGTTGCTTGAATTAAGAGACTACTCTAAAACCCTAAAGGCACCGGATCCCATCTGATCTTGGAAGCTAATCAGGGGCAGCCCTGGTTAATACTTAGAGACTGCCAATTAATATCAGGTGCTGCAGGTTCTATTTCAGAGGAAAGGACAGGCAAAACCACCTCTGAGAATTCCTATGAAATCCATGGGGTCACCATAAATCAACAGGTGATTTGAAGGCATGTTTGTTGTTGTATGCCTTCAAATCATTTCTGACTTATGGTGACCTAAGGCAATCCTATCACAGGGTTTTCTGGAGTTTACAGTGTGTAATTTGCCCATGGTCACCCAGTGGGTTTCCATGGTCGAACAGGGAAATCAAATCCTGATCTCCAGAGGCATAATCCAACACTCAAACCACTACACCACACTGGCTCACTTTGAAGGCATATCTACACACACAAACTTACTTCACTGCTGATTAATTGTAATGCCAAATTGGTATCAGTACTTGCATAAATACATTTATAACTTGTTCAGTCAGCCCTTGGTATCTGCTGAGGTTTGGTTCCAGAATCCCCCATAGAGACCAAAAATAATGGATGCGCAAGTCCCATTACATAACATGGCATCATTAATGGGGTTTCCTTATATAAAATGGCAAAATCAAGATTCACTTTTGGGGATTTTTAAAAAATACTTTCAAGCCATCAACGCTTGAATTCATGGATGCAAAATCTGTGGATACAGCCAACTGTATAAATGCATTGTGAATGTGTGCATTGTTTTAAAATAGTATATTTACAAAATCATCAATATGGTCCCTCCTCTCCCCCCACACCCTGACAGTGGTGTCAATGTGTCTTCCTGCAGCTTTACTTTGCGCTGAGAAAGAGTGAAACAAGCCAGATTCCTTACTGCCATCAAGGTCCCTTACCTTTACACGCCCACAGGTGAGCAGTTGAGATCTTTTCTTGTCGGCCAGCGCAAAAGAGCCAATGGCAGGACCTCCCACATTGTCAGCATTGCGGGCTTGTAGAAAAAAACCTTCAAATGGAGGCCCAAACAAACTAACTATAATGAGGAGAGGGTGAAAAAAGATAGAGATTAAGCCCAAATTATTGTGGCAGCATTAACACATTTCTAACCAAATACATGCTCTGGAGCTCCCTTCCCAGAGAGGCAAGACTGGCACCCTCCTTACCACCTTTCTGGAAACTGGTGAGATCCTTTTTATTCCAGCAGGCCTTTGAGAACTGTTGTTGTTTTGGGGTGTGTTTTGTTTGTTTGTTTGTTTTAGGGAAACAGATCTTGTATAATGTGCTGGGCCATGATTTGTTATTGCTGTTGGTTTATGTTTTTAACTAATTATAATTTTATAATTGTTTAATTGCTTTTTATCTTATATTTGCTATGCATTTTTAATTATATTTTATGTTTAAATTATGTTTAATTATGTTTTAACGGTGTAACTATTTTAACTGTTGTTGTGTTTTATTATTATGTAATGGTGGGGGGTTGTAAGGGGATAGTATAATGTGACTATTGTTTGTATTTTGTATTTTTATTCTATTTTGTTTTTTTATTCTATGTTGTAATATTGTTAATTGTTTTATTATCATTTCTGTTGTAATCTGCCTTTATTCCTTCGGGAAAAGGTGAAATATAAATAAATTACATTATAATTATTATTATGTTTGTTTTAAATGTTATAAGGTACCTTGAGTCCCAAACTGAGAAAAAGGCAGGATAAACATAAATATAATGCTGTGTATCTATACATATACTGTATCTCCTGTAGTTCTCTCATATATGAGAGAACTACAGGAGATATATGTATAGATATATATATATGCGCGTTAAATAGCCAGAACTGGCTATTCTAAAACTTATCTATGAATAGGGTTGTGAAGTCAGAATTATCCCATGCTCTGTAATTTCAAAGTCAAAACATGAGTACTAGGGGTAAACTTTATGGTTTCACAGAGGTAAACCCCAGAGATATCATTAAGCATAATACCTTAAGTATTAACTACAGAGACATAAGAGTATGCCATTCCAATCAAAAACACAAAATCTAATAAATAAGGAAGAATATATACAGTCGTCCCTTCCGATTCACAGGGGATCCATTCTGGACCCCTCCACAAATCAGAAAAACCACAAATATTGGAGCCCCATTGTTTTTAGTGGCCGCATGCTCTTGTGTGGCCTCACGCACCCACCATTTTGTCAGAAGAAATTAAAACGGGAAGTCAGTGAATCTAGAGGGAAGAGTGCACACACATTGTAAGGTAATGCTTTTAACCTGAGGATTGGAAAAGAGAGGTTAAACTGAAAGTCAAGACCAGGCCAGGGATGTGGTGGCTTAGTGGTTAAGACACCAATTCTGACAATTGGAAGATAGGAATGTCGGCAGTGCAAGGCCCAAATGCTGCATGATGGGGTGAGCTCCTGTCACTAGTTCCAGCTTCTGCCATCCTAGCAGTTCAAAAGCATACAAATACAAGTAGATAAATAGGTACCACTTTGGTGGGGAGGTAACAGCATTCAATGCAGTTGTGCTGGCCACGTGACCACCAGAGCAGTCCTCGGACAATGCTGGCTCTTCAACTTAGTAACGGACATGAGCACGACTCCTTACAGTCGGTTATGACTAAACATTCATGTCAAGGGACTACCTTTACCTTTTTCACCCTGAGATCTGGGAACTCTATCCATGACCAAGGCAGGTTACACACCGCCAGAAAGTACGCGCAGAGTGCGTACTAGGGTTAGGAAGGGGTGGCACTTCCGCACCCCCTAACCCTAGTAAGCACTATGCGCGTACAAAATGATGGCGGCCGTTCCATACGGCCGCTGCCATTTTGACGTCTTGGACGCATAGCATCCAGACATGTCGCGGTGGAAGTGATGCCGCAAAAGCGCACCTTGTGCTTTGCGACACCACTTCCGGGGCCCAGGAAGGAGCGCGATTTCCGCGCTCCTTCCTCAGAGCATCCGGGAGCCCCGTGGTTTGGCTGCTGTGGCTCCTGGATGCTGCAAGCGGTGGCGGTGGGACAGCGCCGCTTCTCGGCGGTTTGTAACCCGCCCAAGATTTCTTGGGAGTTTGCAGAAGAACAGCAGGGTTCACCTACTACAGCAAAAACAAAGTCCTGGAGCATCTTTAAAACTCTACTACTGGACTGTGTCTATAAAAGCTTATGACACAGCCAATTTGTTGGTGGTCTTCTTTTCTTCTACTACTTCTTTTTTACATTGTCATAAGACACTTTGTGACCTATAGTAGTACAATAGTTTATTCTTTGGCTTAACTGGCTCTGATGCTTGAAGCAAACTTCTCATTCACTTTCATGACCTTCTCCCCACCTCCAAAATACTGTCTGGCTGAGCTAATTAGGGCTGCTGGAAATTTTAATACAGTGCTACCTCGGGTTACGAAATTAATTCGTTCCGCGGCTCCGTTCGTAACCCGATACATTTCGCAACCCGAAAAGCCGCTGGAAAGCCGCTAGCCGCGCTTTGCGTTTGAATTTTGCGCCAAAATGAATTTCGTAACTCGAAAAAAACATCGTATCCCGGAACAGTTTTTTCCAATCTAACTTTTTCGTATCCCGGAAATTTCGTAACGCGATCAATTCGTATCCCGGGGTACCACTGTACAGAATTCTGTCCAGGGAGGCTTCTTAATGGGATGTTTGCTTTGAAAAGCTTTTTAATTGTTTTATATTTTTTCACTTACTATTTTCAATGATTTTACATTTTTTACTAGTCTATTAATGTGATGTTTCAAAATTGTACCATGTTGTTGTCGCTGTTGTTTTTAATCAAATACTGGCATGTAAAATAAAAAGTAAAAATAAAATTGTGATCCAAAAATATTTGAAGGGACATAGTTGACCACTATTGATCTAAACAAGGGAGGGAATCATGAGGCTCTCCTTATGTTGATGTACTGTAACACCCAGCATTTCTCACTGTTGGTGATCCAACAAGATTTGGAGGAATATGAATATGCCATCCACTCCAGGGAGTGCCCAGAATTTTTTAATATTATTCAATTATCTATAGGAGTGCCATTTCTGTCCTCATCACAAACAGCAGAAGGGAAACAAAGATGGTACCTTTCACATGATCGCCTGGCTTAAACTGTGTCATATTTACTTCAATGGTGTGCTTAGGAAATTTTTGAGGTGGGTGCCCATGGAGTGGTATCATACTATTGCAGGATTCTGTGACTTTTCCATTTGGGTAACCAGTTGATGGGCCAGAAAAGCAAAAGAGCATCCAAGCAATGAAAGCCATGCTGGGAGATTCCATCTGCCAAAAAAGAATATTGAAAATCAGACTTAATAAATTTCCTTATTTTAAAGGTTTCTGGAAATAACAAAACTTGTGAGTGCTCTAAATTTCTAGAGTATTTTTCTACACAAGCCACAGAGTGATTCACTGAAATCTTTACAGTGGTGGAGGGATACAAAGTTATGAACCCATCCCCTTTTAAAGAAGAGTTCAAGTCTCTGTGGCCTTCCAGATGTTGTTGAACTCCAATTCCCATAAGTCCTAGATGCTTGACCAGTGGTGAGACAAGGTGGACAATATATAGCATGATCATCAGGAGATCCCGAACAAATGGGTCTCAGAGAAATGCAAGCCTGGCGTTTCTAAGCGGAACCAAACTGAGACTGTCATACCTGATTGAGACATATGATACAAGATGACTCATTACATAGAAAAAGACAATAATGCTAGGTTAAGTTAAAGCAACAGGGGAGGAACACTGACTTACATGTAAATAGAGTCATTTAAGGAAGCAAATCCCTGAGTTTTCAAGGCCGTTAATAACAGGGTATCTTTGAGCCTGTACAGACAGGCCAAAATAAAGCTGCTTTGGGTCACTTTGGAGGTATGCTGTTTCAATGACAAATGCCTATTAAGAGGCCAAAAGCTACGCCAAAGCTGCATTCCAGTCCTTAGGACTAGAGTGTGGCTTTGGCACGGCTTCTAGCCTCTTAGGACGCATGCATCATTTAAACAGTAAACTTCCAAAGTGACCCGAAGCAACTTTATTTTGGCCTGTCTGTACGGGCTCTTAAAGAGCTATCATTCATAGGGTCACCATAAGCCAAAGCTGACTTAGTGGCAATTAACGCTAACAAGAAAGTCTATTTCATAGTGGTTGCATTTTCTTTCCTGTTGTCATTGAGCAGCAATCGAACTCTCCTATACATTTTACCTTCCATTATTATTTTTAGATTACAATATTTTTTATTATATGCCCTAGCCCAGGGATGCTAATCATGCGGCCTTCCAAATGGTGCTGGACTACAAGTCCCAACACATTAGCCAGTGCAGCCAAAGGTGAAGAATGCTAGCAGCATTAAACTGCATCTGGAGGAAGCATGACCCCTTGCCCTAGCCAAAGGAAATTTTGGTCCTATGCCTGCTTGATAGATAATCCATTATTAACACAGCCACCAAGAAACTATGTCAGCACAACAGTTGAACCCTAGAGAGTTAGAAATACTCCACCTCTATTTGTAATTATATGTATTTTAGATGATGATTTAGTCAATGTATTGTGTTAGTATCAATGCTACTGTTTTATTGAGTGTATTTTATATGATATTGTAATTCTTAATGTTGTAATGCTGTTTTTATTGTTGTAATCCTGCCTCAATCCACAGGGAGAGGCAGGAAATATATTATTATTATATTATTATTATTATTATTATTATTATTATTAAATGTAATGAGAATTTCCTGTAGTTAACACTACTTTACTTAGTAACTACTGGAATTTTCTTTTTCAAAACTTAGGCAAGTTTTTATTATATCTTTACTTAGCATGGCAGCAAATTTCTTCATTATAAAGACATTTTAGTTGCAATGCTGCTTCAGACTAGAACAGTTTGCTGTTGCCACATGCTGATCCATGCAGGTTACAGCCATCCACATTTTGAATGCTGTTTTCTTGACCTGCTTCCATAACCTGTCATCTATGCCAAGTCACTTGCCAGTGGAACAAATTAGGAGTGGCACTTGCAAACCCTTTTATCCTAGCTCCTCTCACTGCTGTTGCAACGGTACATACATAATGTTAGCACACTTTAAATCCAACACAAGCATATCACTAGGACAACACGTAATATAGTCCTGTGCATGTACATGTACCTTCAAGTTGCCTGCCAACTTATGGTGACTTCATGAACTTTGCAGGATTTTATTAGGCAAGGAATACCAATGGTTTTGCCAGTTCCTTCCTCTGAAATATATAGCACTTGTATGTTAGCAGTCTCACTCGAAATTCTAACCAAGGCTGACCATGATTAGCTTCCAAAGTCAGACAGGATCTGGTGCCTTTAGGTTTGCTTCTATATAAATGAAATGGGCACATTCTTGGAAAGAAAAAGAACAGGAACAAAAAGTGCATAACATTAGCAGAATCAAACAGTATGAGGCAAGGAGGGAGATTTAGATCAGAAAGAACTCCAAGCTAAGTAGAAAATAAGCAACAACAGCTGACCAGGAGATACAACCACAGGCTGGGAAAACATGAGGTACTTTTCAGAGTATCATGCAGACTTCACTCTACCCCACTTCCATGACTGCATGCATCCAGTAACCAGAACTATGCAAAATATATATTCATTGTAGAAAATTCAATATTGCAGTCTGCATGGAATCACAATCTATTGAGAGCAGGTCTGCTGCCGCAAACCTAAAGTATACTGTACACATTCCTAAGCCTGATCACATTATCCTACCCATCAAGAACAATTTCGAAGGACAAACCTGAGGAAACAGAAACACCAATAAGCCAGGTCCCTTGGTCTAAAGAGTGTCAAAGGAACAGTAGAATGCTGGTTCAAAAATTAAAGAAATTGTCCAGAAAGGAGTTCTGGCTGCTGAAACCTGCTTCTCTTAACTTTGGAGATTAAGTGCCCTTCCACTAGTAGTGCTCCTCCCAAACAGACATGTGGAGACCTTGATAATGACAAATATCTGTTTCAAAAACATATTGAGAGAGCAGGCTAGTTGTAAGCCACTTTCTCTTTCTTGTATCCTGAAGTTTCAGTATACATTTGGGAGTTTTTCTATTAGGTGTTAAACATTTATTAAATCAACAGGGGAGAGTGAATAAACCTTTGGTGTAACAGTCCATGCTCATTCAAGCTCACAAAGCTGGGAAACTGCAGCTGTGGTGGACCAGATCCTTGGCAGAGACATTATTTCAGTGACACTGATATGGTATCAGAACCCATCCTGTAATCAGTTCCCACATTATCTCTACCTTGGAGCTAGAGAGTGATGACACAGTGACAGAACCACATCCCAGATTTAGCTTTTTATGTGGCATCTATACAACTGAAACTATGGTTCTACACTACAGCTACCCAGCTGGCAAGTGGTACTATCCACACAGAATGAGAAAATTGGAAGAGACCTTGTAGGTCTAGTCCAGAGGTAAAGCATCCCTGTTTATGAGCACAGAGACAGCATAGGGCCTTGATAAAATGTGGCCACTAAGACCATTCCTTCAGAGTCAATACAGAAAATGCTGGTTTGAACTAAAAAGTTGTTTAGGCATTGGACCTTAACCCCAACACCACTGTTTCCTAGCCACTCCTGCACTAAAGGCATCTACAGAATTGTCTCCACAACTTTTAAGTCTCTCTGAATATTAAGTCCAGATGGTGGGCATAACAGGGAAAGCTTTCCAGAGGTACCCAATGCTTACAAAGCAACAAGGTCACTGAGGGCTGCCACAGAGCCTGAAAGAAAATGCATAGCTAGCCCCTCTCCCCAAATCTTCCTAAATGTTACTTTTTTTTCTTTTTAAGATTTTGAAGTGACTTAACTTTAACTTAAGCTGAGAAAGAATGAAAAGATATGGGAAATATTTGTAAGAACACAGTAATGTTGACAGACACTAGAGCCACTTTCTAGACTGTTGAGATACACTAGAGATCTCTAGGACACCAGAAACCAAAGTGAGCCAAAGATCTGTGTTCCAGGTATTTTGCTCCGCCTGTCCCCACCTCATCATCCCCGAGGAATAGTCTCTGTAGGAAAGTATGCTTGGTATCCAGTATGTTTCTGTTAGACCTTTTAAGACCATATTGTTCACTCAGACCATTGGTGTGGAATGTGCAGCCTTACCAATATTGTTGGTTCACAACTCTCATCATTCCTCCCCATAGGCTCTGCTGACTAAAGCTGATGGGCGTTGCAGTCTGACAGCATCTGGAAGGCCATGCTTTTCCCACCCCGACTTAGACCCAGTAGCAGTGATTTTATATTCTGTGCTGCCTGGGTGTTTTTAAGTCCCTGCGATTTGTATTTTATTTTTAGTATGTTATAATGCATTTGGTGAGTTTTGCTTAAATCCATTTTGTATATCACCCATTTGTAAGCCATGTAATGAATATTTACCATAAACATACAGTCATCCATTCTTTGAGTACCGATACAAAGCATTGGGCAAAGTTTCACATTTAAGCCTTTCATAAATATAAACAATGTTAAAGTGGCAGATGACTTTAAATTTTCCTTCTTAAGATAGTCATCATTGGAGTAAGAGAGAAGTACATGGTTTCTTTATGACAAATCACCATTATGGAAGAACTGAATTATATGGAAGACAGTGCTGGAAACTCCCCATGAATCAGTAAATTAGTTAGCAATGCAGTTACAGCTGATATTAAAGTAACACTTTATCAAATGTAGATAATCTCAAGCTACAGGTAGTAGCAGTTTAGGTAGAAGAGGTTTTATATTACTATTTAAGAGTAGAGGTAGAAGATGAAATGCAATGTTAGTACAATATACAGTAAATCCAATGTTAGACTTGGCTGGAGGAAATAAATGGGACAATGGCTTGTCATGACTAGCAAGTCTCATCAATTTTGTTGGTCTCTAACCAAGGCTAACTTCAATTTTAGTCCATTATCATTTATTTAGTTTCAGTGCTGCTCCTTCACCAAACATAGTCTCAGAGCAGTTATCCATGTAAGTTGTGATAAATCGAACTCCAATAAACTTCCATTAAAAACAGCTCTAGCAGTCAATGGTATCACTGGCAGGGTGCAGAGAGGTAGACCAAACCAGGTGGCACATCAGAGGAGGGTGACCTCTGGTCAGGACTTCCTCCATTCCAGAGGGATGTGTGTGCCAGTGCTACAGCACCCGTCTCTGGCGCTTTCTCCCAAGGCTCCTGCATTGCCCAGCTTTCTCCCAAGGAGGAAGCCAAACAGCAGAGGAAGAGGAAGAATGGCTGTGCCCCTTCCATCTCCTCCCACTGCCTCACTTGCCTAGCCATTCTTCAGCTGCCCTGGGTGGGTGGCCAAGCAAGCAAGAAAGTGAGTGAGGCAGCAGGAGGAGAGGAGAAGAGAGCAATCCTCCATCACCACTGTCAGCAGCCTTTACAAGGTCTGGCTGGGTGATGGCTGAACAAGAAATGGGGGCAGGCGAGCAGAGACATAGCCAAGGGGGGGGATCATGGGGTCCAGACCCCCCCCTTCCATTAGAAAAACAAATGGTGCATGCTGCTGCGCCGCCGCACCCAATCCCCATTATAATGGTGGCACTTAGTCTGGACCCCCCTTCCTAAAATCCTGGCTACGTCCCTGAGGCGAGTGAGGCAGTGGGGAGGCAGGGCAGGCCACTGCCACAATCCCCCAGAGCCTCTCCACACTAGGTACACCAATGATTGTGTTACCACTCCTAGTAGTTATTCTCTGAAGTGGTCAACAGCTTAGACCACTTCTTTCTCAGTTATTGCCATTTACCCTAACATAAAATATTTAATGCAAACTGCAACAGGAGATGGTAAACTGTCACTTTAAGGCTTACGGTGAGGTGGTCTAACGCATGCTCACAGTCATATACCAAATCTCTCTGCAGGACTAAATCAAGTATATAGTTTGCTTGATTCACTTGTTATGTCACCCAATCAACACATTTATAAGGCTTACGCAGCCCTCAAATTGTTGTTTGACTGCAAATCTCAGCAGCTGTAGTCAGCATTGACAATTGTGGAGAAAGCAGCAAGATGGAGTTCATCAACATATGGATGCCTAACCATTGCCTGACTCAGATCTAAAAGAAGAAATGGTGTTAAGGTAACTAATGGACCTACCCTGGAATTGGTATGCAGTTAAATTGCAGAATATATATAGGTATGTGAATGCAGCCTGGATAAATAATGCATCTTTGTTTAATTTGAGGAAATGTCAGAAATTGTTTAGAAAAATCAACAAAGATATGACGTATGAAAGAAACCTATGTATTTAGCTGGGGAATTTAGGGCTCTTTATTCTCTAGCAAAATTGCTGGGGAGTAAACTTAATAGGGCTTACTTCAAAAACATACAAACAATTCAGCTATACAACATCATATTTCAAGATGAAAGTCAAGGACTTCCACATATTACGACAGGTAACTGTTCGCAGGGCTGGGGTAAATAATAAAGATTAAAGTGCAATTAATCCCCCCAAATCCTTCATTAATCATAATTGTAAAAGGAAACAAACTGAGATGGAGGGAGCCCTCCTTATGCTAGCGCTGAAATTAAGAATGACACGACTGAGCACCACGCACAGGCATTCTCTTTTTAAGAAGTAACATATTAAGACAGATAATGCTGCCATTTGTTTGCTATGGAGAAACCCAAACTAGTACGTAATTGCTGTTTCAGTGTGGACTAGCCAATGTGGACTTTATAAGCTGAGCTCCATAAAAAGAGGCTGAGTCAGATAGAAGAGTTTTACACCTGATAAGGCTGGGTAGAAACTGACAAAACACAGTTGAAGGAGACGGAGACTTCTAGACAAGGCTGAATAAGTACTGTACACATTTGTTCAAAACAAATCTGTGCCCAGCAAACTGACACATCTGTTTGTATTCAGATTGAACCATCCCAATCATGGTTTATTCAGACCAAAATATAATTCAATTTGAGAACACAATAACTAGGAAATGTACAGTATCTACAGAGTTTCATGGAGCCCTGGTCTAGAAACAAGTACTGTATTTTGGAAATGACTTTGAATTTTTACATGTCATTATTGAGACGTGTATGGACCTTATCACATGGGAGGCAAAGTGCCCAAATCCCGAGGATAATGTGGATTTAAATCCCAGGAATATCCTGAAAGTAAAAAGCGGCTGATTTTGCCCACTTTCTGCATGAGTTACTATCGCATTGTTTTGGACTTCAATTCCAAGAAACCAAGTTGGAATCACCAACGGTAAGGGATTATGGAAGATGTAGTCTGAAACATCTGGCGATCCAAAGATTCCCTGCCTCTGTATAACATGAAGTAATTTTGTGACAATAAATATGTCATAAGAAATCCATTCCTAAAATATGATGAAATAATGATGCACTGTCTTACCAATAGACCCAACACTGAACAAGAAATTTAATCAGTTTTTGCCTCACACTTTCTGCGCCTCAGTTCTAACTAGTTTCACTTTGAAACAGAATGTATTTAACAAATTGATCCTCATTGGGATTTCATGGAATCTTAAGAGTTGGAAGAGACCGCTAGGGCCATTTAATCCAACTCCCTGCCATGCAGGAGTACACAACTAAAGCACTGTTGAGAGATGCCCATCCAAATGCTGGTTGGTTGGATTTATATTTTGTGTTAATTCCATTTGAAATTTTGAAGCCAAGGAACAATTTCTAATCAGAATCTCATTTAGAGATTGTCATTTTGTTTAAAAACATGCACAGCTTCCAGATCTGATTATATTGTATGGAACTGTATTTAAAGATACTACTTAACAGTTTGTATCATGCAACATGGCTTACTTAGCCAGTTATGTTCATGAAGAATGGGGGAGTTGACTGGTAGGTAGTTTTGAACTGGAATTTCATTTGTTCAGGAGTTGAAAAATTATAGTATTAAGAGCAAAGTTTGCCAGGATGATGGAATTCAGGTCATGTCAAATTCTCTGTTTTGGAAGGTAAACAGTTTGGAAATGGCTCCTAACTTAAGATTCTAACCCAAATAAAAGGAAGTACTACATAGTTTGGGGACAGTGAAACAAAACATATAGATAAAAAATTGATTGATACCCACGAGGGATAGAGACATATGCTAGGACATCCAACGAATATGCAGGGGTGTAAATGTTTAATTCATATGAATGTGATTTGTAGTTTTCTTTGTTCAAAGTACTATAAAAGCTTGGTTCACTTTGGAATCGAGGTCCCACTAATTTGGATGAATTTCTTACTGGGAACACTGCAGCAAAATAAACTGTTTTCATTTCCAATCGGCTCCGGATCTCTCTGCTAAGTCTGGTTAAAATTCTGGTTTTAAATTAATCTACAACGTTGACCACATACGTTTGCTTTACCTTCAGAAATTTGCCTTGTTCAAGCTTTTTCCTGCATTCTTGCCAGTGACAGATGCAGCATCACTAGTATTTCCAAACAAAGCTGCCAGTCCAGAAATATATAGATTTTCTTTCCATTTGTTTCAGAAAAGCGATTTTCCTCCAACACTATCTCCAATGATTCCTTAAAGTTTTCTTTTTAAAAACTCCTCTTTTCAGACATCTCTCAGATCTCCAACAATATATCCCCTTATATACAGTTCAACGAAGGTGTTTTGTATCAACTGTATTAGCATTCTCTTTCAGATTCCCTTTCAGTATTAAATAATGCATTAGCAAGTAAGAAGTTGAGCTTTCATGGGCTCATTTTCAGCCTACATTCCAGGAAATCTTGAGATGACTCAAAGAGATGAGCTGGGAAGGCAGAGACGGTCCCATGAAGTTTATTCACCATTACCGATCATGTCACTACAAATGGAAAAGCTGTGTTTCAAAGGTAGAAGCGAGGTGTAGTGGTTTGAGTGTTGGACCAGAACTCTGGAGACCTGGGCTTGATTCCCAGCTCAGGCATAAAACCCACTGGGTGGCCTTGAGCAAGTCACACACTCTCAGCCTCAGAGGACAGCAACGACAAACCTCTTCTAAACAATTTTTTACTAAGAAAACCACATAAGTTCTCCTTAGGGCTGCAATAAGCCAGAAACAACAGGAAGGCACCTGTTGCATAAACTAAGCAAGCAGTTTTTGACACAGGGCTCAATTCTCTGGAAAAGCACACCAGTGTCTGCATTCAGATGTCAAGGAAGCTTCAAATGCCTGCAAACTAGTCTGTGAAAGTCTCTTTCTCAGTCTCCAGTCCCTTCTCATGTTTAAAGCCTGAACTCCCACATAGGCCCTGGTGGCTGACTTTTTCTGGACTACCTCTCCCAGAATCCCCAGTGAGCCATGCTGGTTGGGGGATTCTGGAAGATGCAGTCCCGGAAATTCTCCCTGGAGGGTGACTTTTCGGGACTACCTCTCCCCGAATCCCCAGTGAGTCAGTCATGCTGGTTGAGGATTCTGGGAGATGCAGTCCAGGTATTCCCTCTGGAGGGGGAGTTTTCTGGACTACCTCTCCCAGAATCCCCAACCAGCATGACTGACTCACTGGGGATTCGGGGAGATGCAGTTCAGGTATTCCCCCTGGAGGAGGAGTTTTCTGGACCATCTCTCCCAGAATCCCCAGTGAGTCATGCTGGTTGGGAGATTCTGGGATATGCAGTCCAGGAAATTCTCCCTGAAGGGTGACTTTTCGGGACTACCTCCCCCAGAATCCCCAGTGAGTCAGTCATGCTGGTTGGGGATTCTGGGAGATGCAGTGAAGAAAAGTCACCCTCCAGGGAGAATTTTCTGTACCTCTCCCAGAATCCCCAGTGAGTCATGCTGGGTGGGGGATTCTGGGAGATGCAGTAAAGGAAATCCCCCCTGGAGGATGACTTTTCTGGACTACCTCTCCCAGAATCCCTAGGGAGCTATGGTAGATGGGGGATTCTGGGAGATGCAGTCTAGGAAATCCTCCCTTTTACATTCCAATTCCCACCTTTGGGCCACAACCAACTACCAATCCCAGAATTCCAGAGCCTTGAGCTAAGTGGTACCAAACTGGTTTATTTCTGCAGCCTAAGGCATTTCCATCTCCAAACTGTACAAAGGACAAAATCTCTGAAGGCTACGAATGCATTAAAACACTTACCTTTCCAAAGAGTTGCCCAAGATGTGCAAACATAGCTGCTAAAGTTCTCTTTCTGCACGAATCACTAAAGGAGGCTCTGCAGAAAGGCGGCTGTAGCAGGGATCCCAGCACATAAGCGCTTTCCAAAGCACAGGCTGGAGGCTCTCCTCCTCTCCTGTTGCCTTAAGTATGAGAGCCTCTTCCTGGTTTCCTTCCAAACCCTCTCCTCCGATTGATCTGGGTGGAGCCCGACCCTAGCCAAGCACGCCCTGAGATCAGGTTGGCTCTAGGAAAGGGATCCTGGGTGGATTTTGAATTAAGGAGAGGGTTTGGGGATATAGTAAGCAGACAGCACTACCTTCAAAACCCTGGCTGCATCTACACTGCACAATTGATGTAGTTTGAGACCACTTTAACTACCAAGGCTCAGTGCTATGGGATGCTGGGATTTAGAATCACAGAATCATTCTCTGTCAAAAAGCTCTTGGGCCCCAACAAACTGCAAATCCCAGGATCCCATAGCATTGAGCCCTGGCAGTTCAAAGTGGGGTCAAACTGGATCAGTTCAGCAGTGTGGATGCAGCCCTTGTCTTCCATTTGCTTGGAAGCCACAACTTACAGTCCAACTGCTTGCTCTATGCCTACAGCATGTTCACTAATAAAACAGGGGAAGGAGCTTCAGGATAAGTACTGAAATGCACTGGCTCCAAGCCCAGAATTCCAGAGCCTTGAGCCATGACAGTTAGTGGTGCCAAACTGGATTATTTCTGCAGTGCAGACACCTTGTGGTCTCTTCCAACTCTACAATTCTATGATTCCCATCACCAAATTGTACAAAACACACAATCTCTGAAGGCTACAAATGTAGGGCATGTTCTGGGAAAGCACGTATCCTCCTTTCCCAGAACATACCCTACATTTCAGCCTTCTGTCCAGGAGGAAGTTCAAAATGTTTTGAGCATGAGGAAGAAGCATGGATTTATATTTATATTAGTGTTTTGAGCTTTTATTTTGGAATTATTACTGTATTATTAATATTATTATTATTATGTTTATATCCCGTCTTCCTCCCAGTACAGGGACTTAAGGGGGCTAACAAATCAAAAAAGGAGTCCAAAAGTTAAAACACTTCAAAACATGCAAAATGCAAGTTTAAAAACAATCAAACAATTCAAACAATTAAAAACATTGTATTATTAAAATTTAAAGTTCAAAACTTTTTAAAAACAAAAGCAAAACAGCATCCATGTCATGCAAAATCCTGGTGGCATAAAAACGTCTTTACCTGCCACCGGAAAGACCGCAGGGATGGAACCACCCTGGCCTCTCTAGGGAAGGAATTCCAAAGCTTTGGAGCTGCCACTGAGAAGGCCCTTTCTTTTGTTCCCACCCAACAAGCCTGAGATGGGAGTGGGACAGAGAGAAGGGCCTCTCCCAAGGACCTCAATATTCTGGGGGACTTGTACAGGGAGATACGGTCCTTCAAATAGCCTGGATCCAAGCCGTATAGGACTAGATAGGAATGTCCTACATGTTGCAGTGCCTCATCCTTTGTTGTGGTTATGCCATCTCGTCACCCTGCCAACATATCCCAATTTGTCTAATGCTCTTCGGGCTAATCTTCTGTCATCCCACTTTTTCAGCAGTTTACAAAATGACCCAGTTACTTTTTCCTCCTCCCACTTTCCCCTTTTGTCCTTGTGTGTGTGTTTGTGTGTACGGATTCCTTCATGTTGCCTGTTTACTTATGGTGACCACATGAATTTCATTGGGGTTTCTTAAGCAAGGAAAAGTGAGAGGTGGTTTTGTCAGTTCCATCTCCTGAAATACACCCTACAGCATCTGATAGTCATCTGCTGTCTGTCCAAGTACCGACCAAAGCTGGCCCTGCTTAATTTTCCAGATTAAATGGGATCGGGTGCCTTTCTTCAATTGCAGCAAACAACACTCAAAATGGTAAAGCAATTTCCTCTCACTTAACAGGGGAGAGAGGAGAACAGAAATCTTGCCCTTCCCAGTAAGCTCAGACAAAAGCAAGCTGCTGCAGTCTCTCTTAGTTTGTGCGTTCTTCATCATTAATACCTTTTGCCATCTTGACCACACTGATCTTCCTTGGCCACATGTGTCCCAGCTTTCATCTGTGATATGTTGGAGAGTATGTCCCAAGGGAGATATTAACCTAAATCAAATCATTAGGCTCAACCACAATAGACCAGTTGGAGGAATGGGAGTTTGGTAAACCAGTTCTATTGATTGAATAGTTTGGGCTGAGACGAACAATTGGACCAAACTCATTATGCTTATCTTCACCCACCCAAATATGTGATCTGACTCAGACCATAAACTCAGTGGGATTGACTTTGGAGCAACCAGGCAGACATAGGATTAAGCTGTAGAACTGTAGTCCCATATACCTCTTTGTGGAACTAAGCACCAGTGGAGATTTTGGACTTCCTTCTGTGCAGTGGTAAAATGTTAAGTGCAGGCCCACAGCAGGATTCTTTCTATAGCAACACCTTCACAGATAATCCAAAAGTGCAGGGTCTAAAACCATTTCTTGCACTTTTTACTTCTACCAGGGTTAGGCTTTTTGTAAAGCTATCCCCCAATACTTTGGACAACAAGGATAGCTGATAACATCATTGCCATTTGGTGTAGGGTTCTTAGCTAAACACCAGAGAAACAGGGGGAGTTAGCAAGGATGGCAGGTAATATCATAATGCCTACTAATCCAAAAATTGAGGAGATTTGACATTGTGAGCCCTTGCTCTGTTACAACACCTTGCTTCTGAGTAAGCATGTATGAGTTAGTATGGGCTTGGACTCTTGAAGAATCTGGGTTCAATTTGCAGTTCAGCCAACCCACTGAGTGACCTTGGACAAATCTCATTTATCCTCAGAGGAAGGCAAATATACACACACCCTTATCAAATCTTGCCCCTCAAAAAAACATGGGTCTCCTAGTGTCACCATAGGTCAGAAATGACTTGAAGGCACACAGCAAGAAGAAAAAAGAGGAGGAAGAGCAGCAGCAGCATGTATAGAATTGCTGCACTCCTATGTCCATTTTTCAGAGCATCAGCTTGGAATACTTAACTTTAGAAGACTATAACTCCCACAGTCCTCCCACACCCCACACAACATGGGTACTGGCAATATTGGCTGAGTTATTGTTTAGAAAGTAGCTTTATTAAACTCATGCTGAAGTAGGGATGCCATATCCCGCCTGGGGACGGGACTTTCCCTTTTTTTGCCCCCTGGAACAGTCCCGTCCCGTTTTTGCCCCTCCCTCGGGTTTGCCCCGGGTTGAGTTGGTCCCTACCGCTGCCGTTGTGGCTACCGCCACAGCAGCTGCTGCTGCAGCCGCTCTGCAGCTATTGTTGCCGACTGCCAGTCTGCCACCAACATGGCCACTCTTGCAGCCGCTCCTGCTGGGGCCTTTGCAGCCCTCCAGTGCTTCCATTTTGCACCCTGGGCTGCCCTGCGCGCTCTTGTGTGGGCGTGCGCAGGGCTGAGCAGGGGCTCCTGCTCTTCAGGCTGGCTGGCCAATAGCTGGACAGCCCGCCCCTACTGCAGGAGCCTGTGAAAGCTAGCAGGGGGCGGGGCTGTTCCAGCTCCACTCTCCCATTGGCCACCAGCCTCCAGAGGAGGAGCTTCTCTTCCTCCCCCCGGCCAGGCTCAAGGCTGACAGCAGGATAGGGTTGCCATAGCACGCCCCCCCCCCGTGACCAGCACGGTTTTGGGGGCCCCTCCGGTCACGTCCGGTTTGGGGCCCCCCGTGCCTGGTCCCTGTTTGGGGGCCCGCTCCGGCCTTGCCGCTGCCGGCTAATGCGGCTGCTGCGGCGCCAACCCACCTCCTCCTCCAGCTCGCCTCCTCGCCTCCAAGGCGAGGGCTTGAACACTGCCCAGCCCAGGCCTCAGTAGGGTCAGTGGCAGGGGCGGCGCCGCGCAAGGGAAGAGGCAGGGAAGTGAGGCCCATTCCCTCCCGGCTTCCTCCCGCGACGGAGAAACCAGGCAGAGGTTTGGGCTTCGCTTCAGCGGGCCCCATTCCCTTCCCTGGCTTCTCGTCGCCGGCGGAGAAAGCCAGGCAGTCAGAGACAGCCGGGGCAGAAAGCCGGAGGGGAAGAGCCTTTCCTCTTCCCTACTCACTCCGCTCCTCTCTTCCTCTCTTCCTCCCTTCTTCCCTCTTCTCTTCCTCCTCCTCTCCTTCTTCTTCAATCTTTTTCCTCCTCTTCTTCGCTCCTCTCCTCGCTCCTTTCGTTCCTCCCTCTCCTCGTCCTTCTTCCTCCTTTTCTCCCCTTCTTCTCTTCTTCTTCCTCCTCTCTTCGTCCATCTCTTCTCCTCCTCCTCCTCTCTCCCCTCTCCTTCCTTCTTCTTCCTCTCTACTTCCTCTTCTTCTTCCTCCTCCTCTCTTCTCTTCTCCTCTTCCTCTCCTCTTCCTCCCCTTTTCTTCATCTTTTCCTCCTTCTTCCTCCCCTTCTTTCTCCCTTTTCCTCCCCTTCTTCTCTCTCCTCCTCCCTTCTTTCTCCTCCTCCTCTTCTTCCCTCTCTCCTCCCCTTCTTCTCCTCCCTCTTCTTCCTCCTCTCTTCCTCCTCCTTCTTCTCCTCTTCCTCCTCCTCTGCCTTTCCACTCTTCCTCCTCTTCAATGCCCAAATGTGCTGTTTGGAATGGGGGAGGAGGTGGCCAGAAGGAGAGTCCATTTCTGCCATCTGTCCTCATTCTGCCCATTTGATGCCTAAGAAACATGCATTTAATTAACATTTAAAAAGCATTTTTTTGCTGTGTCCTCCATTTTTACAAAATATGTCCTACATTGAAAATTCTGTCGTCCTACATTTGTCCTACAGTTTCGAGGTCCAGAATTATGGCAACCCTAAGCATGGAGAGGGCTTTATCGGCAACTTGTACTCCTTTTCTTTTTCCGCTCCTTCTCTTGTTCTTTCTTTCCTCCTCCTCCTCTTCATTTTCTCCCCTTTCTCTTGTTCTTTCTCCCCTCCTCCTCTATTCTTTTTCTTCTCTCTCCTCCTCCGCCCCCTCCTCCTCTTTTTATCTTTTCCTATTCTTCTTCTTTCTCCTCCTTTCCTTCTTTCTCTCTTTCCTTCTTTTTCTCCTATCCCCCTTCGCTCTCGCTGCTGCTGCCTGCGTCTTTTTTGTGTGTGCCCAACTCCCTCCTTGGCCAGGCCTGCATTTCCCAACAAGAGGAAGCCAGGACTCGTGGGGGCCGTGGGGGAGGGGAGCTGAGAGGGGCACCAGGCAAAAGGGAGCCCAGGGGGAGGAAGGGACGGGAGTGGCACACATCACGCCGCATCCACTCTGGAGAAATAACCCAATTTGGCTGGCAATGCGTTAACTCTTTTCTGACTCAAGGCTGTGGAATCTGGGAGCTGGACGTGCTGTGGGGACCAGAACTCAAGGCCTTCATCACTTTTAACAGTGGTAGTGATGTGATGAAGATGGTGATATTGATATTGATATTAGCCAGCTTCTGAGGCATCACTCACTGTTTGTTTCTAGCTCTGAATATGCAAAGGCAATGTAAAATAAAGCCAGTGTCAATGCCCAAATGGTGGTGTGTGGTTTGGAATGGAGGGGGTGGTTGGGCAGAAAGGAAGCCATTCTGCCATCTTTCTAGGAATAATGCCAAAGTTTCTCCATTTATCATGACTAAGAAACATGCATTTATATAACATATTTTTAAAAATCATCAATTTTTCCACAGGTCCTCCATTTTTAAAAGTGTGCCTACATTTGAATGTGTGTCCTACATTTGTCCTAACTTTGCTCGGTTTGGAGGTCCTGACTTGGCAAACCCTATGCTGAAGCCATCCCTAACTGACACTCATGGGCCCAGACACCATCTGACTAGTGCTGTGATGGCAAATCTATGGCAATGCGTGCCGGACGTGGCACGCGGAGCCATTTTGGCCGGCATGAGCGAGGGGAAGGGGGAAGAGGTAACCGATGCCCGTTCCTTCTCCTGCCAGTTTTGGGCTAAAAATGGCCCCACAAGACCCTTCTCCTAGCTTCTCCTTCCAGCCTCTCCTGGCCTTCAGCTGCTATCAGAGACAACTGTAGGCCAGGAAAAGGGCAGGGAGTGGAGGAGCATCAACCCATGGGAAGGAGCAAGAGGCAGTGGTCTGGCTTCTGGGCCTCCCCACTGGCCCTTCTTCCCTAGCGGTCCCTCTGGGAGGGAAACGGCTCATGGGGGGGGGCTCAGAAATGATATGTCCAGGTTCCTGGACATCCCATGGGCCCTCTTCCCTTCCACGAGGTCCCTCCCGGAGAGAGCTCTGCGGGGAAACAGCTGCATTCCCTCCAATAACAGCTGAAATTCAGCAAAGGTCTGAGAGAAGGAGGACACAATGCTTGCTGTCTCCTCTTCCTCCCATCAGGGACGTAGCCAAGGGGGTGGGGTTCTTGGGGTCCAGACCCCCTTTCTTAGATAAAATGAATGGTGTGTTGCTGCTGCACCGCCGCACCAAGCCCCTTATAATGGTGGCACTTAGTCGGACCCCCCCTTCCAAAATCCTGGCTACGTCCCTGCTCCCATGGGCCTTTGCTGAATCTGAGCTGCCCCTCCAAGGACAGCTGAAATTCAGCAAAGGTCCAGGAGGAGGGAGGAGCAATCTGTGCTGCCCATTGCGGCCCCCCCAAACCTTCCTCGACTGAGGAAAAGGCAGAGGGAAGCCCACCCCCTGGAGGGTGGAAGCCCCACTCCCAGCCACACAGCCCTGTCCTGGGGACAGAAGCTCCCCCCCCCCCGGCACATGACCTGAAAAGATTCACCATGGATAGTGCTTAATGGCTACAGATGCAATTATATTAATTCTCTTAAAGTAACTTTCTAAGCTGTACACTTGTCATTGAACTTCATGGAATCTGTTTCCAAGTAAAACCAGGCTGTACTGTGACTTTTAGAAAGGATATCCAGAACCTGGATACTTCACATTAGCCCCTCATGTAGTCATTTATAGATGACAGAATAGCTAACAGGTAATTTAAACTTTGTTTTCAATCTTGATTTTGCATCTTTATGTGGGCCATTATTTCACGGAATACAAGTAAAGTGCATGATACAGATTAAACATTCAAAACCATAAAGAGACAATATACAGTGACAAGATTGAAAGATACAGAGACCTTTTTAGATGATTTTCTTTAAACATGTCTCTAACTGGAATCTAACCATGATATTGGAAAACCAGAGATATCGTGCTAGGGTTGGTCCCCACTGTTGGCTGTGGTATACAGTGCACATTCTGGATATGATACTTGTCAGTCCATCCCTGCCAGTCTAAACCACCATTGTGTTCATAATTTCTATTTATATCCTCTCTTGTTCCAATATACTCACGGAAGCATCTACACAGTTCTCATTCTTTACACTTTATTCTCAGTCGTGATCTGAAGCTGAACTGGATTTTGCAAGTTCCAGTATGGTACTACAGTATAGGCACCATACTGCTCGACCACCCCACCCCATACTGTTTGATACACTAAGTAGGTGGCCATGTGTGTATGTGATCGTTGCTCCTGTTTTGCATGTAGGGTTGCCATACCCATCTGTGAGTGGGACTTTCCGTTTTGGGCGGGTCCACACGTCCCCCAGTTTGCCCCCCCCCCGGGATTTCCCCTGCCCCCAGGCTGAGGGGAGGATTACCTCCCCGCTTGGGCTCTGCCACCGCCGCAGCGAGGCCGGGGCCCAGGCTGCGAGGGAAAGCCTCCCTGAAGTGAGGATTCCCTCCCTGCTTGGGCTCCGCCGACGCCGCCGACGCAGCGAGGCCAGGGCCCAGGCCGTGAGGGAAAGCCTCCCTGAAGGGAGGATTCCCTCCCCGCTTGGGTCTGCTGCCACCGCCGCCACAGCGAGGCCGGGGCCCAGGCCACGAAGGAAAGCCTCCCTGAAGTGAGGATTCCCTCCCTGCTTGGGCTCCGCCGACGCCGCCGACGCAACAAGGCCGGGCCCAGGCCATGAGGGAAAGCCACCTGAAGGGAGGATTCCCTCCCGCTTGGGCTCTGCCACCGTCGCCGCAGCAAGCCGGGGGCCCAGGCCGGAAGGGAAAGCTCCCCCCCCCCCCCCTCAGCGAGGCTCCTATTCAAATGTAGGACACAAAAATTTTGTCCTACATTTGTCCCGGTTTGGAGGTCCTGACGTATGGCAACCCTATTTGCATATCATCATCACAATTTTGTGATATCGTTAGGAAACATATTTCCCACACAGAGCTGCCATTTTGCGGCTGGAAGAATATAGGAGCCTGCTACGTTGATTACGCTTTCTCTAGAGCAGCCATCAGGTTGAGGCCGTGTGTTTGAGCTGCCCAGATGGGTTATTGTTGTTAATTGCTATCAAGTTCATAGAACCTTAGGACACTAAGATTCGGGGGGGGGGGGGAGCCAGGAGTAAAAGGTATACTCCTGGTGAAGTCGCGCAATCACGGCAAAGATTTTCAAACACATTGCGATCTGAGAGGACTTATCCCAGGAAGAATGACAGCAAGGCTTTTACAACGGTTTGTACCAGATTAGCATAGGGGGAGCCAAGAAAAGAGGAAAGGAATTAAGCAGAGGCTGGATATATCTTTGTTTTAATTCATTGCAGCAATTTAAATGGTAGCACTTCATTATTATTTTTTAGTGGGGCTGTTTTCGTTGGCAGTGTAATTTTATGCCATTTTATTTGTTTATTACAGTATTTATTTATATCCTGCTTTCCTTCCAGTTTAGGACCGAAGTGTTGTTGTTTTTGTTGTGTGCCTTCTGATAAATTCTGACTTATAACAACTCTAAGACTTGAGGTATTATTGGAAAGATTTTTTCAGTAGGGCGTTGCCATTGCCTTCCTCTGAGGCTGAGAGAGTGTGACTTGCCCAAGGCTACCCAATGTGGTTTCCATGGCCAAGTAAGGATTCAGATCCTGGTCTTTCAGGGTTCTAGTCCAGTACTCAAACCACCGCACCACTCTGCAACAGAATACTAAAACAGAATAAAACTAAAAATTCAATCATATTAAAGAACAATTTAAAATCGTGTACCATATTAAAAGATGTGCTTAATTTGAAAAAAAAAATCAAAGGATTTAAACATAGCAAATAAGTTCTCAAAACCCAGGCAGGCTCATACAGGAACAGACAGCCTTTTAGATTGTGTATAGATAAAGTCATGATTTGCACTCTGAATTGTGCCCAGAAACAGACTAGTACAGTACCTATCAGGTGAAGCTCTTGCAATAGAAGAGTTACATCTTTTCTCAGAAATAAGTTGTTTAAAAAATGTTGAGACTTTCTACTAATCTGGCTCTGAATACATGGTGGTGGGATTTTTCTTTTGTCATTTTCAGATTTCACATTTATTTATAGTTGACTGATTAAAATGTGTACACTTAATTTCGGGTTTTTCTTTAACTTGGTGATAATATTAGTAGTTATTAACATAAACTAATAATTACTAGTAATTAACATAAATCAATGTAGACTATAAAACTATGGCTGATAGCTGTGTATAGAATGTATCTCATCCATTATATCTTGTATGATTTTGCCTGCTATAAAATGCTGTTATCTGTTTGTATTCAGAGGGACTATCTTTAAAATGTCTTCTATGAAAAAGCAATCCTTTGTGGGGATGACTCAGAAAATTGCCTCCTTTTGTCTTCATTTTAATCTTGTGCAATAGCGATAAATAAATTCCTTCTTCCTTAAACATTCAGATTTGTTCAGAGAGATTATATTGCTTCAAGGCAATGCATTTAGTTTTCAGTAGTTTTTACTAAAACATCCATTTTATATTATTGCCAAAACTATTAATACCACATCCCTTCTAATGGCAGCGACACACACATTCACTCTTTGAAGTTACACTGAAGTGACAACATGGAACTATTTTTAAAAAGCAATCAGTTAAAACAAGTCTCTCCTTTTTAGTGATCATAACATTTTCTTTGTACGTATGTCATCTTTCACAGCTGGAGTCTCCCATAGCTGAAAAAGAGAAAAGAGCTGATATAAATTTATGTCCACATTAAAAATAGACACAACAAGCAGCAACATTCTGCATTATGTTATTGAATTTATTTACTGTGTAGGATAGTCTAACTTCTTCCAAACAAGCAAATCAAGGCATGTAATGCTAAGGCTGAATGAAATTGCAGTTCAAATGCAAAACAAGTTCATATATTTAAAAACAAATTTAAAACACAGTTCAAAACCTATCAGTAAAAGTGTGTGTGTGGGGGGGGGGGGGACAGAAAAGACAGAATTCACAGTTCCCAGTCATTAAAAAGTCCCTTTCTCAGCAACTGGGCAGTTGCCAAAGCCTGACTGAATAAATGGGCCATTTGGAGAGATGGTCAGCTTAGCCGCTCCCCCTCATAAATGAGCTTCAGAAGCTATGAACACATTTTTCATGCTACAAAGTACAAATTAATATAAATACAATACCTGTGACATGATTTCCAGCTGATTTCCCACCACCCCGCCATCTTTGGACGGGCTATCTTTTGAATTTTTATCCTGATGTCAAAGGTTGACAATCTGCAATCTTTTGAAATCTAAAGTTTACATAGAGAAGTCTCTTGAGTAAAGGTCAGCTAAAGTGCTTATGCTGCAAAACAATTTCAGCCCCTACAATTTAGTGGTAAAGAATGCTCTTGTGCGACTCCATTTGCGCACACTGGTTCTGTTAATGGAGCATGGGTGGATGGGCAGGTGGATGGGTGCATGGATGTTAGAGAGAGTGTGTGTATGTGTGTGTGTGTCCCTGCTCATTAAAACACAAAGGATCATTGTATGTTTTTTTCTGAGTGTAATAAACTCTTTTGAGAACAATTTTTCTTAGAGGTAATAGGAATTGACCTGCCTGCTAAATCTATGGATCCCATTCCCACCCCACGTCTCTTATTTTTCCTAGATGAACCAAATTTGAGTGTAGGAAATGCTCCTTAAATCCATAATAGAGGTGATATCCTGCCTTTTAATTCCACTTTGCGTCCTCCTATTCTAGGAGAAATATGACACATTTTTTTTTAAAAAAATAATAATTTGTTTAAAATGTTCCAACTATCTAAAGAAGTTAATACTACAGAAAATACATAAAAAAGAAAAAGAAAAAAAGAACTATAAATTGAGTCAAGAAATAAATAAGAAGAAAAGCATTGATAAAAGTGACTTCTAATCTTCTCAGTGGCTATTAAAATACATAAATTATGTGTGCCTCTCTCTCATACAATAAATCATCAACTTCATGTCTATAACCTATACTTATTGATAATCAGAATCAGCACTTCCACAAAAGATATGTTCCCTACAGAAAGTCCCATACATATTGATCATCTCTATCATCTAGACTATTAATCATCACTTTATTTAATCATCCAGATGAGACATAAAAGAGTAAATAAAAGAAATAAATGAGAAAATCTTGACAGATACCTAACAAAGTAAATAAAGTCATTCTGCCCCCCCCCCCCCCCCATTGCAGTAGGGCTCAAAATTCACAGCTTCTGCTTTCTAGCCACATGGCATATGTAGCAAGACAGTGGATGATGTTACTGTCAATGTTGGTGTTCCTTGGCTATCCTGTGCTTACCCCTTTGGCTGCTTGGCAGAAGAGATTATGAGCCATGAACCCCCAAAGTGTGTCATCCAGCTGGGTATAATGTCTGTAGGCCTTCTGCCATACAGAAACTATGGCTGGCATTCAGTTAGTGACATACACATATGTAAGTAACACTACACATGCAGGGCGAATTATTTACATTGTGCAACAGACATACTCTGCTGGCAGCAGCAGTATCGGAGTTTCACATGTGGCAACATTGTGCTTTGCAGTTGCACACTGCACTGCATATTGCAGATGTACACATTGTAGTTGTGTGTTGCATACTGTAGATGTGTTTGCATAACAGTAACCAATCATTGACCTATGTTGTGCCGTCTTGCTTTTCTACATAGGGTCTTCATAGTGCTGTTGTAACTGATCTCTGCATGCAGATATTTATGTTACTGAGAGGATACTGGACTGCAGCCTATGTGAGTATGGTTCTTTATTCTGTAGCCTCTACTTACTTCCTTTTGTGTGCTGTGCTTTGAAACAGTGCTCATGAACCATGGCAGCAGGTGGCTTAGTATCAGTGCCACAGTTAACCTGCTCTGGGTTTTAGCCAGCATAGTGTAGTGGCCAGGTCATATTCTAATCAACTGGAATGAGAAGTATTTTAACCATGTATGAGAGCCAGTGGTTTCAACATTGAACTACAACTCTGGAGACAGAATTCAATTCCCCGCTGGCCATGAAACCCACTGCTGATCTTGCTAAGTCACACACTCTCAGCCTCAGGGGAAGACAATGGCAAGTCTCCTCTGAACAAATCTTGCCCAGAAAACCCATGATAGCCTCACCTTAGGGTCACCATAAGTTGGAAACAACTTGAAGGCACATAGTAACAATGGCCCGATACAGAGCGTCCTAAAAGAATGCTCTGCCAGCACCTCCTTCTCTGCCGGCAGGAAGCCGCAGCAGATAAACTGTGCAGTTTCCCACCAGCAAAAAAAAAGAACCCGCAAAAAGTGGGTTCTTTTCTTGGTGCACTTCTGATGCCTGAATGCGGCAATGGCGTACTCGTGATGTCACAAGTGTGCCGCGATGTGTGGACGCTAAGCGGTGCCCGTGTGTACAGGGTGCCACCATTTTGATGCCTTTGTCACGTGCTAAGGGCGGTGCACCCTCAGCCAACCCCAGCACATGATGGGAGCGCCGCAAAGGCCCGTCTGGATCTGGCCATAAACTAGTTTTAGTTAATGGAGCTATCCAAGGTGTCAGATGCTATCTTCAAAATGAGTTCAGCACATTGGATAGTTTCTTTAACATTTATACTAAAACCCACACAATTTTTTTACCCCAGTGCTATGGAGTTCACCAGGCTCACTGAGTGTATAAGGATAGTATAAGGATACCCTGCCACACTCTGAAAAGGTGACATGGAGACTCGGAGTAAAAGGTTTGTTTCTGTCCAGGTCCTGGAACTTCATGCACGAAAGGTGCTGTGATGCCCTTGTGAAGCACAGAAATGCCTTATGTTGGGCCCCTCCTGTGAAGGAGTTGCTGGGCAGACTTAACTTCAAGGCAGCCCATCACAGTTCAGAGAAACTGTGAAGGGGGGCTGCAGGTGTGATAGGAAAGTATAGAACGCAGGAGTGTGTGTCTGAGGGAGGAGAGAAAAGGGTTGACAGTGGACAGTTGGCATTTGGAAGAATCAATTGGAGGAGTCATTGGGGAGTGCATGTGTGCAGAGTGTCCAAAATGACTTAAAGAAAAGGGTCTGACATAACTCAGGTTGAATATGGTTATGTGTTTGGAACTACGATTGGAACTTGTTGAAGCATTTGTTTTTCTATAATAAATCACATGAATTGTCTTTGTCACTTTATTAACTCTGACTCAGACTGCCTTCTTTAGCCCTAAATCAAGGAGTGGGAATGCTTACCATAAGGAGCACAAAGCTAACACACAAACTTGTCCTCAGTGAGATCAACTGGAGACATAGTTCTTTATCACACTAGAGGGCAAATGGATTTAAACAAGAATTAAACTAGAGAAAACCAGAAAATGCCTCAAGTTTATCACACATTTCCTGGTTTTCTCTAGTTTAACTCTCATTTAAATCCCGTTTGCCCACTAGTGTGATAAGGAAGCCAGTCACTCCAAATCCAAGGAGGGATTCTGAAAGGGACCTTGGGCTAGGCTGAGAGTCATTGTGGCAGGCATTCAGAGCTAGAAACTAAGGGCCTATCTTGGGAAGGCAAACATCACACCACTATTTTTGAGTAACCTGGGTGTTGTGGGCATTGGAAGTGTTTTAATGGATGGGGAGGCTGATGCAGTTGAGCTGTTTGTGATTTTATAAGCTGTGTGTTTTTCCCTGCATCTCTTAAGCTTTGATACTGTTTCATTGCTAAGACTTTGCTAATACATGAATTCATGTGTTACCACACATTTAACATTCTGTGGACTATGCCTATCCAGCTACAATGCTATTTTAGGATTTGTTGAGCATCTCCTCCATCCATATCAACCACAACTTCTGACATTCCCCTCAAGGTTCAAAAGAGGGGATTTGTGTGTTGCATGTGCATCTTTCATTCAAAAAGGCTTAGGTATCCCCCCCCCCCCCAAAAAAAAATACAGTTTCAAAATATTTCTGACTATGCAAATCTTGTTGTATTCATCTGTTTACTTACTTAACAATTCCATATTTGTATGACATTCTGTATGTTTTTATGTATGTATGTATGTATGTATGTATCTTCAAGTCGTCTGTTTTCAAGGGCAAGGAACACACAGAGGTGGATGGCCATTGCCTTCCTCAGAAATAATGTCTACAGCACCTGGCCTCCTTTGGTGATCCTCCAGCCAAGTATTAACCAGGCATGACTCTGCTTAGGTTTCAATACCAGATGGGATCTGGTGTCTTCAAGATATTTACTATGACATTCAACTTATTCCTTAAGAATTTGCCAATTACTATCCAGAAGATTTTCTTCCATTTCAAGGCCACAAGATGGCACCATACGATAAAATAATCTTTTTTCAATTACCTGTACAAGAGGAATGGCAAAGAACTCTCCTTCTTACTTATCCTCCTCTTCTGCCAAGAAACTCAGGATATGATGACTACGCCAAAACATTTTTTGTGCCTGAGAGAAAGCAACAAATACCAGCACCTTCCTTGCCAGTTGCGTTACTTTGGCACCAAAGGAAGAAAATCTACCTTAAAAAGCACCTCTTCCTGTCTGCTGTTCTTGGGTGGCGCAGGAGGGAACTCAGCTGCAACAGCTCCCTGCCTAGTTCAGATTATTTTACATGGGAGCTGTGGTGAATATAGAACCACAGAAACTGTGGCTGTTTGATAGATATAATATTTTCACCATCAAACAAATGGACTGCAGAGATCTTGTGAAAAGAATCTACACTCTGCTTCTTTCCTACATCAGCTCCAGCTGCCAGCAAGCATGATACAGATACATGAAGAAGCAACAACATGAATGCTTCCTTTTTCACCTGGGGGGGGGGTGTTACCAAGTGAGGCAGGAACTGCAACACAGCTACTCTTGCACTACTAAAAATAATATCAGGGCCAAGCGAAAGATAACCTGGGTGTCAAAAAGCCTTGACAAGCCTGACAGTTTAAACTCTTCCTTATAATACATGTTATAGCAACTTCCATTGGGTTTAACCCTTCTTGGTTATGTCTCTTATTGATTATGTCCAATCCAGCATCTTTGTACATTATATAAGGTAGGCTGAAAAGAAAGGGATAGACAAATCTTTGCTAATTACAGGTCCTGGCATCAGACAGAGCGAGGCAGTTGCGTCAGAGTACATTCGGTATGTCAGGCAAAATTCACTGACTAGCTTTGGGCATTTTTCTCCTTGTTCTACTACCTGTGTACAACTTATATGTGACTCATTGCTCATTGGTTAATTGCTCTATCTCTTCTGATCAAGGTCACATTGGTAAAACAACATAAAAACATGGTGAAATACCCCTTATGAATTGTCCCTCCTTATCTATCTTTGATCAATACAAGAGACTCCACTGAATGCCAAAGGGGCCCTGACTGATCATGTAACTCTTCGATTACTTAATATACATGCAGGTAGATCAGTATTTTGGTGAAGATTATACTAGCGGTTTAACAGGATTTCAAAATGATGCCTACAAGAAAGACATATTTCTCTGCCTTTATGTATGTCAAGAAATCCTTATGGAAAATTGAATTATTTTATTGGGTGTTATTTTCATAGTGTGACTACAAAGCTATGAACACTTGCAAGTAAAGCTTGTTTTTCTTTTTGCTAAGAACCTTCCTACTCATTCTCATTCCTTAAGTACTAAACCCTCCCCATAGTGCAGTTTACTGAGTTACCTGCCTACTTTGTGGTTGTTGACTTAGAATATGCCATCCATATGTGCCTATTTAATAGGGACCTCTCAATGTTCTCTGTGGTAATTCATTTCCCATGTTTTAGGGAGATTAAGGATGTTCCAGCAGTATTGTGTGTGCATTTAGCCCAGGAATGGTCTTCCATATGTTGTTGGATTATAACTCCCACCATTCTTCCACATTGGCTGGAAATTCTAGTCAGACAACATCTGGATGCTTATGTGGTTATATCTACAGTCTACACTCAGACTCTTTGTTGTTAACTACCATCTAGTCAACTTACACTGAGGACGACTCTATGAATAAGAAACCCCCAAGCCACTATATAATCAACAGTCCTGCTCAGGTCCTGAAGATTTAGAGCTATGGCTTCCTTGATTGAAGTCTATCCATCTGTAATGCAGTCTTCCACTTTTCCTACTGCCTTCTACCTTATCAAGCATTATTGTCTTTTCTAGTGAGTCATATCTTCTCATGCTATGACCAAAGTATAACAGTCTCATCTTAGGGGCTGTACAGATGGGCAGCATGCAGCTGCCCCTTTACTGGCAAATCCAATATTGTGACACATCTGCTTCTTGAAGAGCAAGCCAAAATTTTTCATGATCTACCCAGTCATAGGATTTGTTATAATCTATAAAGCACAGGCTGATTTTCTTCTGAAATTCTTTGGTGCACTCCATGATCCATATGTTTGCAATATGGTCCATAGTGCCCCTTCCTTTCCTGAACCAGCTTTACATCTGACATTTCTTGTTCCATGTGTGGTAGAAGTCTTTGTTGTAGAATCACTTTGCTTGCATGCGAAATGAAGCCAGTGGTCCTGTGGTTACTGCATTTCCTAGTGTCCCCTTTCTTAGGAAACTGAGTGTATACTGAGCATTTCTAATCTGTGGGTCATTCTTTTGTTTTCCATATTTGTTGACAGGTTTAAGTCAGAACTAGAGTAGATTCTGTCTCTTCAGCTTGAAACTATTGGTGTGCCATCTTGTTATTTGGTCATAAAATGTGTTCCCCGGCTGATCATAGATCATCCCTATTCTTGATTTAAATTATTTCTCAGATCTTGTTGAAGAGGTCTTGTTCATACTTTTTTGTTGTCGTCTTCTATTTCTCTGCATTGATTATTTTAGTAGTTCTTATACCTATGCACAGGTTGCTAAACAGTTGCTTTCTGGGCTCTGACTCTAATCTCTGTCACATTTTCTTTTGCTTCTCATCTTTCCTTAACTACTTGAAGAGTTTAATCTGTTATCCATTGAAATGTCTTTCTTTTTGGCTTCAGATTGTGTCTTTTTGCATTTCTTTTGCCTTCAATTATTCTGGCTCTCAATTAGACTTAATGCTACAAATCTATGTTTTATGTTTTCTTTAAACTCTACAGGGATGCTCTTCAGGTTGTATTTTTTGTATCATGGTTAATTTAGTGTTATTTAGCTTTACTCTTTCTCTTTCTTTCTTTCTTTCTTTCTTTCTTTCCTTTCTTTCTTTCTTTTTTTTTCCTATTTGTATTTGCAGCTTGTGATCTTTGCTACAATCTGCGCCTGGTCTTGTTTTTGCAGAGACAATGGAACTTCTGCTTCCAATTGTGTAGTCTATTTGATTTCTATATTGGCCGTCAGTTGATGTCCATGTGTACAGTTGCTTCTTTGGTTGCTTGAAGAATGTGTTTGCAGTGGCCAAACTGTTGGCCTTGCAAAATTGAATCAGTTGATCTCCTCCTTCATTTTTTGGTCCTAAGCCAAATTTTCCTACAATCTTTGATTCTGCTCTCCTTCTTGCTTCTGACTTCTAATTGCCTGTAATTAACAAAAAGCCCTGTTTTGGTTCTGAGATCAATTTTGCCCTGGACTTCAGCATAGAAACATTCAATTTTCTCTTCTGACTCTATAGTTGGATCATAAAATTGGATTATGGTTAAACTGATGGATTATCTATGAAGGCTTGTTGATATTATTTGGTCAGCCTTTCCATTATGTCCCTTGACTGCTTTTTTGCCATTATGTCCTTTGATTGCTTTTGCCTGAGTAAAACACTGTGTAATTATCTTACTCAAAATATCCCATTCCTATCCACTAACTCACTCACCCCAAATACTGCAATGTTTGTACATTTCATTTCCTGATACTATATCTAGCTTACCCAGATTCATGCTTATCTCATTCCATATTCCTATAATATGTGTTGTGCAGTTCAGGATGTCCTTTCCATGTCGGACCATGTCAACCACATCAAGTTCTGTTTAAGTCCCAGGTTATAGGACAAAATTTATGTAGGAACCATAAATTTCAGGAAATCCCCAGATCTGTCCTCAGCTGACTGAATCACACAGGTTTGTTTAGGCAGAGAACAGAAGTATCTACTATTTCATTGTAAATACAAACACATGTCTTTACATTGTAAACATTCTTCTGTTCATTTTCTTGTTTTGACAGCAAATTCTCTGCTCACGTACACTACTTAGCAGGCTATTCTGGAGTAAGCGAAGAGCTGCTGGAGAAGAGCTTTCCACAATGTGTAACTCTAGGAGGATAGTGCAGTGCTTCTACAAATGTACAGAAGTATTTTTGGCTTAGCAAGCTCTCACTCAGCCTTAAGGATATGACAGGTCCTGCTCACTCTGTCACCAGCAAACTGCCTCCTCACTTGCCTGACCTTTTTCTCTGAGCAACGACAAGCAATGAACACAGGAGCAGAATAAGTAGGCAAGTGCAGAGAGTAAGAAAGGTGCCCATTTAAGACATCTTGCCCAAGACACTCTCAAAGCCCAAAGACCCCCTGCATTAATTATTAGATATGATATATGGGTGCAAAGATCCGTACTTCCTATTGCCTTTCTTATAACCTGTGTGTGGAAGTGGAATGAGTTAACCTTCTGGCTGTACAGTATACAGCTTCATGACAGAGTTCCCTGGCCAGCTGTCAGTTTTACCTCCTGGTTGAAAACACTCACTGGCTATGCCAGTTTATGCATATACCTGCAAATATTTAAGTCAAAACTTGCAGAAGTTACTTTTTGGATAATCTGGCCAGATTTTTAACAGCCAACGTGGCCAGTGGTCATACAGGCTGGCAACTTTTCCAACCTCTGATTTACACACAGTGTATGAACTGTCCCACTAAGTTCATTCTTACCTCTCCTTCAAAGTTTGCACTTATCTGTTGAAATTACAAATTTGTAAAATATGCCTAGGCTGGAATCTGTTATCCTGATCCAGCTTCTGAAAGCATTTCTGCTTAATCATGTTTGTAGCAGCAGAGTCTTGGAAGGAGCCTAGAACATCTTACTAAAGAAATAAAATATTATGTTCTTCTTTGTATTTGATACATTTTTTCACCTTCAATCAGGATACATTGCACAAAAATAGGGAAGTACAACATTGTATATCCACATGAGTAATAGAGGTTTCACTCCCTTTTCTCTCCACATATCCCTCCCCTTGAAGCTCCCACCCACCTGAAACATTTCCCTCTTTAAAACTGAGCCTGATGGTCTACAGAAAAATGTAAAGGGAGGGGGGGGTCCTCTTTCCAATTCTACTGAAAAAAGGCAGTTTTGTCAACAGAAAAACTGGACTTGATTTTACCCAGTTCATTACTCTATGATTTTTTCCTATTTCATTATCCCCAATATGCCACAACATGATTTCCTTGCAAGCACAAAAACATGTCACCACAGCAACTGTAATCTGAGAATAGGATTTTATTTTTATTTTTTTACATACAACCGCAGTTACTGGAAATAGACTGACCTTTGACTACTGGAGCACTAACCTTTTCTGCAGAGCGTAGTTAAAAATATTTCATTGGTGAGATACTTGCAAGCAACTGCTCTGCATGTGTTAAAGAGGCCTGCAGTCTAGTGGTGTCAAAAAGCTTGGGATGCAAAACCTTGAGAGAAGGAGCAATATTGCACTAGCCACAACTGCCCCAAAAAATGAATATTCCACAGCAAGGAACTGAACTAGGAGACATGTATTGCACAATATGTCTTACACAAGTAATGCAACTTCTTAAACACTTTACATTTGCTGGAGCGAATGCTTTAGGTCCATTAATATCAATGAGTCAATGCACTACAAGATGATGTAAGATTACTGACTAGTCTGAATGGGGATATCCCTGTCTTATCTTCAACTGTTGCCTGGCTGGGGCCCAAGGTTTGACATGAAATCTCCAACAAAATGTTGCACTTTGGAATGCACCATTTCAATGCTCCTAATTCCACTTCATTCCCATGTTTCAATTTCACTGCCAATAGTCAGCTATCAATGCCCACTGCCCATCCTCCATCCTTACTATACTATTTTGAGCCCTCACTCCAATTATGGTTTCTAGTTTCATACACACACATGCTTCTGCAAATCTTGACGTTTTGGCCTGCATATGCACCAGCTACTCACCTCTGAAGACAGGTAAGTAAGGGGATATTTTAACAGTTATGTATCTTTCTTGGAATGGACCATCCCTTTCTATAGATATGAGATGAATGCTGAGCACATTGTGTACAGTATGAGGAGCACCAGTCCATGACATTCAAAAACAGAGAAAGACTTTGAGTGACAGCTTTATTGATTGAAGCACCTTGGCGTACAAGGATTAATTGTTTTGAAATTTGAAGTAGGGATAACAAATCTGCTACAAGTCAAGTCTCCTTATCTGGAATCTGGAATCCAGATTCATGGGTGGCTGAGATAGTGAAACCTTTGCTTTCTGATGGTTCGGTGTACACAAACTTTGCTTCATGCACAAAACTATTAGAAATGTTGTATAAAATTACCTTCAAGCAGTGTGTATAAGGTGTATATAAAACATAAATGAATTTTGTGTTAAGACTTTGGTTTAAACTACAAGATATCTCATTATGTATTTGTATATGCAAATACAACTATCCCAAAATCCTTTAAAAGTCCAAAGTCTAAAACACTTCTGGTCCCAAGCATTTTGAATAAGGGATACTCAACCTGTATCTCCAGGAGTGTCTGCTTGACTACATTTACACCCTGCTATTCAAAGTGGAAGAAATCTGGGCAAGGGTTAGTACATTACAGTACAATTGGGCTGAGGCTGATAGTTTGCAAATTATCACAGTGTTTTTAAAGGTACAAATACCTCTGGTACTTATGTAAATACAGGCAATGTCAATAATGATACCCAATATGAGGAAGAAGAAAATATTATGTACAATCATGCACAAATGCATGATTAGACCAATATGGGAGGGGGCAGGAGTTACTGATATGTGCTTTCAGGTCAACTCATATTTTTCCCTATCTAATGGTTTTCTTGGCAAGATTGATTTAGAGGTGGTTTACCTTCCTCTAAGGCTGAAAGAATGTCACATGGCCAAGGACCTCCACTGAGAGGGGATTTGAACCCTGGTTTCCCAGAGTCCTAGACCAGCACTGAAAACATTACTATATCATATCAGCTCACACAGAAGAATGTATAAATACATACATGCACATGCTGTCCCATACTAGGAGAAAGGTAGGGTATTAAATAAAATAAATGCATCTATATACATAAATTATATGCACACAGCCACATGTACCATGATCCATTCTGTGGGAGGGATGAATTTGGAAAGCAGCTGTATCCTGCTATGGTATAACTACAGGCTATATTGCTGCCAGCATGTTGCATTTTGGCACGTTATCCCTCCATCTGTGGTTGCTACTCGCAAGACCTTCCCAAGACTAGCCATATACCTATCCATACATTCAGTGAAAACTTTACAATGGCAAGCTTAACAGGGCTGCTGTAAAGATTACAGAGATAACATACGTGACATTCCTGAAAAGTTGACACACACTGTCTTGCGGGTTGGAACTGTGTGACCCTCCACATATTACTAAACTGCAACATCCTGCCAGCATCAGCAATAATGTGGAATGCCAGGAGCTGCAGTTCAACAACTTCAGGAGAACTGCACAATTCCCAATACTGCACAATAAATAATATTTATTGTGGAGTATTCAAACATTCATGTATTTAGGAGGGTTACAATTTTTATTTTAAACAAAGCCCCATGACTGGCAAGATTTAATCAACCTTAGGTTTTATTGCTTTAAGGTAAAAGAAATAACACAGTAAATTAACAATTAAAAGAGGATTATAGATGGTGTGGCATGAGTTTAATTCTCTCCTCTGATTTGGGTATGCATTGTAGATTTAAACACAGCACAGGTATAAAGATAATTTCCCAGCATCCCAAAGCAATAATGTCAATCCAGTAACATTCAAACAATGTATTGGGCCAACCAAAATGCACAATTACATGTTGCAAGCTTTCAAAGCTCCACTAGCTTCTTCATCAGGCAACCATACAGGAGGGGAAAAATGAAGTTGTTAACAAGTGGATGTTAAATTTCCTGGACTTCTGAGAATCATACAGTACCCCTCCATACCATCTGAACTGACTATTTCTTGCAGGCTGGAAGCACCTCCTACTCTTTCTTGCCCTGTGGCTTCTGGGAGATTCCCAAAGTCCAGGAAATTTAACATCCATTTGCAACACAAAAAAAAAGATACTTCCTTTGGAATCCATTATGTCTCCATCCTTTGGGTTTCTACCTCCAACAAAGGTAAAATACCTTCCCCCCCCCCCCCCCGCCCAATATTGGGATTGGATTGGCATGTTTTACCTCAACACCACTTACAGTTTTCCTGATGCAAAGCAAGAAGGCTTCTTGAGAAATTTGGTATCCTTTGCCTACAATATGGCTCACAAAGGATGGAGACATATTGGATCCAAAGGAAGCATCTTTTTTCTGTTGTAAATGGACATTAAATTTCCTTGGTTTTGAAAATCTCCCAGTGACCACATGGCCAGAAAGAGGAGGTTCCAGCCTGTAAGAAATACCCCTCCATACCATCTAAGAACAAAGACAGCAAAATGGAGACCTAGGACTAACATAATCTTCAATTATTCTTTCTTTCTCCTATATGGTTTGTAACTCCTTGCCTGATGAAGAAGCCAGTGGAGCTTGGAAAGCTTGCAACATGTATATGTTCACGCGATGTGGCCATGTTCTGGAAGAACATAGCCGTGTCAGTCTCTAAAATTAGTACATAGAGAGATCTTGTAGCATGTTTGAGACTATCTGAAAGAAAGAAATTGGCAACATGGGCTTTCAGAGACTTCAGTCTACTTCCTCAGATGCATTTGGTGGAGTGGAAAGCCAAGGACAAGCATATATATGCCATTGTATGTGAGGGTGTCAATTCAAATTGCAACTTCATCTCCATACACTAAGGATTTGTAATTTGAACTGACATCCTCACAGACCAATGGCATATATATGTCTGTGCCTGGCTTCCACTCCACCAAATGCATCTGAGGAAGTAGACTGAAGTCTATGAAAGCTCATGCTGCCAATTTCTTTCTTTCAGTTAGGTCCAAAACACACTGCAGAAATAATAATAATAATAATAATAATAATAATAATAATAATAATAATTTATTTTTATCCAATGGATCCAATGGATAGAGGCAGGTTACAACAGTAAAAAATTACAATAATAAAAACAATAATAAAATAAATACAACATCAACATGATAAAATAATAATAAAACTAATCCAGTTTGAGGCTGCTTTAACTGCCCTGGCTCAGTGCAAGGACATACTGGGAATTGTAGTATATCGTGGCACCAAAGCTCTGACAGAGAAGGCTAAATGCCTCAGAACACTACAGTTCCCAGAATTCCCTAGCACTGAGCCAGGGCAGGTCTCAAAGTGGATTATTTCTGCAGTGTGTTTTGGCCCTTAGTCTCAATGGTGCTACAAGAACTCTTATTCCTTTTCTTCATCAACTGTGTCTGACATCTTCAGAGGTTGGTGGCATGATGGAAAGTATCATTGTTTGGATGTTATTCTCTGCCTGAGACAACCCTGTCCCTCTTAGCATCCTCAGGGCTTGAACATGAGTCAACAATGTGATGCTGCAGCTAACAGGGCCAATGCGATTTTAGGCTGCATCAATAGAAATATAGCGTCCAGAGATCAAGGGACGTAATAGTGCCACTCTATTCTGCTCTGGTCAGGCCCCACCTGTAATATTGTGTCCAGTCCTGGGCACAGTTTAAAAAGGACGCTGAAAAACTGGAGCGTGTCCAAAGGAGGGCAACCAAAATGGTGAAGGGTCTGGAAACCATGCCCTATGAGGAATGACTTAGGGAGCTGGGGATGTTTAGCCTGGAAAAGAGAAGGTTAAGAGGTGACAGGATAGCCCTGTTTAAATATTTTAAGGGATGTCATATTGAGGAGGGAGCAAGCTTGTTTTCTGCTGCTCCAGAGACTAGGACCGGGAGCAATGGATGCAAGCTGCAGGAAAAGAGATTCCAGCTCAACATTAGGAGGAACTTCCTGACAGTAAGGGCTGTTTGACAGTGGAACACACTCCTTCCTCGGAGTGTAGTGGAGTCTCCTTAGAGGTCTTCAAGCAGAGGCTGGATGGCCATCTGTCCATGGGGATGCTTTGATGGAGAGTTCCTGCATGGCCGAATGGGGTTGGACTGGATGGCCCTTCTTAGTATCCCTTCCAACTCTATGATTCCTCTTCGCTTTCCCCCTCCTCAAAATGGAGGCGTTGCTGTGGCAACGCGGCCTAGTAGGCCTGCCCTGGAGTAGCTGGCAACGCCTCCTTCTCTCTCCTCCTCTTTTCCCAATCCCTCCTTCCCCTTGGAGCCTGGGCCTCCTCCTCTTCCCCTTTTAGGCTGCATCCCTGCCGCCCCTCTCCTCCTGTCACCCTCCTTGCTCTCTTCCTTCCCTCCCTCCTTCGGCAGAGCCTCCTTGGCGCCGGTGAGTGAAGGGCAGCCTGGGCTCTGAGGCTCCGTATTTATAGACCAGGGGCAGCAGCCAGGGGGGGATCATGGGGGCGAGAGTGCGGGGGACAGGTGGTGGCCTGGGAGAGTGACAGCAGGGGACACTGGCAGGGCTGGGCTGGGCTGCAGGGAGCCTCTGGGGGCAACCCTTTGCCCCACACTCTGCCCTCCAAACTTATTTCCTTCTTCTCAAGGGGGCAAAAATGTAAGTCTCTCTCTCTCTCTCTCTCTCTCTCTCTCATTCTCTCTCTCTTTGAAGGACTTTCAAGGTGACTTAAAGGTGAATTTGTATTTTGTATTATTTTTTAAAGATATTATTTATTATTGTATTATTTGCATTTTAATTTTATTGCGGTAGCTTTAATATTTATTTTTAATGTATTATTTTTGTATCTTTTTTACAAACCGTATTGTTTTTAATGTTTCCGATAACATCCAAACAATGTGATACCGTTTTATTGGACCGACCGAAATGCACAATGTACACGTTGCAAGCTTTCGAAAGCTTGCAAAACTCCATTCTGCACTTTGGTTGCTCAAATAAAATGGTATCATTGTTTGGATGTTATTGGATTTGCTATATGGCCAACATGGCCATCCCTAGATGTTTTTAATGTTGTAAGCCACCCCGAATCCCAGTCCGGGAGAAGGGCGGGATATGAATAAATATAACAAATCAATAACCACATATTTTATTTGTGTCTTTTCCCAGAACCAGGACTCAGAGCAGCTTCACAACATTTAAAAACAATACAATCGAAAACATAGAAAGGTGATACATTAAAACAAGAATTATATTGTTAGAATATTAAAACAGATTACTTATTAAAAGGATAGAAATACTTTTATGGTATTGTGCTTTGTCTGCACAATTTGTGTATAATTACTGTATCAGTCTTATATTTTATTGTTTTTAGATTGTACGCCTTGGGCGGGGTTTAATGTTTTGAATTGATTGTATCTGTAAAATACCATATAAATCTATGGTGCTAAACTGGAAGAAGAAGAGAAAGAGGAAACTTGTCGAGAAAACCCCACGATAGGTTTGCCTTAGGGTCGCCATAAGTCGGAAAGGCACATAATAACAACAAAATCTAATGGTTGTTTCTTTTCTGCTTGTTTAGGAGCTGCTCCTGTCTTCTAGAAGTCCCTCTCTGTCTACTTCAAGTGTGTACAAATCCAGGTAGTCAAGATGCCTCACGGTAAGCAAACCCGAGTCCTTCTCCTCAACGACATGGAAAAACTGGACAAGACCCTCTTCCGGCTGGAACAAGGTCAGTATTAACGGTGGCCACCTTACCTCATGTGTGGCTTCGGTGTTGTTCAGTACTGTATGTAGAGAGATCTTGTAGCACCTTTAAGACTAACCGAAATAAAGAAGTTGGCTTTCATAGACTTCAGTCTACTTCCTTAGACGCATCATGTTGTGTGGCAACTTTGATCCTAGACTGTGCTTGTGCAAGAGGAAATTCAAACAGTTGTCATCTGTCTCCCTCCATCCTGAGGTGCTTTTGTGCCAAGTTCAATGGAAGCTTGTGGCCTACATTTTGGGGGAAGGAAAGGGAGAGGAGATAGCAAACACTTCTTGTTATTGTTGTGTGCCTTCATGACATTTCTGAGTCATGGCGACCCTAAGGGGTTTTCTTGGCAAGTTTAGTTCAAAGGAGGCTTGACTTTTGCCTTCCCCTGAGGCTGAGAGAGTGTGACTTGCCTAAGGTTGCCCAGCCGGTTTCATGGCCAAGCTGGGAATCAAACTCTGGTCTCCAGAGTTGTAGTCCAACACTCAGACCAATATGCCATGCAAACTCGTACTTCTCAGTAAAGTGCTGTAAGGATTTAAGTCTGAAAAGTCAAGTTCTGGGCAAAGGTAGAGAAAGAGGTGCACCAATTACTTTTTCAGACACAAGAGAGAACGGGTGGAGCTGTTTACGAAAGGAGATGCACAATGCCTGACGTAAAAAGTCAATATTACCATTAATTTTTCAGGAAGCAGTTCAAATAATACATTAAGTCAGCATTCCACAGTGTGGTTATATATAGAGAGAGCATTCCATGGTTATAGGTTGAGTCTCCCTTAGCCAGAATTCCTAAATCCAAAATCGTCCATATGGGTGGCTGAGATACTGGTTCAATGTCCACAAAGTATGTTTCATGCATGAAATTATTTAAAATATTTTGTTTAAAATTATCTTCAGGATATGCCTATAAGGTGTATAAGAAACATAAATGAATTTCTGTTTAGACTTGGGTCCCATCTCCAAGCTGGCTCATTATATATATATATATATATATATGCAGTTACTACAAAATTTGAAAAATTAAGTCCAAAACACCCCTGGTCCCAGATGTTTCAGATAAGGGAGACGCAACTTTTAAACTTAAGAGCCAAACTAACTTTGTTGTTAGCTACTGTTGAGTTGACTTTGGATTTGTTGTTGTTGTTGTTGTTGTTGTTGTGTGCCTTCAAGTCATTTCCAACTTATGTTGATCTTAAGGCAAACCTATCACAGTGTTTTCTTGGCAAGTTTCTTCAGAGGGTGTTTGCTATTGCTATTCTCTGAGGCTGAGAGTGTGTGACTTGCCCAAAGTCATCCAGCCATGGAGATGCTTTTAGAATTGTACACATTTACTTCCATTGCTATCTTCTAGCAGAAAGAACATACAGATAGAAAGATGTATAATTTAAACAATGCATTTCTAAACCTGTGTAGATCTTAACAGTATAAAACAGGCAAACATTTTCATGTGCTTAGTCTTTGTTTAGTTAATTTAATAAACAGCTTTGTCAAGGGAGTAGTAAAGCGTGAACGCTCTAAGATTTACTCCTGTATGCATTGTCTTAAATACAAGAAATCAAAGACTGTAATAACAGTAACAGAAAATTTTGTTCTGTTTTCCAGTTTATTTCTTTATCAGTAAATGGAGGTAACTGATACAGATAAAATAAAAGGCACAGATTACTCAGTTCCACTTGACCCAGTTTCATTCTTATATTTGTGTTGGCCCAAGGAGCATCTACATTGTAGGAATAATGCAGTTTGATACCACTTTAAATTCCATGGCTCATCCTATAAAATTCTGGGATTTATAGTTTTGTGCTGCACCAGCATTCTTTGACAAAGTAGGCTAAATACCTTGTAAAACTACAAATTTCAGGATTCCATAGGATGGAGCTACAGCACTTAAAGTGGTATCAAACTGCATTATTTCTACAGTGTAGATGCACCCTTAGTTCCATTTGTTGATGAATATGGATCCTTTATTCTAAAATGATTATTGAAATCCCTTCTTGTATCAGTCCTGTCTTATAATTTTTTGATTATACATAGAGACAGCATAGTGTAGTGGCTTGAGTGTTGGGCAACAGTTCTAGAGATCAAGATCCCAATCCCTACTTGGTCTTGGAAATGCACTGGGTGACCTTGAGCAAATCACACTCTCTCAGCCTTGGAAGAAGGCAAAGGCAAACCCCCCTCTGAAAACATCTTTCCAAGAACGTCCCATGATAGGGTCACCTTAGGGTTGCTATAGGTCAGAAATGACTTGAAGAAACACAACAAGAACTTTTTTTAACCTGCTTTGCAGGATATCTACTCTCACAAGACAATTCATAATACCTTCCTTTATATAGAAATCCGTGAGGTCAACCTGTTTTGAAGCAAAAGATAGTTGTGGTTCTTTAAGTGAAACTGTGCATGTTTGTCATGCTATAGATTTTAGAGCGCGAGTTTTGCAAAATCTAGTCCTTGGTCATTTTGAAAGACATCACCATTTTGTTCACATTAGTAGCTTAGTAGACTTAGAATATACCAATAAAAATATTGATGTTTTTGGGGAGCATAAACTGAGCATGTATGATTTGTAGCAAATATGCTAGGCACCAGATTGTTCATGTACATGTAATTCTGATTGTTTCATCATCTGCACATTATTTGCAAAAAAAGTCCTAAGGTTGTGTGAATTGTGTATATGAATAGAGATAATTCCTCACCATTGTCTATATGGCTAGAGATTCTGGGAGTTGTAGTCCAGCAACATCTGGAGGGTTATATAAATCTCATCCTTGATCTGAATCCAGTTGCTAGTCCACATTGGAGTGGACCTATTGAAACAATGTTAGTAATAAATGTAGCCTTAGATAAATTCCATTGATAAATTTCCATTGATCTCTAGTAGGTCATAGCTATTGGATTTAATACTTGGACTGCATCTACACTGAAGAATTAATGCAGTTTCACACTGCTTTAACTGCCATGACTTGCTATGGAATTTTGGGACCTGTAGTTTTCTGATGTTTTTAGCCTTCTCTGTTAGAGAGCTCTGGTGTCACAACAAACTACAAATCCCAGGATTCCATAGGATGGAGCCATGACATTTAACATGGCGTCAAACTGCATTAATTCTGCAGTATGGAAGCAGCCTAAGTCACAGTTAACTGAAATCGCAGTTGAAATCTAATGAAATCTCATTAGCCTGAATGCTAATGAATGTTAGTCCCAAATCAAGTAGACCCATTGACTTGGTTGTTGAATAGTAAGTCAACATGTAGAACAACTCTGATTCAATAGGTCCTCTGTAGTGTGTGTGTAGGGGAGGGACTGGGACACAAGCCATTTAAAAAAAAGTGGTAGTTGATTAGCTATCACTACATTTCAGGCATGTGTTCCCATCTGTAGTATTTTGTTAACATCCAGTGCATGAAAACCTGGCAGGGACAACCTGTTTAACTGTATTTAGGGCCTGGTCACATGAACTATGCAATGCCCATAGGAGAAAACCATTATTGGTACATTGTTATAGTTGTTTCAAAATGTTAAACCTTTTGGGGAACCTAGGCTAAAATTACCAGTGGGTTTCTAAGGGGTGGACTAAATACACTGAAAGCACTGGATATCATCTGATTGTGGAAGCTAAATAAGGTCAGGCCTGGTTAGTTCAGTGGGGGACAGCCAAGGAATATCAGGTGTTGTGGGCTATGTTTGAGAGAAAGGCAAATCACTTCAGAATATTCTTTGCCTAAGAAAATTATAAAATCCATGTGGTTGCCATAGATTAACAGACAGCTTGAAGGTGCACACACAGAGAGATTTCTAAAACCCTTATCCATATCTACTTGGTAAAGCCCTTATCACATATGAAAATTGTATGAACTAAAGCAAAGGAAATAATTGTATCAGTATTGTAGTGGTATAGTGTCCCCCTGCTTATAGAACTCTGTTCTTATTGATGTCTTCTAGTTCCATTATCATTACATGACTTCAAATGATCCCTTAACACTCACTTGTTTGCATATAACTGTGCTAGGACTCTACTATGGCTGTTGTGTATATGGTGCCATCTGGTTTTATTTATTAGTTTTAGCTGTGTTCTTCATGCAGGCTTGTGTAAGTGATCTATGATTCTATGATTCTATCTTTTAGACTACAACTTGCAGTAACTGTCCAAGAGATTCTGAGACTTGCAGTGCAAACAAGCAAATTTTCCAAGCTCTTGTCTTTGTATTGCTACATTTTATGGTTTTAATTATTTATGCTGTTTTGCATTTACTCTAAAAGGAAGGTTATACATCTTCTACCCTACCAACTAAATACATAAATAAATTATATATTATTATTTTTTTAAAAAAATGACTGTTACTTTCTGTGTTACGTGACAACAGTACCCAACAGTGACCCAGTATAGACTAAAGAGTGTGATTATGTTAAGTGTAAAAATGCCTTTAGTTCTGTTCAGACCTGTTTAGGATTGGTACCTAGGTAGGAATATCAAACTTACTTGCTTATACATATATTATTTATTTGTTAAAATCATATATAGATTGCCTTTCTGCCTGATGTACAATTTAAAACCCACAGCATGACAAAGTATATCTAACAACCAAATAAATGCAAAAGGAATCTTATCTTTTTTTTTAAAAAAAAAAGTTGTTTTCAAATTTGTCTAAAGCCAGATGGAATAGTACATTTTTAACTGCCCACCTAAAGAAAGGCAGAAGAAAGAAGAGCAAACCAGATGGCTGTATTGCATTCTGCTTTGAATTTCATACTGAATTAATGCCTTAAAAATAAACATGTTTGTATTCTAAAACATCCATGCTTTTCCATTGTTCAGGTTTTGAACTACAGTTCCGGCTTGGCCCTACCTTACAAGGCAAGCATGTTGACGTGTATTGTAACTATCCAGCTGCTGGAGAAGCGTTTGATAGACACAAGTTCAGATGCCTATCTTGGCACAACCCAACAGGAAAAGAAGATGATTCTGACAAATACTGTAAACTAGATCTCCAGATATCTGGATCTTACCAGTATTATTTTAGCCACGAGTAAGTGAATGTTGGCTGTGGAGGAAAGGCTGCTAGAAGGAGCATGTTTTGTTTGATGTCCTTAACCAGCTGGCAGTCCTTGTTGGGGAGCGGGTAGCAGGAAGGGGGGCCAGGAAATAGGAAAACAGGTATTCCATACAGAGTATGTATCTAAAAGGCATCTCCAGAAGGGGGGGAAATGTCGTGTTTAATTCTGTGCAAACTAGTTTTATTTTGGATGCAAAATGCAAACATATAGTTTGTTGTGGCACCAGACTCTCTGACAGATAAGGTTAAATGTCTCACGAAGCTACAATTCCCAGAATTTCATAGCATTGAGACATGACAGTTAAAGTGGTGTCAAACTCAGTTATTTCTGCAGCGCAGATGCAGCCTATGGTGTATAAAAATTCTGCACATGTGCTCCTTATTCCATAGTGTATTCAGCATTTAGTCTAGCTCACTTGGAATATGCCTTTTTGACCATTCTCCAGGTCAGTGCTTTTCAGACAGTGGGGTGGGACCCCTGGGGTGTGCAATATTTGCTCAAGTAGAGGTGCAAGATTTGGAGGTACTGATTCCTCCTTCTACTACTCCTCTTCCCAAACTTTTTATATGTAAAATTTATACATATGTTGAGTTTAATATTGAATTTATTTACATAGTCTAAATTGAATGATGGATGTTATTTCCTTATAAAATGTTAAAATGTCAATATACATGAATGTGTGAATGAAAATATGCATACTAAATAAACAAAATATTTTTATTCATATACTGTGTCAAGCCCCCCCCTCCCCCCGGTCACATAACACCCACATGTAGATATAAAGGGCGTCCAAGAGTAAAAAGTGTGAGTACCACTGCTCTGGGCTATTCCCATATTACTTCCTAAAGGTACAGAAATGCTGTTGAAAGTCTAATGGTTAGAAAGATGCAATACAGTATATGAAAATGTAATACAAGACTCAGAAAATGCATAACCTCTCTACAGGAAGTTCTGAAACCTGATGTGCAGTTTACAGGCCACATCTGCAGCTCTTCCAACAGGAATGTGATTCGAATATAATTGTTCTGGGGGAAAATTTAAATAACAGTGAATCTCATTTAAACCTTCTGTTATTTATTATTTCAGATAAAATAAGATAAGTATAATGTCTGTTTATGGGCTTGGAAACCCCTAGTTTAATCTTTCACCACCATGAATTTGCCAAGTAGCTTTAAGCAACCACCATCTCTCAGCCTCATCCTACCCCTACCCCCTATCTGCAGTATAGAAATTATACTGGTTTGTCTTTTTATGTACAGTGCAATCCTACATGTGTGTCTAGAAGTAAGAAACATTTAGTTAAGTTGAATTTACATCCAGGTTGGTGGGTTTAGAGTTGAAGCCTTAGTAATTCTTTAGAATAGGTAAAACCTGGGTTTTCTTTTTTGGCATCTGTGTTTCATCCACATCCCACTTCTATCTGGGTTGTAATTTGACAGCACAGTCCTCAGAAGTAAGTCCAGTGAATGCAGTGGATAAGTTGATATAGAGTTGCAATGTTGTTGTTGTTTTTAAAAAAGTGTAATCTTTTGACTCTGAGCTTGAAAGTATTTATATGATTCAAAATACTATTTAAAATATCAAAATAAATTTAAAATATCAAGGCAACAACAGTCCTTGATAGGTCTTGCTAATAGGTAGTTAACCCTAGTATGTAATTTCCTGTTACATTGATAGAATGTATGTGTGTTTTCTTCCAGAAATCAGAAAAGTGGGGGAGGCTACATAGTTGTGGATCCTCTTTTGCGTGTTGGTGCTGACAATCATGTATTGCCCTTGGACTGTATTACACTACAGACTTTCTTAGCTAAGTGTCTGGGACCGTTTGATGGATGGGAAGATCGTCTTAAAGTCTCAAAGGAATCTGGTAAAGGACTACATTGATTCAGACTCAAGTTTTTTATTTCTAGATGCATCCACTGGGCTACATCTAGTGTTCTGCTAGCAGAACCTTTTGGACTTCCCAAAAGTATCTCTGAAATAGGGATTGCTCAGATGCCCCTAAGTCTCCTGGATTCTTCCAGTAGAACTACATGAATGGTTTTTGCCCAGTGCTTGGTAAGACTAATTGATAAATTTGTAACTTCTCTGGTACACAGCATTGATTGATTGACTGACTGATTGTATTGATATGAAATACTTGCGGTAATAATATGTAGGCTTCCTAAGCAGCCTATCATATAGACCCTAATGAGTCCAAGAGTTGTTTTATATGCCTTCAGGTCATGGCAGTTTACAATGTACAGTTGCACGTATCCCTTGATGGGAAAGAAACATGTTAACACATTTTATTATTGCTTTGTAGGGTACAACATGGTTCACTTAACACCAGTGCAAAAACTTGGTCAGTCTAGGTCATGTTACTCTTTGGCTGACCAGCTGGAAGTAAATCCTGATTTTTCAACTCCTAATAAAAAATGTTCTTGGAATGAAATTGGAAAATTAGTGGAAAAAATGAAAAATGAATGGAATATGCTTTGCATTACAGATGTAGTCTACAATCACACGGGTATGTTTCTTTTTATTATCTTTGCTATTTCTGTTGCCAATTTTCAAAGTGGCTGCCACCATGAGATTATGTTTCCAAGATCTGCTGCAACTCTGTAATTCTTTTATTAGATTCATTTCCCAGATGAGACTTGACATCATCATGGTCGAACTGTTTTTACATATGGGCATCTAAACAAAGAAGCTGTTTTGTACCCATGTATTTCTAAAGGCATAGCCTACTTTGCATGTATTTCTAAAGTTTCTCAACCAAAACAGTTATTATTATGAAGAGGTAAATCGCTGATAGCTGAGAAATATATTTAAAAACTGCTTGTCTATGACTGTCTATGACTATAAATTTGGGGTCAGGCTAGATGATTACCTGGGGTTCTTAAAAGACTAAGTTCAGCTCTTTTGCTTTTGCAAGACCTTTTTTTGGAACATGCAGTATTGTCTTTCAGTAACTACATATGGGGCAGAGTGGTCAGGGTTGCTTGTTCCAAAACAAGGGGAAAGGAAAACTTTAACAATTTCTAAACAGATTGCACTGTACAGTACTTTTTAAAATGTAAACAAGAAGTTTGATGCCATAAAATGAATTTGCTAATACAGATGTTTTGAAAGTAACTAAGAGGAGGAGGAAAATAGGGTTTTGGATTACCTGTCTTTGTATGAATTTCTTTAGATGCTGAGGGGCCTGGCCGTAAAATAAACCTGTCTTCTGCATGTCAGTGGTCCTTGTGGCTAAATTTTCCTGCCTTTATCTGCTACCATCTACAACAATTATTATTGCAATAATGGTGTACAAATATAGTTAGCATATCTGACTAGCATTGGAACTGATTTGGTTTTTCCATGCTTTGTTTCCTCACATGTCCAGCTGGAGTTGGGCATTTTTACATGCAATTTTTTTTTATCATGAGCTTGGAATGATTTTTGGGGGGGGGGGGGGCTGGAACTTGTAGTCCAAAAAAGTAATTCTTCCCAACTTTGTTTTTGGTGGGAACTTTTTTGATCTTGATTCTCAGTGAGAATAAAAACAAAGTAATCTTCACTGTTTTTACAGTATCTCAGCATAGATTTATATGTATATAGCCTGAAAAATGTTCTGAGCTGAGCATAGTTTTATTGTGTCACTTCAGTCAGCTGGCTGCTTTTACAGCTGAGGATGAGTTCCATGTTTATAAAGGTCAAACCTTCAGTGAAAAGTAAGATCTTCATGGCTTAGAATGCCAAGTCCTAAAGGATCTTGAGTTTCAGTGTTAGCAGACATTTTAAGTTAAGGTAGAATGGCTTGTTCTGCTAAGTAGGTGTTCCTTTTCTTCCTTGGAGGCTTTTCATGTTCCCTTATATCTATGGAAGTGTTAAACTTTTTTTCTTTATCATCTTATGTGACATTTCCTAAAAGAATAGACTGACTGACACATATGTATCCCTAATATGCAGGTGAATAGTGAATTGATTTCCTTGATGGAAGCATTCGATATATGATGGGTGTGTGTTTGACACTCATAAACATCACTTGATATACTGATTAATTTTACCTGAATTTCTGCATTGCCAACAGCCTCATTCAGAATAACAATTCTGAACTTCTTGAATTATTTAGGTTTGTGTCCATAAGAACTGGTCACTACAATTATAACAATTAGCAGAGGAGAAAATGAATTTCACATAGAAAATATAATGTACCCCAATCATGTTGGTTCCCACGGAAAAGCTAACATTCTTACATCTCTCTTGGAAAATTTCAATTGCCATGTTATTGGTGGAACAGCTGATGAGCAATCCTGAGATGTTGTGCTATGCAATACTTTTTTTCCCCTAGCTAGTTGTACTGCTAATTCTGTATTTCTTGTTTTCTCTTAGCTGCAAACAGTGAATGGATAACTCAACATCCAGAATGTGCTTATAATCTTGTTAATTCTCCTCACTTGAAGCCAGCCTGGCTTTTGGACCGAGCCCTTTGGCATTTAACCTGTAGAGTGGCAGGTGGCAAATATAGTGATAAAGGGGTGCCCACATTGATTGAAAATGACCATCACTTGAATGTAAGAAAATGAAATATTTATTTTGCTAATAAATTGTGTTTCTGAATGACGAAAAGTGTCTGTACTAGCTGAAGATGTTTTGCTGCCTGAGCCAGTGGTTCATATGTCCCATTTACTGTTCATGATGCAGCCAAATCAAAGCAAATGTCAAAGCAAGATTATTATGAGATATGAATGAGACATGAACCAGAACATTTCACAACCACCTCTCCCCATCCATGACAGTAAATGTACAATAATAAGAAAGTAAGTGAAAAACAATTTGCTGCTCTTTCATGACATCCAAAATCTGCTGTCTGAGATGGTAATCTCATCCTGCCTAACAATAGATCTGAAAAGTATTATTCATATATTCTGAAAATTTGATCCTCGAGATGTATATTTGCATCCTCGAGATGCAAAGCAAGACAGGACATATATTCTTGCCTTGTTATGCCCCATAGATATATTACAATTTATGTTTTTAGTCTTGGAAAGTATTTTCTTCAGAATCATAGCAATCTCTTTTAAATATATTGTTTGCTATATGCTGGTTCCTGTTATTGTACATTTTAAGGTCAATCATTGTTGTAATTAATGCTGTATTCCAACAATATCTTTTTCTACATTTTTGTTTTTTTCTGTTGCAGTTTGCCTTGTCTTGAATTACCGTATTTTCCGGCCTATAAGACGACTTTTTAGCCCAGAAAAATGTTCCCCAAAGTCGGGGGTAGTCTTGTACTCCGGAAAGCCCCTGGGTCCTAAAGAGAGCCCTCGGCAGGGAAGGCTTCTCTCAAAGGCAAAGGAGCATCCTCCTCCGTTCCTTCCGGCCCACTTGCTCTCCCTCCTGCCCTTTCTTTCCCCTCCTCCTTCCCTCCCTCCCTTCCTCCTTCCTTCCTTCCCTTTTCCTTGCCTTTTCTGGGTTCTCTGCCTTCCTCCTTCTCTACAATCGAGCCTGCCTTCCTTCCTGTCTCGGAAGAGGCAGAAGGATCTTTCCTCTACCTTCCCTCCAGCCCTAGAGCTAGGCTGGCTACAGCGCAACCAATCCTTTGGAGTCACACACTCACAGTTTCAGCCAATAGAGAGAGGGCTGGAGAGTGGGGCGCCACCGCCACCCTCAGAAAAGTAGTCCTCTCTCCTCTCTCTCGTCTTAGCCGGAGTCACCTCTGAGGAGCCAGGGGACTACAGAGCACCATCCCCCCCTGGTTGTTTGGATATATTCCACCTAACGCCATCGTGGAGAGAGGCAGTGGTTGCCCCCCCCCGCCCTCACAAACTCAATTGCCCAGGATCCTGGTTTTTCAAGGGAATGGCCGCCACACTTCCAGATGCCCGCCCCAGAGAATGATCTACAGCATAATCTTGTTGCCAATTTAAGCCACTGCGCAGGTGCAGTGGATTAATAATGAGAAAAAATAATGGTGATGATGACATGATAGAGATAGAGCTTGTAAGCACCTTTGAGTCTACTGAACTAAATTGGACAGCAGAGCTTTTCACTAGTGTCTTAAGCGTACTTCCTCAGTGCATGGAATGTAGTTCCATTGTGGCCACCAGATGGCTCTCACAAAACACAATGGCCCAAGTGTCCCAGCACTGAGCCAGGGCAGTGTAAAGCAGTCTCAAACCTGGAATTATTTCTGCGGTATGGAATTGGAACCTTGAGCATTTTAATACCAGGGCAAAACACACTGCAAAGAAATTACATTCAAGTCTGAGACACTTAACCGCCCTATTTCCAGTGCTAAGGAAACTAATGATTCTGGGCACCAGAGTTCTTACGAGAAGGCTACATGTCTCACAAACCTACACTTAACGGTGTCCCAGCACGGACCAGGCAGTTGTATTCCTGAAGTGTGTCTTGGAGCGCCACTAAGGCGCATCTTCACTCCAGAGACAAGCCATTTCATACCGTTTTAATTAACGCCAGGGCCCGGCTGATGAAATCCTGGGAAGTTTTATTTGTTGTCACACCAAAGTTTGCTGAGAAGGCTAAATATCTCAGAAACTAAATCCCAGGATTCCAGAGCACTGAGCCAGGGGCAGTTAAAGCAGTCCTCAACTGGATTATGTCTGAGTGTGGCTGGACCAACTCAGGCGCAATCTTCAACTCAGAGACATTCCGTTGTGTACTGTGTTACTGCCAGGGCCCAGTGCTATGAAATCAGGGAAATAATTATGTTGTCACCCAGAGTTTCTATAGAAGAAAGTAAAGTCTCACAAAACAAATTCCCAGAATCCTAGCATGAGCCAGGGCAGTTAAAGGGGTGTCAACCTGTATTTCCCGCAGTGCAGTTGCAGCCTAACACGTTTTCTATTTTGCACAAAGCTTCCTGGCTTTGATTCCAATAGAGCCACTTGAACGCACGGCTCCATCCATAAGCGAATCCCTGGGATTTGTGTGGGCAGTGCCCCTCCATCATTCTTGGGGCAGAGAAGGGCAAAAGCCTTAGTAAAACTACAGATTCTAGGATTCCAATATGGAATGAGCAGCAGCTCGTAAATGGTGTCAACTGCATTACTTCTAAGTGTAGATGCACCAAGAAGGAGGGCGGGATATTGTCGAGGCGGTGAAATAATGTGTGTATACTGTTATTTTCAACGTGGAACAGAACTGCCGTTCATCAGAGGGTAGTGGAGTCTCCCTCCTCTTCCCCGCCTTTTCTAGTTCGGGTCCTTCTCCTTTTTTCTCCTCCCCCTCTTTCCTCCTCTGCCGCTGCTGCTACTAGTTATTGTGTGCACTTCAGCTCCTTTCTGACTATCTGGAAAGAGGGGGTGGTCTTATACGGTGGTATATCCAAACACTCTATTTTAATTGTAGTTGGTGGTCGTCTTATCGCCCCAGTCGTCGTATATGCCGGAATATACGGTATTTTTCTGGAAAGGCAATTCTGCAGAGGTCATATGTAACTACTGTATATACACATGTATAAGTCTAGAAATTTTAGTCAAAACATTGATTAGAAACACCTGAGTCGACTTATCCACAGGTCACTGTAAATACTGTAATTTACATCTTACTTTTTAAAAAAGGAAACCATCCCCCGATGAAAGGCAAGAGTGTAATTTGCCCTGGAAACACTGGCCCCTCCTCTATATGCTCATCCATCCAGTGTTTAGGGTGAGCACACACAATTATGCCTGCTGGAATTTTCTAAGTTCTTAGCATCATTTTTTTTTGTCTCATCCTTTCCGTCCTCTGTTACATGCCCCTAAGTTTTACCCTCGACTTATCCATGGGTCATATCAAAAGCCATAATTTTGGCCCCAAAACCTGTCCTCGACTTATTCATGAGGTTGACTTATAGTCAAGTATATATGGGTAAGTAAAAACTATGGTGTATATATTTTACATAGTAACATGGTGCTGCTCAAACTGTATATTTTCTTTAAAAATGAAAAGCAAAGTAAGGATGCATTTACGAGTTCATTCTTTGTTTGCCTTCTTCAATTCTAAACAGTTCACAAAATGTGCAATATAAGAATGATCTTTCAGAGCATTTTGGAAACAAAGGCATTTACATTGAACAATGTATATAACACTGAATTTTGTTTCCTTGCCTCATCTGCTTCTTATTTTTACAGTCTATTCGTAAAATCATTTGGGAGGAAATTTTTCCCAAGATAAGATTGTGGGAGTTCTTTCAAGTAGATGTTAACAAGGCAGTGCAGCAATTTAAAACCCTCTTAACACAAGGTAAAAACTGAGTTACGTATAGCATATTCATTGAAGAAATCATGGCTTTCACAGACATTCAAGTGAAAAAACTGCTTTCCTATGTGCATGAGGGGAAAAGTTACCTTTGAAATCTTGTCAATTTAAAAAGTAATTTCTCATGTGGCATCTTGGAATGGAGGGGGTGTTATGAAAAACAGTCTAAACTTTAGACTTTTTGGCCCCCTTGAGCTCATGAAACTAGTGTCACAATTCTTGGGATCCTGGCTAGTTTTTATAATTAAGGTGAACTATATATGTCCAGTTGATATTTGTAGGAATATTTACTCTTAACATTTTTCATGCTTTTATTTATTCATTTATTTATTTTTAATTTATATCCCACTTTTCTCCTGACATGGGCCCCAAGACAGCTGTTTAAAATGCAATTAAGCTCTAAAGAAATGTAATATGAATAGAACTGTAATGCCTCCATTTTCATTCTTTTGTCCTTTATGGTAAAGTTTGTATCAACATTTGTTTTTCCATTCTCCCATCTTTAAATATAAAATGGGTTCTGAAATATGAAATTGCACTGTGTTCCTTATGTCAAGATTGCACAGTCCTGCATCCTGGGAGCTACCTGTGTCCCTCCCAAGATCTTCAATGTGGCTCTCCATGGGTGACCTGACTCCAGTTGGTATCAAATCTGGATTTACAGGGTGCATTTACACTGTAGAAATAATGCAGTTTGACACCACTTTAAGTGTTGCAGCTCCATCCTAGTTTTACAAGGTCTTTAGCCTTCTCTACCAGAGTGCTGGTGCTTTGTAAAACTACAGATCCCAGGATTCTGTATGACAGAGCCATAGCAATTAAGGTGATGTCAGACTGCATTATTTCTACAATGTAAGTGCATCCTCTGTCTTCTGATGGCAAATAAAAGGTGATCTGTAATGAGTTCACGCTGTAAAGAAAGCTGACAGGAAAAGAGAACAGAGACCATTCTTCAGTTCTCCTTGGATCTTTCAGATTGCTCTTTTCCTGCCTCTGCTAGGAATAAAGAAAGAGTACTACTGTATATACTCATGTGTAAGTCTAGAACCTTTAGTTAAATAATTGACCCCAGACTCCTGAGTTGACTTATTCATGGGTCAATGTAAGTACTGTGTTTATTAACTCATACACACACACATACACACAGAGGCATCACCTGGTAAAAGGCAAAAGTTTAATCTGCCCTGGAAGTACTTGACCCCCCTTCTACTATTTCTTCCATCTAGCCTTTAGTATGAGTACAAATAATTATGCCTGCTAGAATTTTGTAAATTCTTTAGCATTGTTTTCCATTGCTTCATTCTTTACATCCTTCATTATATCCCCCTAAGTTTTATCCTCAATTTATCCACGGGTCATATCAAAATCCATAATTTTGGCCCCAAAAGCTACCCTCAACTTATAGTCTAATATATACAGTATATTGTGAAAGAGTAATCTGGGCAACAGAGGACATGATCTATTTCTTGCATTGTTGCCCAGGAATCACTGTCTTAGTAAAAAGTGGAGGTGGGATTTGTTTCTTTGTTTGCATACATGTGCAGCCCCCAAGTCATGTCTAACAATTTGGAACAAAGATAGTTTGCGTTCTTGCCTCTACATGGTGAAGAATGTTGGGAAAGTTCTGTGGAATCAGTGCTGTGGATTTCCCTGAAGCCTTCCACTTAGTGTTGGCAAACTGCATTATGTTAGAAGGCACGCTCAGATGTTGTACTTGGGGTGATGGGGACAGCTTTATCTGTAAAGTACTGTATATGCTTACTAGCAATTGTTGCCCAGAGCAGTGATACAGATACTAGACATATTAGAGGGCCTTCATTGTGTAGTGGTTTGAGCATTGGACAATGACTCTAGAAACCAGGGTTCAAATCCTGCTTGACAAAGTCAGAAACAACTTGAAGGCACACAGCAACCACAACATGATGACATATTTGTCCTCACTATAGATTCAAGTGTTGGCTTATCCCATCCTAATAAAGGAACTTAACAGAATACATTGCAAAAGGATACTGTCAGCCAACAGATACTTCTGTGGACTTGGAAAACTTGATGACATTTTTTAGGTCCTTGTAATTGCTAATCTTAAGGCATATGGGCCAACCCAATTTAAATAAGAAGCAGAAAACATTAATGTCCATCTGTGTACATGTGTCAGGAAATATATGCAGTTTAATTGCACTTAATACGTTGCCTTTTGATCACCATGATTCTTACAGAATGTTATAGCAATAGCAAGTACATTTCTGTACTCTTTGTCAGTGAACTAAGCACTCCCTAAGCGGTTTACAATGTGTTAGCTAATTGCCCCCAATTAGCTGAGTACTCATTTTAGCTACCTTCAGAAGGATGCAAGGCTCAGTGGACCTTGGAGCCTCTGAGATCAAACTCACAACCTTGTGGCTGCAGTACAGGCATTCGATTACTGTGCCACCAGGGCTCCTTTTTGTAATGTAAGGAGTTCCTCCCTATGCAGCCATAATTAGACTATTCATTGATAACTTTGTCTTGTCTGCCTCTTGGCTTTGACAAGAAGTAGGAAATAGGAAACTGAATTATATGTATTATAATGTTTTCCATGTCTAAAATCTATAATAGGTGGCTCAAAAGTCAAAACAGATGCCAGCCAACATCTTGCAGTCATCCAGGATCCTGAATTTAAGAGACTTGGCTGTACTGTGGATATGAATGTTGCACTGAACACTTTTATACCTCATAGGTATGTTGTTGCTTGCTAAATGTTAAAATGTATGAGAGCATAAGATTTCCCAAGGAGGAAGATTTGAACTGTCATTGAGAGATCAAAAAAATTATATTCACGTGTAAGGCAGATTTGTTAAATGTACCAACAAAATTGGCACAAATGTACCAACTATAGCCATCTGTGGTGTAACGCATACACATACACACTATCAAATGCATTGTGAAGTACCTCTCTTATTATCTGGATTTTTAGCTTTTACCTCAAAGGCTTTAAGAGTCTCTCAATATATGTAATAAATATAGTTTTTCTGGTCCAGTGTTCTTATATGTACATATAATGCCAAAACAAGTTAGAAAAAATTGTACAAAATAAATTTTTCTAGAAAGCTGAAATTCTAACACATTTATAGGTAAGCAGCTTTTTCTCTAAGTGAATACTTGTAAATGGTCTAATTACCTTAAAAGCACTGGGTGCTGTGTGATCTTGGAAGCTAAGCATGGTCAACCTTGGTTACTACTTGGATGGGAGGCTGCCAATGAATACCAGGTGCTGTGAGCTATATTTCAGAAGAAGGAACTGGCAAAACCACCTCTCAGTATTCCTTGCTTAAGATAATCCTATGAGATTCATGGGGTCACTATTTGTCACACATACATACACATACTTGTAAATATCAAAATAGACATGTCTTGGATAATAAGAATTTGTATTAATTTATTGTTCAGGATCAGGTGAGATTATTTTGCTTATCCTTATATGTATATCATTGGCCTTCCATATCCATATACAGCCCATGGATTCCACCATCCTTGGATTGAAAATATATTTTTTAAAATATCTAAAAAGCAAACTTTGATTCTGCCATTTGATAAGGGATCATTTTACTACACCATTATCTGTAATGGGACTTGAGCATCCACAGATTTTAGTATCCCTGCTGGGGAGGGTGGAACCTGGAACAAACCTCCCATGGATACCAATGGTCTACTGCAGTAAACTTGCAACATTTAGACTGGATGCCATTTTTGCATCTGTTGTACTGATTTGATGTGTCATGGATTATGCTTTTAGCAATGGGCCCACGGCAATAGAGGAGTGCTGTAACTGGTTCCGCAAGAGAGTGGAAGAGCTAAATGGTGAAATGTACCGACAAACAAATTACCATCACGAGCAGGTTGTAACACTGACAAAGCATTTGAAGCTCTTGTTTTTCTGTTCCTTTATTATTTTATTATTTAAGATATTCACTGAACTATGATTTTTTTAAAAATTAAAACAACTATTTTAATGGCTTCTAGGCGGTTAACTGCTTTGTGGGGACAGTGAGCTATGAACGACTGGCTGCTCATGGACCTAAGCTAGGTGCAGTAACTAGAAAGTATCCTTTAGTTACAAGGTATTCTATCTCCATTTTAAATATAATTTATAGATAGGATGATTATGATTATAGATAAGAATTGTTGGGTTCTCTTCATAAAGAAATTTTCACAGAGCTTGGAAAAGTTGCTGTTTTAGAATGCAGCTCACAGAATCTCAGAGCTGTAGTCCAAAAAAGTAACTTGTCAGAACTCTGATTATGGTCATATATTAAGGTCTAATGGCACAGGCTATTGAGAAAGATTATCTTTATGTAAGGTATATGTAATCTGTTACAGTGGCTTGCTTCAGATTACCATAGCTCAGTATAATAAACCAAGGCAAGAGCGTGTCTTTTGCCCCATACATATGGCATTTTCTCTTATTCCACCTTCACACCATGCAGCAACAAAACCTCAAAATCTCCATAGTTTCCCACATCATCTGCTTTAGGAAGCTATGGTTTAGAACAAGCCAGAATCTTAAAGCAACCTCAGGATATGATTTAAGAACCTGTCTTGGACCTGGTAACTATAATTGCCCCAGTTCAGATAGGACAGGAAACTGGTTATTAGAAGGACCTCAGGGTTTAATAGCTGCATGCTATGAAGGGTAAAGAGAATGAATTGCTTGTACAAGTAAGAGGCTCATACATATTTGGGTTTATTATCATGAGATATGGTCATCTGTATATAGCCAGTGTCAATGTTCAGCAGTGGATGTTGAACATTTGAATCAAATTTCTTGGATATTCACAATACCCAAATGGAAACATGAGACTGCTTTAAATGCCCTGGCTCAATGCTAGGGAATTCTGGGAACTGTAGTTTTGTGAGACATTTAGCCTTCTCTGTCAGAGAACTCTGGTGCCAGAACAAGTTCCTTAGCACTGAAATAGGGCAGTTAAAGTGGTCTCAGACTGGATTATTTCTGCAGTGTGTTTTGGACCTCAGTTTGCTAAGAGTTCATTGGTGCATCTGTTTTTGAGCATTCACAACTAAACATAAACATTCACTATAGAATGTGTGTTTTCTGTGTAATTCTGTACATCCTAAATGTAGACATCACCTCTATAGAATGATATTCTTACATATGGATGGCTGGATTAGTTGTTTGCATCTTATGGGGCATTTGGGTATAATCATACCAATAGCCTACTGAGCTGCACAAAGGACAGTGGATTAAGACCTCTAAACGAAACTCAAAATGGGGTAAAACAGTAATTTTAAAACTTTTGCATTTGTTTGAAAGGATAATTTTAAAAAATTAGTTAATAGTTTTGAAAATTAGAGTAACTGAAGGTAATGTAAGGTTCAGCTAATTTGCTATTATCTGTAAAATCTGGGTCTCTGTCTCCAGTATTTAGCCTAATGAAATAATAGTGGCTTGAAAAAAGAATGCTCAGCACTAAGGCATCCACTATTAAATTGTGCGGGGGTTTTTTTTGGGGGGGGGGGGGCTTTCTGGATCCTTGTATAAGTATTCTTTTATAATACTTGTATTCTTATAAAGAATGAACATGTGAAGAAAGAAATATATAGAAAATGCCACTATTTAAAATAAGATTTTATTTGTGGAGGAAGGAATGTGCCTATGTTTTACTTATTTGAAAAACAAGCTTGTCTGACGCTCAAAAAAGTGATTTCTCCATATTGCAGATATTTTACATATCCATTTAAAGAGCTAACTCTGGAGGAGGAGGAAGTTATGATGCATCAGCCTGACAAAGCAAGTTACTTTATGGCCCACAATGGTTGGGTAATGGGAGACGATCCTCTGAGAAATTTTGCTGAACCAGGTTTGTGATTCTGAATGGTCTCTTTCATAAATGCCATTCACTAAAGTACTTTAACAAAAAATATTCTCGCAGTTGCCAGTTATAATTTCATAATAGCTCTTTATTGCAATGCTTGAGTAGTTTCTTAGAGACTTTTTTTTTTTAGAAAAATGCAGATTTCCTGTGAGCTGTCTTCACTTATGTTCTGAACCAAAGACTTTCTTTATCAGAGATAAATTAATCCTTGCTTTTAGCATTGGCAGTCGCATGTTATGCTGGCATTGGAAGGCCTTGGAGACAATGTTGCATCAATATATAATTGAGACCATGGTTCCAGTAGGTTTATGAGAAACTATAAACCTACATATATTTCTGACTAGATTGTCATAAATAAAATACCCTTATGAATATTGGATATTCTGTTCACTTATATAAGGCAGTTATAAAATGCTGAAGCCCTTCTCTCTCTCTCTCTCTCTCTCTCTCTCTATCTATATATATATATATCTTCATTTTGGATGGGACACCATGGAATCATGAAATTCACAGATTATGGGTTCTTCTTTTTGGAAGAAGTGATTGCATTTCACAGACGGCTGTCTTGTGCAACAATCAGTTTTCCAACACAACAGTTTTCTAGACCCCACTCTTATTCTTCTCCATGGGGTAAAGAGCACGAATCTTGCCTTTGCCACTGGCCAACTGTGTGAAGGTGTAATGTTCAAATAGGGCCTGCCTATATATCACATTATTGTGTGTGTATGCCCATTTCTTAAGGATAATTTCCATAGACATAAAAACAAAATTGACTGTGTGATCTGAGTGAATAAGATTTCACATTCATAAGTTCTGTATAAATGTTACATAGATGAGGTGTGGTAGGTTTGACAGATGATGAGGAAAATGCTTCCTCTCTCAAACATGAGTAAAAGAACAATTCCATCTATATTGTTCAATCTAGCTAACAGTCACTTACCTCTGTACATTTGGTGGAGATGTTTAAGGCTGGATTTACAGTGCAGAATTAATGCAGTTTGACATTGCTTTACTATTATAGCTCAGTGCTATGGAATTCTGGGATTTGTAGTTTTGTGATATATTTAGCCTTCTCTGTTGGAGAGCTCTGGTGCCACAGCAAAATATAAATCCCAAGATTGCATAGGTTGAACCTATGCATGTTAAAGCAGTATCAACCTGCATTAATTCTTCAGTGTGGCAGCAGCCTATATCAAACTGCTATGCAAAATAAATTTAAAGGTAAGAAATCTTTTAATACTTTATCATGCTTACCTATCATGCTAACCTAACCTTTTTATTTGTTATGCTTTAAGCTTTATGGTGCAGTTTAATTTTTGATATCATATGTGGAGGGTTTTGAAACCCTGTACCATCATTATAATTTTATACATTCTTTGATGTTGCACACTTTATTTCCACATCTCTTGTAAGTTTCATGTGAACTGGTGGCTTTTGTTTGTAACATGGGACAAGTGTTTCAGATCACAACCATAATAGCACCTAAATGTAGTGTTATTTACTTTTAAATAGGATCAAATGTTTACCTGAGGAGAGAGCTTATCTGCTGGGGTGACAGTGTCAAATTACGTTATGGGAACAAACCAGAGGATTGTCCATATCTTTGGGCACACATGAAAAAATATACTGAAATTACTGCCAAGTATTTCCATGGAGTACGTCTGGATAATTGCCACTCAACACCTCTTCATGTAGCTGAGGTAAAAGAAAATTGTCTCCATACCACTTTTTAACTATTTAGGTACCAAAGTGCTGGGTGTTTTTAACAGTGGGAAAACAGTTTTTCAGTCAATGTGCATATTCAGTCCTGTACATATTAATTGGATGTGAGTCCCTCTATGCTCACTTGGGGTTTTCTCCCAACTAAGTGTATAAAGGACTGAAGACTAGCAATACAATCCATTGCATTTATACTTGAAAATATGTCTCACTGAATTCATTGAAGCTTACTTCAAAGTAGTTGGGTATAGAATCACAGTCTGGATCTTGTTTTTGTTGTGTAGTGGTTAGAGTATTAAACCTCAACAAGAGCACCCTGATTTTGGATCCCTGCTCAGCCATGTAGCTGGCTTTATTTCAGACAGTTGCTTTATCTCCATATAGGCCACCTCAAAGGGTTGTTGTGACAGGAGGGAAGTGGGATATCCCCTGTTTTTATTGTCCTGATATGAATGACAGGATCTAATGAGCAGGCACAGCTTAAATAGGAGGAATCTCTTTGGGGGTTGTAAGAACGCATCCTTGTTTTCTACATATTGTTTCCAACAGAAGTAACCCATAGTATTTGTGTACAATGGTGCTCTCAGTCATTCAACAACTTTGTAAATAAGCCATTATCATTATGCCCATATTGTAGACTAGGGTTAAAGTTGAGAGACAATGTCTTGTTTGAGTGCTTAAGCTAAATTTACAGCGCTTTATAAATAAAGGTTAATAATAATAATAATAATAATGATAATAATAATAATAATAATAATAATAATAATAATAATAATAATACAATTCACTGATTCATATTCATCTGATGGAGTCTGAGAATTACAATCTAATAAAGCAACTTTTCCAAACTCAACTCCTAGAGGTACAGTGCGCCTATGTCATATGCGGTCGCGCCTTACACTGCTTCCAGCATACACTGGAAGCCGTGCCAGAAAAAACTTCTTGAAACTGTTCAAATTATCTTGTGGTTTTGAAACGAGTGAAAATTTAATTGAATGTGGAAATTTAGTTTGTGATTTTGTTTGCCTTGATTGCATTAGGCCATCAGTCTTTCAGGTATGTCTATAATTTCATCCTCCTTCCCGCTTCCGAGTGATAAAGTAGTGCTTGTGTTCCTATTTATGTATACTGTGGCCTGGAAAAAAATGTCAAAAACATGGGAAATAAATGTTACTTATATGTATAGATTCTGAAAAATCCCTGATAAACAGATCTATAGAATCAGACATTAAGGTGAGGTGAGCAGTTGTATAAGGAGATAGCCTTTTTTCTTTCTTCTGCTCATCTGGTGGGCTGCACCAATGAATTTCAGTGCAACTAAGTGACACATTGTCATCTTCAACCACCCTTTTAGACAACATTTGGGCAATTTTTAAGATTTATATTATGTTTGGGGGTAGTTTGGAGGGCTCTGCAAGTTCAGGGGAAGAAAACTGCTATGGCACAATTTGGGCTCTTTGGTGGCAGAAAAATCACCTGAAAATCACCCCCCCTTTTTTTAAACTAAAATTAGTATAGGGACTTTGGGACCTTCCAACAGGCTTCAGGGGCTGTACTTGGGGGTCCCAAGGACTGCATGCAGCCTGCGGGCTATATTACACCCACGGCAAAGTAGGAATTCATTATCTGTTTTAATTGCCTGAAAACTCAGAGAATATTCAACCTTGCATCTAATATGTGTTGTATTTGGAAAGTATCTATGCCATATGCATGTTATCAGCAAGTTGATTGTTGAAATGAAATGAAATGTGTTATGATCTGTAGGAGATGCTGGCAGCTGCCAGGGCAGTCAGGCCTAATCTTTATGTGATAGCTGAACTCTTCACGGGCAGTGAGTTCATTGACAATGTCTTTGTCAACCGCCTTGGAATTACCAGTCTGATTAGAGGTACCAGAAAATCCCCAGACCCCCATGCTTGAAAGGTTTGTTGCAGGATTGCTGTGTTACATGAAACAAAGTGCCTTTTTTGTGGAACTAACTTTGTGTTTTTATTTGTATTCACTTTTCTGTCCTTTGCCAATTCAAATGTCTTTCCCTCTTCCCTTCTTATTTTTGCTATTCTATTGGTGTGGTTTTTTTTTTTAATTTCTTGCATTGTAATATCTTGGCTTTCTCCTAATTTTCATTCATATTCATATCACTGTCTTCATTCTTAAATATTTGGCTTTCTGTTTTTTTGTTTTCTTGTGTGGCATTTTCCCTGTTGTTCAAATCCGTGCCTAGCCTTGCATCCTTTCTTTTCTTCTCTTTTGCCTTTTCCTGTCTGTTGCTTCCTTGGCTGTGCTTTTTGCAGTTCATGATGGATGCAGCTAGAAAATTGCGGCCCAACTTGTATGTAGTGGCTGAACTGTTCACTGGGAGTGAGGAGCTGGACAATGTCTTTGTGAATAAACTGGGCATTAGCTCTTTAATAAGAGGTAGGCTTGCTTTGAATTAATTTTCCTATATTTACCCTTGGGTTTATGCATGATATGCTGTGTGTAATGGACATTAATATGCTCAATATTGTTTGCATTCCTTTTTTCATAAACATATGACTTTACATAGAGCCAGCATGGTGTTGGACTAGGACTTTAGAGACAAGGGTTGAAATCCCCAGTAGTCCATGGCAACCCAGTGGGTGACAGTGAGTAAGCAACACTCTCCCAGTCTCAGAGGAAAGCAATGGTACCAGCCCCACCCCCCAAAAAAACATTGCCCATAACAGGCTTGCCTTAGGTTCACTAAAAATCAGAAGTGACTTCAATGTATATACAACAACAAATGCTACTACCTTCACAACAGTAACAGCATTGAAATGACTATTAGGAGAAGGTATCTTACATAAGGTAGTGGTAGCTATGATCACCATCTTATACCTCTTTAGTATATGTAACCTTCATTGTGGTTACAGATTGCATTGGTGCTGACAATAACTATGGATAGTGCTGACCATGTTTGCTCTTAAGTCAGAAGTTGAACCCTGGTAGTGTAGTGGTTAAATGCAGGTACTGCAACCACAAGGTTGTGAGTTCAGTCCCAGGGCTTCAAGGTGGACTCAGCCTTTCATCTTTTCGTAGGTCGGTAAAATGAATACCCAGCTTGTTGGGGGCGATTGGCTTACAGATTGTAAACCATTTAGAGAGTACTGAGTTCACTGATTAGCGGTATAGAAATGTAAATGCAAAATACTAAAGCAGCCTTGGCTAATTGGAGCTTGGAAACAGCTTGCAAAGAGAATCTATATATGTAGTTTATGAAGATGAAAATTGTTGTTTAAAAAACCTTTTACCCCTGTTATGAGTATAGAAATTCATGGTCCCTAGAGTAAGGGATGGAAGGAAAGAGAGCATGTGTTTATTATGTAACACATCATCAGTCTCTTAACCATGGTTAAAGGATAGGTTGTTCTGAGTATAAAGATATTAAGAACTTGGCGTAAAAAAATCTTTTAAATGGTGCTTAAATTAAATAATAAATAATAAAACTTATATTTATATCCCACTTTTCTGTGACAAGACAATCAAAGCGGCCTAGTATGAAATTCTGGACCTCTTTAAATTCTGTATTTCTCAACATGGTATACAGACAAGCAATCTCACAGGCCCTTCAATCCTCTTCTACCACTTTCCAAACAAAAGAAGTAAACCCCAAACTAAGAGATCACAGATAGAGAGAGAACATATTTCCAAACACTCATAATCCGGTTTCTCTTTCAGTGCTGGGACAAAATTATAGGATCATGGAATAGATAATGAAATATTGAGATGTGTGTTGGATTTTCTATAAGGGAGGACCAATATTTTCCCTTCATATCAGATGGTGTAAAGTAGGTCCTTTTTGCAAGTGTTGTACTTACAATCATAGTCCCTATGGTAATAGATCTCAGCCAAGATCGATGTCCGGAGTGAATATAGAAAGGTGCCCTAGATTTTAATATAACACAAATACAATGATTGACAGTGCTTCATATATGGGAGTCATGCAGCCCTCCAGATGTTGCTAGACTTCTGCCTGTACAGTGGGCCATGGAGGTCACTGGGGTTAGAGGTACAGGACTGCCATGAAAATAGGAAAATCACAATTAAAAAAAAACATTTTTTTTAACCTGAGAGAACATTTCTCTAGAAATCTCTAGGTCATCCAGTGCAAGTGTGTGGTCAACATTGCCTAGAAGTTGACCATAGAATTACTCTGGAGAACCTACAAAAGTGTTCTCTCTAGGAATCTCTAGGTCCTCCAGCATAAATTCTGTCAGACACTGACCACAGAGTCACTCTGGAGGACTAGAGATTACTAGAGAGAACTTGTTAATCAAATCCATGAATAATCATATCCACAAAAGTCAAAGCCACAAATGTGGAGGGTTACGTGTACTGGCTGCGGATGCTAAGGGTTGCAGTCAAACTACATCTGAAAGGCACATGATTCCAATCAGCAATACAATAGCACATCTGATTTTCCCCTTGTTTCTGTAGAGGCAATGAGTGCATACAACAGTCATGAAGAGGGAAGGTTAGTGTATCGCTTTGGAGGAGAGCCAGTTGGGTCTTTTGTTCAGCCACGTTTGAGGCCCTTAACACCTGCTATTGCTCATGCACTGTTCATGGACATTACACATGATAATGAATGTCCAATTCAGGTAAGTAGCAACACTCTTTAATTATACAAGTAATGTTTTAACTACTACGTTGAGTAGGAACTCTCTGTGTAATAACAAATTGACTTTTATTACATCTGTTAATGGCTATCTGCAGTCAGGTTTTGTGTTACATGCAACTGAAACTAAAAACATTAAAAAAATGTTATCACCTGCAATGACAATGTTAAATAGCATAAAATTAATCATTAAATTAGCTAACTTCGTGGTACTGACATGTACATGTCTATTCAGAAATAAGGTCTAATGTATAGAGCTAATTCCTAGTTTTCTCTGTTTTGGAATTGTTTTGTAATAAGAGACAAAAAATGGGTTATCACCTGCAGATGTTAATAATACCTCCCTTGCAGAAAATTTTTAAGGAGAAGCTGGATAGTTGACTTTTGGGATTGCTCTGGCTTTGTGTTTCATGCACTGAACAAGGAGTGGGATTAGATTGCCTGCAATAGCTCCCTTGAATTTTATCATCCCAACATTACCATGCCTTCTCTTTTCTGAAAACAAAGCTTTCTGTTCCCTACCATGACTTTTATAACCCATCCCATTTTTTCCAATGTGATCAGGGCACACCTATGTACAGATGTGTGCACATAGGCATCTTATTGTATATTCTGTGGGTAGTGGGGAGAATAATCAAGATCCCAGTCATAGTCACAGTACTAGACTCACTATGTACGTAATATACAAGCAGGATTTTTGTGTCAGCTATTTCTCAGTAAATGCTGTACTGTGATAGGCAGCATGTTGATGCGACCACAGAAATATACTGCTTATGTTTTGTAACTCACTATTTTCTACATATGCTATAGAGATCAGCCTTCAGTGTTACATGACTCCCCCTTCCCTTCACAACAAGTGCCAAAATGTTTCTCCAGAGAGTGAGAGGATGCTCAGGAAAGATTCAGTAGGGAAGTCTCTTTAGTTAATCTCTGGATGCAATCCAGTATGGGTGCATATAGTCATATGAGAGAGAGAAAGAGCCAGTCCACTGGTTTTGACTGGATTTTCCTTCAATTTCTTAATCCTAGCATCGATCTGCTTATGATGCCCTTCCCACCTCAACCATTGTCTCCATGGCCTGCTGTGCTACAGGGAGCACTAGAGGATATGATGAACTGGTTCCACATCAGGTATGTGTTTTAGCAATATGCTCTGTCCTTATACATAATATTGTAAATGGTCTAGCCATGGATATCACTTCTCTGTTGACATGCCATCTGTCTTAGATGAAGAGCTGCTTTTGAAAATGCCTGATAAGCTTCTCTTAGGGCAGAATAAAATGGTCAGATTTTTAACTGGCAGTGCTGACATAGTAAATTCATACCTGATCTAAAAGAACTTCACTGGCTGCCTTTTTAGTTCTGGACTCAATTCAAAGTGATAGTGGCCCGTTACAAATGGGCTGTTTTGTGCGTGCGGAGCGCGCACTAGGGTTAGAACGGGGCGGTGCTTCCGCACCCCCCTAACCCTAGTACGCGCTCTGCATGCACAAAATGGCGGCGGCCGTTCCACACGGCCGCCGCCATGAGGACATCACGACCGCGCCGCCTCTATACGAGGCATTGTGGATGTGACATCCTTGCTCCGCACCAGGGCGCATAATGCGTCCTTTCTGCGGAGCAGGAAGGAGCTCCGTTTCGGAGCTCCTTCCTGGTTTGGGCCGTTGGGCGCAGCCTTCAGACAGCTGCGCTCAGCAGACCAAAGGAGAAAGGGGCCAAGCGGCCCCTTTCTCCTCCTCCTCGCCGCCGCAGGGTGTCCTTGGGGCTTGAAGCCCCAGGGACACCCCTTTCCAGGCTGCGGGGAAGCGGCCTTTTGCTGTTTCCCCGCAGCCCAGAAAGCGGCGGATCGGGGCCTCAGCGGCTGCTGTTCTGGCCACTGAGGCCCCGATACTCCAGGGAAAGGGGCGGGTACAGCCCGCCCCAAATGGGTGGTCTGTAACCCGCCAGAGTTTATCTTTAAAGACCTACTGTATATACTCATGTATAAGTCTAGAAATGTAGGTCAAAAAACTGACCCCAAAAAACCTGAGTCGACTTATCAATGTAAGTACTGTATCTTAACTCTTATTTAAAAGAAGGAACCATCTCCTGGTGGGAAGCAACAGTATAATATGTGAAGCACCAAGCCCTCTCTCTACTCTCTCATCCATCCAGTCTTAAGAGTAAGCACAAAGAGTTATGTCTGTTGGAATTTTGTTAAGTTCTTTGACATTGTTTTGCTTTCCTTCATCATTTAGGTAAACAGTGCCCAAACTGTGGCCTTTAAGAGATTTTGGACATCAGCTCCCAGAAGCCTCAGCCATATTGGCCAATAGTCCAAAATCTCTTAAAGGGCACAGTTTGGAGACCACTGTTTTAGATCCTTTGCTATATGCCCCTAAATTTTACCCTCGACTTATCCATGGGTCATAGCAAAATCCATAATTTTGTCCCCAAAACTTGCCCTCAACTTATACATGAGGTCAACTTATAGTCGAGTATATACAGTAAGTCACTTTTTATGCATGTACAGTCAGCCCTCCTAATGCACAGATTCTTTATGCATGGATTCATGCATTCTTTAAAATATTTCAGTATTTTGAACCAATCCCCAGTGGATTCAAAGGGCACACTGTGTATTATATCCTATTTTTCTCCCATATGGAACTCAAAGTGGTTAAGTACTTCTAAGAGAACTTCCTCAGCTACCAGCTTCTCAGTACAATAGGTTTGGGGAATGAATGCCCATTTCCCACATCCTCCTTCAGAAATGTGGATTGTTATGTCTCTATAACAAGAGAGAAGGGGGGTTGTTTTTTTTCAACCGCAGCATTGAAGTTACGGTCTCTTCTCCCCAGCAAGTTACTCCTGACATCATGGACAGTAGGCCCTTGGTTCCAGGACCCTGCATAGATACCAAAATCCGTGGATGCTCACGTCCCATTATATACAATGGTGTGATAAAATGGTGACCCTTATATAAAATGGCAGTTTGCTTTCTGGAATTTTATTTTTGAAGCTTTTCAATCTGTTTTGTTATACGATTGGAACCAAACCCCAGTGGATAGCAGCAGGCCACTGCATATATAAGCTTAAGAAGTAGCTTGTAAGATGTCTTTGAAAATAGGGCAGAAAATACAGATTTTCTACTTTTCAATTTCTGGGCAGATTTCTGTGGTTGATGAAGAGCGCTTTTATCCAAAGTGGAATCCAGCAGCAACACCTTCAACACCTGGTGAAGTCAATTTCAAAACCGGAATTATAGCAGGAAGGCTGGCTATCAACAGATTACATCAAGAATTGGGAACAAAAAGTTTTAACCAGGCAAGGAGTGGGTGAACTCCAGAGAGCAACCAGGGGAGAATGGGGTGGGAAGCAGGAATACGGAGATTTGATGAAGTCATGTAAAAAAGTTCAAACAAAGGCACTCTATTTGGGGATGGAGGGGGTTGCTGGTGTCATCCTCTTAAGATGACACCAGCCTGTTTGGCCCTTGCCCAAAAGAAATTTATCAAATTTATTTGCAAATTACAGTCCAGTTTTGTATTTATCCTGTGGCTTAGGCTGCTGGAATGAGTCTATCTGAGTCAATAACTTGGGAGTATTCCCTCAGTTTGGACATCCTATCTTATTTATCTTTTGCTGGAATGCACTGATAGTGTCTTGTCCTGAAGCCGCCCTGAGCAACACTCAACACTCTTGTTCAGGGAGGCTTCAGGACAAGACCCTATCAGATATAGTCTGCATAATAAAAAGTTCTCTTTTTTGCAAAAAAAAAATTCCATTCTTAGGTATTTGTAGATCAAGTTGATGAGGATATTGTGGCTGTGACAAGGCATTGTCCTAACACTCATCAGTCTGTTGTAGCTGTTTCCCGAACAGCTTTCAGAAATCCCAAGACATCCTTCTATAGCCAAGAAGTTCCACAGATGTGTATTCCAGGTAATAATAATCAATCCTGAACAGGCATTGAAAGTTAAATTCCTTCCTGTTTTATCCTGTAACTCTGTGAAACAGCAAGTTGCATAAGATTTTCAGTAACATTTATTGGTCCAGGGGATTCCTGCATTTCATAAGTTCTACTCTGAGATTTTAATAACTTTTTTATACCATTGTCTTATGATTACAAGATTCTGTATGATATATTTTGAATAAAGTTTTAATTAAAAAAAAGACAGTACAGAGTAAGTGCAATGTTTAAGCCAAAATAATCCAATATAATTATCACAATTTAAAAATATGCTTTGTTACCACACATTAAAGATACTCTTGATACTCTAGCAGCAAAAATATTCATCCTCAGAAGTAAAGGTTCCATTATTGTTTCCATTTTGCATGGGGCATGGAATATAAGGGAGGGAATATGCTGATCTTTCACACTTCTATCTCTCTGCTTGTTTATATTGATTTTAATGCCTGGATAAACAAATACTGTACCTTGAAGGCACCAGATCCTATCTGATTTTGGAAGTTAAGCAGGGCAGGCATGGTCAGTACTTGGATGGGAGACCACCAGGGAATACCACCTGCTGTAATATAGATGGGATACAGACCGCCAATTTGGGGCGGGCTGCAGCCACCCCTTTGCGCAACGTATTAGGGCCAGGGCAGCCACAGTGGCAGCCCGAACACTCCAATACGGCGCTTTTCGGGACCAGGGAGGAGCAGCAAAATGCCGCTCCTCCTTGGTCCTGAAAAGGGGTATCCTTGGGGCTTTATGCCCCAGGACACCCTGGGAGCTGCAGCCAGCGGAGAAAGGGGCCACTCGGCCCCTTTCCCCCTGGCGCCGTTCCCGTGGCAATCTAGTTCCCACCCGAATATCTAACATGTACAGTCTGTACATGATCTCCTTATATGTGTGAAATGAAGTCCTTCAAGTATTGTGAAGCAATGCAGTGGCTAATGGCTGACCTAATGGCTTATGGCTAGCATATTGTGTGGCTGACTCATTCACTCTCACTCATGAACTTGCTTCTGCTAATCATAATAATGAATGATTTGATGGTTGTCATCTGAAAGATGTCTTTTCCATCACACCTCTTTCACAGGGAAGATTGAAGAAGTTGTTCTTGAGGCTAGAACTGTTGAGAGAAATGCTGGCCCTTATAAAAAAGATGAACATGCAATCAATGGATTGCCTGACTATACAGTTGAGCTCCGAGAACACATCCAGGTAGTTATATATTCCTATAATTTCATTTTCTTGGACATGCAGCCATCAGATTAAAATGGTTTACTGTATTCACCTTTTTTTTTTCTTTTTTTTCTTTTTTTTTTTTTTGTAATAGCTCACAGAAAGTAAGATCATACGGCAAGCTTCAGTTGCTACAAAAGGCCCTAATGAATTTGTTCAAGAAATAGAATTTGAAAGTCTAACTCCAGGGAGCGTAATTATATTCAGGTAAAATAGGATTGCTTCTGGTGACTGCTTTACCTAGGGCAATAATTTAAATGACTTTAAGGTAGGAATGGAGAACTACAGCAATTCAGATGTTGCTTCATTGCAGTTCCCATCAGACCTAGTTGTCAGAATCAGTAGTCAGGGCTGAAGGAGGGTGGGGGTGGCCATCCATTAACATTTGGAGGGTCCCATGTTCCCCATTCCTGCTCCATAGATTTTGTCAGAATGCCCATATTAACTTGTTTATTGGTGCTAATGTTTGTAGAGTTAGCCTTGACCCGAAGGCACAAGATGCTGTAGGAGTACTCCGTAATCACCTGATCCAGTTCAGCCCTCACTTTAAATCTGGAAGTCTTCCTGATGATGGTTCCGAGTCTATACTCAAAACACCCTTCTTAAAGTGAGTACCCCTTATTATTGTGAGATGTCTTTGAAAACAGAATGTCGACGAAGAAAGGTCATGTAGTGTTCTGTTCAAAAGTAGTAGTCTATGGATCAGTATTGGTCCACAGGTTATTGGAAAGTTTCCAGGAAATAACTATTGTAGTCAGTAGGCACAACTGTAGTTCTGGTCCCTGTAACATGAGGTGGGATGGGGGAACCCTGCTGATCCCACACATGAGATAGCTTAAGAACTCTGCTGTCCCTTCTACCCCTGCATGTAAAGATTTAATGACATATAATAAAATGCTTGCTGGTGGAATTGTTTCTTTCAGTGGAATTGGGGCTGAGGAACACTCCCCTCCCCTAATACACCTATAAAGGCTATTTCAGCAAGCAGTGGGATCCTCCAGAGCAGATCCTCATAGGATGCAAGGAGATGTAGCAGGGAAGGGAGAGGGCAAAGGTCTGCTGCAGAAATATGCTCATCCACTGTTCGCTTGTAGCAATAATATCCTCTTTGGCCATGTGTAAGGTATAACTTTTTGTCATTAGAAGTTGACTTTAAAGAATCTAATATAGGCATGTGCTGTTAAGCACATGTTCCTGGAAGTAAATCTCATTGAGCTCAGTGGGACTTGTAAGCAGACATATCTCTGTTGTGAACTCATCTTTTTTCTCATAGTGTGTTGCTGTCCACACATCTTAGGGTCAAATTACATGATATATTAGATGCATCTGTGGTTGTTCGTGTGTGTGTGTATTAAGTAGCAGACTGGACTCATAAGCATGGGTGGAGGGAAAGCTTAACACTTCGCTGCCATCACCAGCCCAAACATACTGAAGAGCCAATTAAAATTTCTGCTTGGAGGGCAGCTGCCCTTGATTGTAATAACCTTTTGTTTTCCAGAGCAAGTGGAATCTGCGGCATGATACCTGACAGGGTTGCAGTACAGCTGGAGGAGATACAATCTTTCCTCAAGCCATGCCGCAGTTCCCATTTACATGGCTCTTGTATAAAACCACATAGACATGTTGACATGTTTCCAGTTATGTTTCCAATTTAATAAGTAATTTCGCACCAAATTTTTTAAAAAGTTATAAGCATGCCACATTATTGCCTTACCTGTAGACTTAGATAATAATATACAAATATCCTGAGGAATCTTGTGGATAAAAATGTCAAAATGTGAGTGATTTAGAGTAGTAAACATAAGATTCAGATTATGACCAGCATAGTGTAATGATTTCAGCATTAGACTACAATTTTGGAGATTAGAGTTCAGTTCCCTGTTCAGCTGTGGAAACCCACTAGATGATCTAGGGTGGGTCACACATTCTCAGCCCAAGGAAAGGCTTGTGCTGGGTTCACTTTAGGATTACAGTAAGTCAGAAATGATTTGAAAGCACACAACAATTGAATAAGCAGGCCAGAATGCCAGGATAGGTCGAACACTGTTTGATATGAAGTAAATACAAAGCAGAGGTTGAGTTGCTGAAGCACTGTGTAGCATCTCTGCATGTTGAATTTGTCTTGTTGCTCCATTCCACTTGTAACTACTGTTAAACATGGTCTGGATTTAATAAAGCATCATAGACTTCATGTAGTGCCTTCATGAACAACAAGAGTATATTTCTAATGTTGAGGTTCTAAATATCCTTAAGGATCAGATCCCAGCTGATCCTGGAAGCTAAGCAAGGTCAACTTTGGTTAGTACTTAGCTAGATACCACCAGGCAGCTACTGCAAACTATATTTCAGAGGAAGGAACTGGCAAAAACCCCTCTGAATATTCTTTGCCTAAGAAAACACAATGAAATTCATAGGGTCGCCATATGTTGACTAGTGACTTGAAGGAACATAAGCACATACATATTTTTGATAAACCCTATATGCTCGACTCTAAATCGCCCTCATGTATAAGTCAAGGGCAGGTTTTGGAATCAAAATTATGTATTTTGATATAGATAATGCAAGGGCAAAATTTAGGGCCCTGTAACAAAGGATGTAAAGGATGAAGCAAAGGTAAACAATGCTGAAGAACTTAAAAATTCCAGGAGGCATAACTCTTTGTGCTCATATTAAAAGCTGGATCAATGAGAGAATACAGGGAAGTCAGAGCTTCCAGGACAGATTACTCTTTTGCTTTTCACCAGGGCGTAGTTCCTATCTATCTATCTAAGTACAATATGTACATTGACCCATTGATAAGTTGACTCAGGTTTTTGGGATCACTTTTTTGACTAAACTTTCTAGACTTCTACATGAGTAAATACAGTAGTCAATTTTTGGTTCTTCCTCAGCATTGCATCAAAATTAACCTTAGCAGACCTGAATCAAGTATTATATCGCTGTGATTCTGAGGAGCAAGAAGACGGTGGAGGATGTTACAACATACCAAACTGGACACCGCTGAAATATGCCGGCCTTCAAGGTGGATATTAAAAGCTGCTTCTTTGTCTTGAGTTAACAGATAATTTAATTAATTATTATTCCAGTTTTAAGTTCTCCTAATTGTAACTGTCTGTATGATTTCACTCTGTAAGCCAAAGACAATATATCTGCCACATAGTCTGGGTTGCTTAGTCCATGATAACCTATTCTATCCTGTCCTTTTTGTCAGGATGGTTCTTACAGTCCCAAGCACACTAAAAAAGCAAGGCATTCACTAGGCCCCTTGAGGGCCACCTTATAAACTTGTTCACTTGTTTTTCTTAATGGGCCACACTTGAAATGCCATAGATTAGTATTTATTTATATGATTATCAAGAGCCATTTCAATCAAGCTTCAGACCTGACTGGTTCAGTACCTATACAACCTCACTTAACTCAGATAACAAGGAAAAGTAGAACTTAGAGGTCATCAGTACATTAATGGTAGCAAGGTGCAAATAACCTTACCTAGCGGTTTCATATAGCTATTAAAAAATGTAGGAGATAAATTCTTGTGTTATTCAACAGCTGATATGTTGAGGGTTGAGTAAAAGCCTTCTAGTGCCCAACCCTGCAGGTAGAAACAAATTTAAACCCAACCCTGCAGGTAGAAACAAATTCACTGTGGGACTCAATGCAGCGTCCCTTTGGAGTGGCCTGCAGCTGCCCCTTTCCTCACTGGATCAGGCCGCAGCAATTACATGCTGTGGACCCAATCTGGCCTTTTCATGGCGCAAAAAGGAACTGCAAAAAGCAGCTTCTTTTTGCGCTGTGTAAAGGGCATCCTAGCCACTACCGCGCTAGCTTTTCACCACACCCCCACACTTATGTCATGCTGCCCCTATACCAGCGTATAACGCTGATCTCTCAAGCCCCTATATCACTAAGCTTCCAATATGCATCCCTTAGAGCCAATCTAAGAGAATACATGGTTTGTGGTATGAAAAGTTACTGAGAGGGCAAGGAGTATTAATACAGTGGTTTTCCAAAAAAGGACTTCTGCTAGGGCAAGCCAAGCCTTTTTAGTACCAAATTAATCTGCTTCCTCTTACAGCATCTGGGTTTAAACCATTACCATCCTCTAATGGTTCTCACCTAAGAAGGAGATGTTAGTGACCAGAAAACCTCCAGAATCTCCCAAAGAGTTTTCTCTGTTGTATTTTGAGCTTTATTATTTAACTACAGGATTTAAAAAGATACTGAAAGGCAATAGATAAGCTTCCCATGCTAAGTGTAGTAGTCTTGTCTGATGAGCATGACAAAATTAACCCTTGCTTCCTGCAACAAACAGACAAAGAATCCTCCATCCACGGTTTGTCTAGTGCTACATCTGAACCAGATTCAGATGTAGCACTATGCAACATGTGAGGCCAGAAGCCAAGGCTTGTTCTTGGGTTATAATTTAGGCTTGCTAGGAGGCTGAGTATCACAATTCAGATGTAATGGTAGACAAACCATATATGGAGACTTCCTAGTTTGTTTAGCCACTACCTTGGCAGGAGAAACCAAGCAGGAACAATATAGCAGCATTCACCACTGTGTTAACTTGTGCAACCGAATTCAAGGGGATTCTGACTTTACTGTTATGTTCAGACTGGCCCACTATCTCTAAATGCAGTCTAATTGCACAGAGTAATTTCAAATATGAGTCTCAACAGCAGTTGACAAAATGTTAGTCCAGGTTTGTGGAGTGGAACCAAGCAAGCACCCTGGTTTACCAGGGAACTGATGGTGATGAAATGAGTGGGATGGAGACTTGAGCGATGATGGCAGAAGACTCAGAGCGAGTCTGACCGAACACAGGCTAGAGCTCATTGGAAAGTCTATGCCCATGGCAGTAGTGACAGCGAAGAAATCCTTCTTCATTGCCACCATTGCATCCTCACAGTGTCATCCAGCTGAGATGTTTCTAGTGGTCAGGGGCCTTCTGCATTCCACCCCACAAGAGCAGTGTATAAACCACTTGGTAGCCTGCTGTGAAGAGTTTGCACAGCACTTTGTGGATAAAATCACTTGGATCTGCTCCGACTTGGATGCTGTAGTTGATACAGATCTGGTGGATGTAACCTTGATATCTGCTTGCCCGGTATTATTTGATACGTTTCAGTTTGTGCAACCTGAGGATGTAGACAGAATCTTTGGAGAAGTGAGATCCATGCCCATCTTAGCTTTTGAGAGCAGCCAGAGGGGGACTGGCTGACTGGTTAAGGGAAGTAGTGAATGCCTCACTACAGCAAGGTAGGTTCTCAGCTTGTCTAAAAGAAGCTGTAGTGAGGCCACTACTGAAAAAAATCTTCCCTATATTGGAGAACTATGGGCCAGTTTCAAATATCCCCTTTTTGGGCAAGGTGTTGGAACGTGTGGTGGCCTCCCAGCTCCAAGGGTTCTTGGATGAAAGGGATTATCTAGATCCATTTCAATCTGGCTTCAGACCTGGCTATGGAGACAGCTTTGAGTGTCTTGGTGGATGGCCTACGCAGGGAACTGAACGGGGCAGTGTGTCCCTGTTGGTTCTGCTGAACCTCTCAGTGTCTTTTAATACCATCAACCATTGTTTCCTTCAAGGTCACCTCTCTGAGATAGGACTTGAGGGCACTCTTACAGTGGCCTCAATCCTTCTTGGAGGGGCAAACTCAGAATGTGATGTGGGGTCCCTCAGGGTTCTATTCTGTCCCCAATGTCATTTAACATCTACATGAAACTGCTGGGAGAGGTCATCCAGAGTTTTGGGGTGTGGTGTCTCCAATATGCGGATGACATTCAACTCTGTCCCTTATTTCCATCAGTCCAAGAAAGCTGCCTCTGTACTGAACCAGTGTCTGCTGTCAGTAATGGATTGGAGGAGGGTGAACAAATTGAAACTCAATCCAAGCAAGACAGATATACTCCTGGTCAGTCATAAGGCAGATCAGGAAATAGGGATTTAGCCTGTGATGTATGGGGTTACACTCCCCTTGAAATCGCATGTTCGCAGCTTGGGTGTGCTGGATTTGGATCTGAGCCTGGATTCCTAGGTTTCAGCTGTGGCCAGGAGTGCATTTGCACAGTTAAACTAGTGCACCAGCTGCACTGATTTGTTGAGAAGTTGGATCTGGCTATGGTGATACATGCCTTTATTACATCCCATTTGGACTATTGTAACATGCTCTATGTGAGGCTGCCCTTGGAAATTGTTCGAAAACTGCAGCAGATGCAAAATGCTGCAGCCAGACTGTTTTCTGGGGCTGGCTACGGGGATTATGTCACTCCCCTGCTGAAACAGCTGCACTGGTTACTGGTCTGTTTCTGGGCAGAATTCAAGGTGCTGGTTTTGACCTTTAAAACCCTAAATGGCTTGGGTCCAGACTGTCTGAAAGACTGTATCTCCCTATACCAGCCAGTGCTAAGATCGGCAAAGGAGCCTTTCTCTCAGTTTCACCACCTTTACAGCTGTGGTTGGTAAAGACTTGGGAGAGAGCCTTTGCATAGCTGCTTCCAGACTGTGGAACTCCCTGGCACAGGAAGTCAGGTCAGCCCCCTTCCTGCTCACTTTCTGTGGCAGTTGAAGACATTTTTATTTAAACAGGCATTTGGTGGGTAGATTTTATTTGAGTAATTTGGTGTGCTGTGTTAATGTTGAATGATTTGTACTGTTTTTAACTATACTGTTTTTAATCTGTGTTTTAATGCTGGTAGTATTTAATTATTTTTTTTACATTTTGTAATCAGTGTTTTAGCTCTGTCTTTTTAAAATATTGTAACCTACCTGGAATCTCATTGTGGGAGAAAGGCAAGATATAAATCCTGGAAATAAATAATACTGTCAAAAGGAGTTAGTCTGAAGAAATTGAACCTAAACCCATCTTTTCAGGCACCACTATAGCTGTTATTCTGCTTTTTACTCTTGAAAACTTTAATCTATTGCTTCTGATAGTTTCATGACATGTAATACAGAGCCATGTTTCTATGGACTTTCAGGTATAATGTCAGTGATGGCAGACATTCGACCAAACAATGATTTGGGGCATCCTTTCTGTGGTAACTTGCGAGCTGGAGATTGGATGATTGATTATGTGAGTGATCGCTTAATATCCCGTCCTGGAGTCTGCTCTGGAGTAAGTTAAAACAACCCAAGAAAAATGTCCCTTTAAGATCAGATGCTACATACTAATTTTCAACCATTAATTTTAAGTATAAATTTAAACTCAGTTCTGCAATCTTTTCTTTGTTTCATAGGTTGGAAAGTGGCTGAAAGCAATGTTTATCTACTTGAAACGAATTCCTCGTTACCTCATTCCATGTTACTTTGATGCCATATTAGTTGGTGCTTATACAACACTTCTTGACTTGGCTTGGAAACAAATGTCTAAGTATGTTTTTAGTAAACTTACAGAAAAAATAGGCAATGCATGTCATGTACAAATAGCTCTATATTCTTTGGGATGTTTGATCTGTTTTTCTAAAGACACTCAGGAGATACCACATAACTAAATTGTAAGAATTCTAGCTGAACTTAAAAGTTCCCTTTGTCAATCTTTTGTGTTATTATTTTAATAGCCTTAGTTGCAATTCATTTAGGACAACAGTCTACCACTAAAGATAACAAGTAGTAGATTCTTTTCATATTAATGCTAGAATTCTGTTGGTTAATCCCATCTGAAATAAACCCATTGAATGGATTATTGATTGGAGAGTTAATATGTAAGTATATCCCATTGATTCAGTTGGCCTGCACTAGTCAGGACTAACTATAGAATTTAGGTCCATATATGATTGTTTTTTTATCAGCAAGACTTTGTTCATAACTAGTGTTAATAAAATAAGAGTCACTGGCCCTGTCTGTATGAGCCAAATAAAGTGTCCTCCCCCATTCACCCAGTGGAGAGATCAGACGATGCATGGCCCAAACCCAAGTTCTTCTGTGAACTGACCAGATGATGGCTGGCCTGTACAGCACCAAAACCAGGGTATAACACCCTTAACATGGATTTAAATAACTCACCAGTTGTTCTGAGTCTTCCAGAAGGACCTGGGGTCCTCCATTCCAATGTGAGATGGCTGTTTAAAATGCATCCCACTGAGCCACCCAGCCAGCCATTGCCACCATGAGTGATCAAGGCTGGGCACCTCATTCTGACCTCATTGTGAAGTGACCTGCTATGATGGCAGACTCACCATGCACCTCAGTGGGATGTGCATGCGATTGGCTGCCTGGTGTTGGAATGGAGTATTTATAATGGGCCAGGATTCTCCAGGCTTCTCACACCAGTGCAGACAGAACCATTCAATTTTTTTGTATTTATCTGTGATTGATTAATGGTGTATAATTCCTTGTCCAACCACCTATATACAGTACTTTAGACTCTGGATAGTGCTCTATGTATCTGATGAAGTGGATTATAATCTCTGAAACCCCATGTGTATCTTGGCAAAGTTCAAAGCATTGGTTATGACGTACAAAGCCCTATATAACTTAGGCCCAGACTTTCTGTTTCCTTGCAGAAGCCTGCCTGGGTCTTAGGTTCTTCAGGAAAGACCTTTCTCTCAGATGTTGTCATAGGTACATCTAGGTATATCTGGTGAAGAGACAAGAGAGGATCTTTTTGGTGGCTATTATCAGGGTGTGGAAGTTCTTTTCATGGAAGGCTAGGATATCCCCACATTCTGCCAGCCAGTGAATTAATTACAGCTTTGTTCAATTTAATTACAGCTTTGTTCAGAATGGCTCAACGTTTGTTAAGCATCTTTCCTTGGGGTCAGTCCAGATGTGCGGAATAGGAAAATATCCTTCTCTGCCCCCTCTGTCTCCAGCTTTAAAGGATGTTCCTTATCGTCTGAATGAAATTACAAAAGAAAGAGAACAGTGCTGTGTTTCCTTAGCAGCTGGTAAGCTGGAAATTCTATCAGGGGTCCCTGAAATTGACTGCCTTAAAAATAAATGTAAATATTTTGAATTTGATTATACTGAAGCTTCTTTGCATAACAGAAGTAGAAGCTTTGTAGTGAGAGTGGGCAAGACTTGGGGTACAGGAATCAGTTCTACACATCCAACCAGTTAACACCACCATAGCCTTTCCAGCTCCCAAAAAATTCTGGTTTTGTAAATCCCACAGTGGGATTGCTAAAAAGAAGGGCCAGAGAGACTACATCATGTTTTAAAGGAGAGGAGCCTGGAGGAAGCCAATTTTTGTTGTTCTTTTCTAGCTGGAGAAAACAGACTTTAGGAGCCAGTTATGGTCTTCAGTCTGCAGGATTCCTGTGCCTGCTCTATAGAAACATATGGAGCCTGGGAGGTATGTGGGGCAAATGTTAGCACTATAAACTCATCCGTATTTGCCCCACATGTCTCTCAGCATGGAAAGATTCATGCCAACCTAGAAACGTATTCTGGGTTCATTCATGAATGCTTCCCTTGTACTTACCTTATGCAGCAGCAAGAAGTAACAACTGGGGATCCTGAATCTCTGAAAAAGAAACCAACATTCCCCAACTGTCTTTCTGTGATGAACTACAGCTCGCATCATTTTCAGCCAAACTGTCTGTGTTGATTGGGTAGCTGGCAGTTACAATACAACACATTTGTAAGGTACCACATTGGGGAATACTGAAAGAAACAAACTGTAGTGGTTTATTTCTAGAATAGAAAGCTATTTTTTATGTTGACCACAAGGAAGAATTATCTGAGTAATTATGGTGAATGATTTTATGGGAGGACAGATATTCTTAGCCTACAAAAACACAGACATTTTTGAACTGCAGAGTTTTCTTTTGGGCCAGAATGACAAGCAAAGCAATACATCAGTATTCAACCTTGTTGTTGTAGTTGCTGTTGTTGTGTTCCTTCAAGTCATTTTTTACTTACGGCAACCCCGAGACAAACCTTTCACAGCATTTTCCTTACATGTAGTAATTTTAGGAAACATGTTCTCTTAAACATATGTATTTATGTGGTTATACTTGTGCTATGTTGAGTTACTTTGGGGGACAAATTTCTCTTTCTTTTAATTACTACCTGAGTTCTGCAATCATAGAGTAATATCTTGGTTCTTATTTCATTTATATGTAGTTTTCCTTGAACTGCTTGTTGTTTCCTGTACTTTTTGTTTTAGTGCTATTATTTCTTTCATTGACTCGTCTCATAGGCTGGCTGCTTCCCACTTTACCAGAATTCTATTATCATAATATTTAGTCTCTAGGCAACCTTTCTTTATATCTGACAGTATTTTGTTCTTATAAAAGTGATTTTCATAGTTGTGGTAATGCAGGGTTTTGTTTTTTTTAACTCAGTCTATATATCACAGAAGTGATATGTGGTCTTTTCCCAGGGTGTTTATAAACTTAAATGGTTCACAAATGCCAGTTCATTTCCACTTACCCAACCTTCTCCACCAGTGTGCATTGGTAATTACATCCACTGTGCTTCCTCCACCTGTTTGGTTTGTCCCCAGATACTGCAGGTTGAGTATCCTTTATCCAAAATTCTTGGGACCAGAAATGTTTCTGATTTTGGATTTTTTCAGAATTTGAATCATCTAGTGGAAATCTGGTACAATCAGGCTGCATATCAGTCCTGGGACAGCAGAGGAGATAACAGCAAGCCCCAGCTGCCAGGCATGTATTCTTTGGGCTCCCCCACCACTTGCCCACTTCTGCATTGCAAATGAGTGAGCAGAAGTGCTTCAAGTGCAGCCTCAAAGGTGGAAGAGGCAGCTGGTCAGCTCCTCAGAAACTGAACAATGTGTGCCTGGAGGCCGGGGCTTTCTGCTGCTTCCCTGTGCCATTTTATATCTTTCTATCTGTTGTGCACCTGCATTTTGCCTGTGACCCATCACATGAAGTCAGGAAATCAAAAAGTTTCAAATTTTGGAGTGTTTTAGTTTTAGGATAAGGAATACTCAGCCTATAATTTATAAAGAATTAGAGTTCAAGGTATTATTTGCATTTAGTACTCTAGCAGCAAACAGGACCCCAGGAAATCACCATTCAGTTATCTACTTAATGCTTAATTCTTTGGGTAGTATCATTGTTTTATATTGTAGTTTTACTTGTAAAGCACCATGTACATTGATTGCATTGTATAACAGCAACAATAAGAATAAGCCGGTGCAAAATTATTGAAGCTGGTAGTGTTACAGGCCAGATATGAGTTAGAGGAGAAATTTTTAGAGTTGAGGTTAGTCCAGTGTCAAGCATAAAACCATCTGTGATACATTAATATATCAAATCTAGTGTCAAGCACCATCTTTTTGAAGACTTTCCCCTGCAATATACAAGAAGCCCCTTTGCAAACACAGGCACGTAACAGTAATCTAGTTATCTCACACTGTTGGTTCAGAGTAACTTGTAACAAGCAGTTTTAACAAGTCACAAAGGTCTGTTTTGACATTAGGGTTATGAATATATGGCTGCAAAGAAGTTCACAGACTTTATTTTTTTCACTGATCATGAAAAAATAAAGCTGATCCTAAAATGACAATAGGGGAAATAAGGCCAACTCTGAGAATGTATGGGACTTTTTGTAGGCCAGGATCCATTAGGTTTTGAAGTTATGTTTGCTTTATCTCACCTGTTCAGGTTTACCTCATTTTTCTTCTGGAATTTTCCGCTCCTGGGGAAGAGACACCTTCATTGCGCTGAGGGGCCTGATGCTAGTTACAGGACGTTACTTGGAAGCAAGGTGAAATAAGGACATATATTAGTAGGAGCTCACTAACATGACTGTTTGTATAAGGTTACTGTGGGATGAATAAAAATAGACATTTTGAATAGCTGAGGAACAATTGATGTTCCTTTGGTATAGTTCTGGCCCCTTGCGACTGTTTATGGATTTATATTTTCCTTATATATTTTTCCCAAGCAGTAGGTAAAGTAGAAGGTGTATACATACACACACACACACACAATTTCAAGACTGATGAATTTATATAAGGCTGATCTTTGTTCATTTTGTGATGTATACATGTAAAAATGGAAGACTAGCATCATATATAGATATATGGTTGAAGACCTATTAATTAATAGAATCCATTCTCTTTGAAAGAGTAATACATTCTCAGAGTAAAGGAAGATTATTTTGCATTTGGTTTTCCAGTCATTCATTACACATTTTTGCAATTTGGAACCTAAAATTTGTTTACAAAATAATGGTATCTATGCTGACCTTTGAGAAAAAGAATATGTACATATTGGCTCCCTTATCCAAAATGCTTGGGACCAGAAATGTTTTTGGATTTTGGATGTTTTGAGATTTTGGAATATTTGCATATACATAATATCTTGGGGATGAAATCCAAGTCTAAACATAGCCTAATGGTAATTTAATACACAACATTTTGATAATTTTGTGCATGAAACAAAGTTTGTGTACATTGAACCATCAGAAAACAAGGTGTCACTATATCAGCCACCCAATTTTGGATTTTGAAGTATTTCAGATTTTTGAAATTCCAGATAGGAGAGACTCAACCTGTGATACTTTTGTTAGGACCAACAAAAGTAGCTCATGGATTAATAAACCTGAACACTTTTGTGACACTTTTACTGGTCTAAATAAAAGTAATACCCAACAGTGGAGGAAAGCTGTGAAAACAAGTTAACCTGGAAACATGACATGTTTTATTCCCTTCCTTCCCAACCCACCCCATTCCCCCCTTTATAGAGACATCATTTTAGCATTTGGAAGTACCTTAAGGCATGGCCTCATTCCCAACTTGCTTGGCCAGGGGACTCATGCCAGATTCAATTGCCGCGATGCTGTGTGGTGGTGGCTACAGTGCATACAAGACTACTGCAACTTCATTTCAAATGGCACTGACATACTCAAGTGTCCTGTATCCAGAATGTACCCTACAGATGACTCCCCTCCTCTGCCACCAGGCCAAAAGGTAATTATAACTTGCTTTCTCTTGCAGCTCTGGAGAGAAACTGTCCTGCCATATACCTATTTTGGCTCATGACATGCTATTGTCTAGAATAACTGATCTCTTGAGAGATGATAGGTAGTTGATGTTTTTTTTTCTTCAGAGAAACTTAAACTATGCTTCCTTTCTCTGTAGCTTTATTATTTTAAAAAAATGTATAGGGCCATCAAATCAATGGATCTGACAGTGGCCAAAATTCAGGTAGGGATATCTGCATGCATATGCGTCTCTTTCACATCCAGGTGTGCTTTTTTGGGTCCTGCAGGAGTTGGTATTCCTTTCCTCTCCTTACAGTGCCCCAAACCCTCCTCTCAAGGTACTGTAAAATATTGAAGTCACCTCACATGGCCATTTTGTGCTTTAAGGTGAGCAGCCAGGATCAGAGAAATATCTGGTAATTTCACACATACACATGCACAGAGAAAGAGAGACAGACAGACAAACACACAGACACACAGAGATAATAAAAACAGAACTGCTGAGACGCACATCCCAGAGAACCCCATGGATCTCAGTGTTGATATCATCATTGTGCACTGGGCTCTTAAAAGGAGGGTAGCCAGATGTCCTCATATCCTGCCTGTTTACCTTGAAGCATGGAATGGCTGGGTGAAGCAGCTTCAGGATTTTACTGTGAGTTGAGAAGGATGGTATATGGCTCCACATATTGTAGGTCTACTCTGAAGGGATCGTGAACTGAGCCAGTAAGTGTTGATTTACCAAATTGATTGGATTATCTAGTCTAGCTGGGATTAGATAATCCTAACTATTCATTGGATTATCTGGTCTAGCTGGAACTAAGAATTGTGTTAAGCTAGAGTTTGGTGCTGTTTTGGGCCCAAAGGTTAAGAAGATATTTAATGCAACATTTGATAATCCCAAAAGGTTTTGGCCTAGACAGTGGTTGGAAAGGAGACTCCCTGGAATTTTTTCATACTGCATCATGAGTTCCTGCCTGAAATGGCAACATCAACCATTATTCCTTGCAAATATTAACATGCAGGACTCACAGTACTAAACAATAACCACTTCTTGATTTTCTGTTTATTATTTTGTCCCTTGTCTGGCAGACAGAATTACTTTTCTTGATGGATGTTAATATTTGTTTGACAGTACTAAATTCATAGAAAATATAGACAGTATGGGCTCATACAGGCAGTTTATTTGTGGTCTGCAAGTATAGCAGCAGGGAGCCACCATCTTCCTCCCAGACTTTTGCAAGCTCTGGATAGGAGGGTAAGTAGCACCCAGGAAGGGCAGGCCTTCTCCCAGGCAGACATTGGAGAAGAATGCTTCACTGTAGTCCTTTCTAGGGACATAAGAGGAGGTGTATACCTCTCTTTTAGCCAATGTGGTGTAGAGGTTTGAGCATTGTACTGCAACTATGGAGATTAGGGTTTGAATTCCTGTTCAGCCATAGAAACCCATTTGGTGATCTTGGGCAACTAACATGTCAGCCTCAGAAAAAGAGAAAGGCAAACAAATCTGAACAAATTTTATGAGGGGGGGGGGAGCTAAACCATGATAGGTTCATCTCAGAATGACATTACCACAACAAATACCTCTCTTCTAAGGTAACATACATTTCTATCTTTCTGTGTTAATGCCTAATGGCTTCATTTTCTCCTCTTTGCTTTTTCCTCTCCTGTCTTTGAACCAACCAAAACTCAGGACCAACCACTATATGAATTGATACAGGAAGCTATGCAGAGACATATGCAAGGCATAGATTTCCGAGAAAGGAATGCTGGTCCACAGATAGATCGCAATATGAGAGATGAAGGTATGTGATCCTTGAAGAATTTTTGTTAAGGCTGTAATACGTTAGGGCTTCTCTTATGTTTATTTTCCTAGTAATTATATAAAATAATCCTTCTGTTATACCACTGTAAAGATTACTTTGAAGTCTGTTTTTATGCCAGCACATTGCACTTAAAACTTTATGTACCACTATTTACTTAAAGTTCTCACTTATGCCATGAGGCATAATTTGTTCTCATCCGGTATTATATTGGGCATGCCAAGATATTTTCCCCCTGTGACAGATTGGAAATTAATCTGATTTTCTGCTTGGTAGGTTTTAATGTGACTGCAGGTGTGGATATGGAAACTGGCTTTGTCTATGGAGGGAATCGTTTTAATTGCGGTACATGGATGGATAAGATGGGAGAGAGTGACAGAGCTCGCAACAGAGGTATTCCAGCAACTCCAAGGTATAATATGAAGGTTTTATAGCGTTTGTGGACTAATGCTTATAAGCTAATGCTTAATTTTATTATGAAAAAACAGATTTTCACTTTTAAATGAAAAATAACATTTTCAGGGTTAGGAAGTGTGGTTTTCACATATATATATATATTTGGATCACAACTCCCACTACTCTCACTGGGATGAGGGAATGATTGGACTTGTAATTCAACATGTGGACCACTGCACATTCCTTTCCTCTGTACACCTTACATTGAGGTGGAAGTTAGTAACAGGAATTAATATAATTGAAAACCCGTAATGTACCTATTTGGAAAGAGAGGGATGCCTTAAGTCTGTGTTGGCAAACATGTGCCACGTATGCCATCTGTGGCATAGGCAACCATAGGACAGAGGGGCAGGCAGGCATGTGTGTACACATGTGCACACATCCAGCCCAGGTCCTTCCTGGGCTGGTTCTCCTGCACAAAACCAAGCCAGGACAGGTGGTGCGCAGCCCTTCTGAATGGAAGCCACACCCCCCTTCCAGCCAAAAACCTTGCCCCACCATGAAGCACATGCTTTCTCCTCCTTTTCCTCTCAGACTTGGGAGGTGTTGTTGTGTGCCTTCAAGTCCATTCTGGCGACCCTAAGGCCACCCTGTCACAGAGTTTTCTTGGTAAGCTTCATCAGAGGGAGTTTTCTATTGCCATCCTCTGAGGCTGAGAGATGTGTCCTGCCCAAAATTCCCCCACTGGGTTTCATATCCAGTGGGAATTACATTTCTATATTGTAGATGTGTGTTTGCCTTCCAGTTTACCATTTGCCTTCCTCTGAGGCTGAGAAAGTGTGTCCTGCCCAAGGGTCTCCCACAGTGGATTTCATAGGCAACGGGGACTACATTTCTATAATGTATATGTGTGTGTGTTGTGTGCCTTCCAGCCTTTTCTCACTTCTCATTTGCTTTCATTTGAGGCTGAGAGAGTGTCACTTGCACAAGTGCATTTCATGGCCGAGTTGAGAGAGTTCCTTGGTTTGCTATTGCCTTCCCCTAACGCTGAGAGTATGTGACTTGCCCTAGTGGGTTTTGTGACCTGAGGCTGGGAGAGTATTGGTGACCCTAAGGAAAAACTATCATGGGGTTTTCTTAGCAAGATTTACTATTGACAGGAAAAGGGCACGGAATTAAGTTTTTAAAATCCAGTGGGTGAAAAGGGCTGTAGAAGGCACTGCCAGAAGGGAGGCTTCCAACTTGGGTATGAATTCAAAGAACCAGCCCTGTTAGTCTGGAATATCAATATGCACAGGGTGTTCTATGGAGGACACTTGAGGAAAATGTAGGATGTGAACAAATAAATGCTAAAAAACACTCTTATAAATGTACGCTTCTTAGTCATGTTAAAATTGAGGTCTTGGGAGATGGGGAGAGTTTCTGAACCTGAGACTTGCTTGGGCTCCTTCAAACCTATTCACACATTATTCTAATTCATGGCTTAAGGAATGGGTGGATGAACCTCTTTCAATGTGAGGGCCAAATTCAATTTTAGAGACATTCTTTGTGGCCGAATTTCACTGGTGGACAGTGTCAAAAATGCCAACTCTTAAAGCTTAAATCTCATTATTGCTAGTAACTAAGCACTGGGAGATGCATTTGAACCTTCTAGAATGGGGAAAGGAAAATTTGCATGGAGCATGAGAAACCACCAAATGATGGTATGATAGCAAAGGGGATGTGTCCATTGAGGGAACCAGGGAGGACCAAGTTCATCCTCAGAACTCAAGGTTCCCTTGCTGTTTTTTGTTGTGTGCCTTCAAGTTGTTTCCAACTTATGGTGACCTTAAGGTGAATCTATCATGGGGTTTTCTGGGTCTGAGAGTGAGTGACTCAGTAACCTAGTGGGTTTCCATGGGGAAGTGGGGAATTGAGCCCTGGTCTTCAGAGTCATAATCCAATCCTCAACCCACTACACCACACTGGCTCCCTACCCATAGTTTATGTGAATGGAACTTATATGTGCACCAGCTCTTTCTTCACCTGACACTAAAAATGTTTGTGTCATTAAATGTTATTAATTCATGACTGTTAGATTAAGCCTACACATTAAAAGAACCAAGAAGGCTTTTTTATACTCTGACAGAGGTTCTCCAGGGTCTTATGCTTTCAGGAGCTGTCAAGAACTCTGGGTTTGAATGATAATAAAAATGTTCTTTCTCAGTTAATGCAGCAGTGCAGCCAACATGGTGTAGTGGTTTGATCATCGGATGAATACTTTAGAGACCTGGATTCCTGCTCAGCCATGGAAACCCTTTGATGATCTTAGGCAGGTCACCCTTTCTCTGCCACAGAGTGTAGGGTAAAGGCAACCCCCTCTGAACAAATCTCCAGCAGCATGGATATGACATGCATACTCCAACTTACCATGGGAGCGGGGAGTGTTTTAGGTAGGATTTTAATGTGGCTTCAGAAAAGACAGCTTCGAGCTGTTTTTCCTGCCCATCTTTTTGCTCCAAAGAATCCATTTAATAATGGTTTTTGGAGTGATCTGAGCTGCCTTCTGGATCTATTGACATAAAGCATCCTTTCATGATTATGTCCATAATCGTACATGTTTTATTAATAAAAATATTTTTAAAAGAAAGAAAGCATCCTTAGTTGGTGTGAATATAGTTTTATTTTTATTTGGAATTTGGCTGTAATTCTATACCTATCTTCCTTTAGAGATGGTTCTGCAGTAGAAATTGTTGGTTTATGCAAATCAACAGTTCGCTGGTTGTTGGAGTTGTCCAAGAAGAAAATATTCCCTTATTCTGGAGTTACTGTGAAAAGACATGGTAAGTAGTCAGTTGGATACTGTATAATTGGAACAGAACCATGTACTGGTACAGCTTGTTTATTCATCTACTGGTGGTAGTAGTAGTAATAGTAGTGACACTTCTATAGTGTTTTCAAGTGTTAAATGCTATTCATGTGCATTATTTAATAGTCATTCTTACAACAATGCTATAGGGAAGACATTACTATTATTGCTACTGTACTGCACATAATGATAATTTTCTGAACATATTGGCCAGGATCCTGGGTTAATGCCAGCAAAAGCTTTTTCTCAAGCAGCATGTAGTGGTGTTGGGGGTGGCAGTGAAAACTTTCTGCTTGAGAAGAAGAAATTGCTCTGCTAGTTCCTGAGCTGCATGGGAACCAGCTAGGCAGCTTCCTCTCCTGATGGAAAATCTGTCCAAACTATTGCAAAAATGCAAGATCTGCCACAATGGAAAACCACATTTATTATCATTTGGGGCTTCCTGGAAATCATTTCCAATCCACAGAGGTTGCATCCACACTGCAGGAATAATCCAGTTTGACACCACTTTAATTGCCATGATCAGTGCATGGGATTCTGGGAACTGTAGTTTGTTGTGGCACCAGAGCTCTCTGATGGATAAAGCTAAATATCACATAAAATTACATTTCTCAGAATTCCATAGCATTGAACCATGGCAGTTAAAGTGGTGTCGAATTGGATTATTTCAGCAGTGTGGATGCAACCACAGACCTCAGCAGCAAGCAGGGACGTGTGTGGTGATGAAGGAAGTTAGTTAAGCAACTTGCCCAGTAAACATTCCGATTTCATAATGCTGCAGACAATTAGGCAATCATAGATTTATCCTGTGTCTATGCTCACTGTTGGTTCTAGAGACCTGAATGGGCACGCCTACTTCTCTTTTCTTGTTTTTAAGGTACACTATTCCAAAAATCTTACCGCTCTAGCCTAAAGGCCCTGTACTCTCCTTCCTGTTCCATGAGGAAGAAAAAAAGAATGGCCTTTATTGAAACTGAACAACCATATGTCCTTTACAAAGATTTTTTTTGAACCTTCCCTTGGCTACAATGTGTATTGGAATTGTAAAAATCTCAGCTTCTAGATAGGAATGAAATGTTTGTGTGTGAACTGGAAATTGCCTCTGAATGTTTTATGAAAAGGGGAATGCCATATAGCTCTTTTTTTAAAAAAAAAAAAAGAACTTTAGGAGCAGATAGAGCAATCAACAGGAACATTTCCACCATCTGTTTTCCAGTGGAAATGGCTTTTGCTGCTATCCCTCCTATCTTTACAGCACCCATATCCACATTTCCTCTAGTGCTGCATTGCTGTCTATGCCAATAGTGGCATATTTTCTCCAGCAACAAGATTGTGGCCTCTATAGATTAATATTTTATGATAGTGGTTTTTAAAATTAAGGAGGTTTCGTTGCATGGACCTGTCTGAAAAGAGCTCTGAACAACTGTCAGCGAACCTGTCAGCAGAAGAGGCTTCTCTAGTGTATTGTAGGGTCCTGTTTTTTTTAAACAGCACCCAGGTGTATTAAGCCTTCATTGCTGTCTTCAGATTAGTAAGACTATACCCTAGAGCCCAGTCAGTATTGTTTTCTAAAAATCTGCATTGGAAAAAATGGTAGTATTGTGAGAACTCCACAGAAGGTGGAATTTTTAATAAAGGATAGAAATAAACAGTTTTGCATGGTAATGTTTGCACACTGAAATTAGTATGGCATTTCAGCTGTGAACTCCCACAACATGTCTTTATCTCCCAATCTCCTTACCATTGCTATTAGGGTGGGGTAAATGGTGATCCATGAACCAAATGTGGCATCCAATGCCATTTTTGGTGCCTTCATAACTCTTCAATTTCTGCAAAGCAAAAGGCTTCTTGGTCATTTCTGTCAAACAAACAAACAACCTTCTTCTGGGTTTAAACAGCTCTGGTGTCTGAAAACATGGCAATATTGCCCCTAAGGGTGTATTTGGGGACAATTTTTTTTTTCATGGATGGGGATTCAGCCGGGGTTGTGGCTCTTCAAAGTCCCATGGGGCGATTAGTGCAGCCCTGGAACCTTTGACATTTGCCCATCTTTAGTTTAGTTGCAACCACTGGGTGAAGTCAGTTGGAGAAGTAAAGTGTCATCAGTCTACTGATAACACTCAGTTCTGTTTGTTCATGTCATTGGAATCAGATGAGGCTGACTAAACCACTGTCTGGTCACAGTAAAGGGGAGGACAAGAGCCACTAAATTGAAGCTGGATCCTGAGAAGACAGAAACATTATGGCTTGGTGGTTTCTGAATGGGATTGTTCTTCCCTGAAAGAGCAATTATGGAGCTCAAGAATATTGAATGTAAAATAATTAGTTAGTATGTTAACATGAAATACAAGAGGTTAAGAAAGCTCCATACAGACAGGCCAAAATAAAGCTGCTTCGGGCCACTTTGGAAGTATGCTGTTTAAATGATACATGCATCCTAAGAGTTTGGAAGCTGCACCAAAGCTGCGCTCCAGTCCTTAGGACTAGATTGTGGCTTCGGCGTAGCTTCCAGACTCTTAGGACGCATGCATCATTTAAAAAGCATACCTCTAAAGTGGCCCGAAGCAGCTTTATTTTGGTCTGTCTGTACAGGGCCAAAGAAAGGGAGACATTTGCAAAACACTGCAGTGTCACTGTGCTGTACTAACACGTGTACTTTTTATCTGTTCTGTGGATGCTAGTGGATTGTGGAAAAAAATTGTATTACACTATTTTCCAGGGAAAGAAGAGACTGTTACTTATGATGAATGGAACAGAAAAATCCAGGCCCACTTTGAAAAACTGTTCTTTGTCTCTGAGAACCCATCAGATCCCAATGAGAAACATCCCACTCTGGTTCATAAGCGGGGCATATATAAAGACAGCTATGGAGCATCAAGTCCTTGGTGTGACTATCAGCTAAGGCCAAATTTCCCTATAGCAATGGTTGTGGTATGTGTAAACTAACTTTACTTTCTCAATCTCTCTCACTTATTATTTTTTTAATATAAATTTTATTAGGTTTTAAAAGAAAACATACATACACAAATCATAAACATTATCATACAAACACATTGAGAAGTTAGATAGTATATTAATATTTGTTTGGAGTCTTTCATTCTGAGAAGTTCATGAATCAACACTTTATACTCTCCTACCTTTTACCCTCTTTCAATCAGCTACCCACTCCTATTATCTTTCTTGCAAAACCTCACTTGCTTATTATGAAAATAACTCTACATTATATGCCTCTACTTTTCCTTGTGAATCTACTTCAAACTGTCTCAATGATACCATTAAAAATGAGTGAAAGATTATGTGTGGTGATGGTGGAGGCATTAAACCTTACTTCTGAAATAATCCCCCAATATCACAGTCTTAGATGTGGTTTAGATCTATTAAGTACCTTAATCATTTGCATGAACATTTATTATTCCTGAAGTACAAATATGAATAAGTTTTTTTTCCTGTCATGATTACCAGGCTATTCTTATACTTTCTTAGAGTATGACACATAGTTCTGTTGGACTATACAGTATAGTAGGGCATTGTGCTACATCATATAAACATTTATATGGGATAATGGAAGTTGTAGTACCTCTGCATCTGAAGGACCATAGTGCTCTGCCTTAGGTTGCAAAGTCACTTATCTCTCATTCTTTCATTAAGCAATGTTTCCCAACCAAATCACAGAAGGGCAGGTGGTGGTTGTGGAGCTGGTAGTTGTTGTGGAGCACCTAGACACCTAGGACTTCAGATACACCTGGCATTTCCTTGGGTTTAATTACTTGCCCTGATAGGGGAAAGGTCCAGACTTGCCCTGTTAGGGGGAAAGAAGGAAGGCCTAAACCAGTTAAGCAGAAGGCTTATGTGGATTGCCTTGTTTAATAAATAAATAATTTAAACATAAATTTTAAAGTAGTGTCAGCTTATGGGCACACTGGGAGTATTAAAATATACACAAAATGTTAATTTACTCCTCCAGAATTCTGGTATTGTTCTGAAGTTAATTATTTTCCCTTTTACTCTTTTGATTTTGTTTTGTTAAGGCACCTGAAATGTTTTCTATTGAGCGTGCTTGGAAAGCACTTGAAATGTTGGAACACAAGCTACTTGGTCCACTTGGCATGAAAACTTTAGACCCAGAGTAAGTATGATGGAGAGCTGGTTAAATAACAAATACTATCCAATAACAGTGATGAAGTTTATTCCCACTGACCCTGGACTTCTCCAGGTCATCCTTTTCAAGAGAAGCCTAGAGTACAATTCCATCAGATAAACGACTCTCTAATAGAAAAATGTGTTCAAAACTTCCAAGGCCCAAGTGTGTATAGCATCTCCTTCCTCAAAGTTTTGTCTTAATCCAGCTCATGTGCTTTTATAGAACTGCCATTTTAGTATATTTGAGAGGGAATCACAGCATCCAACTGAAATGATGCCATGTTTCATCCGTTAAAGGATTTTGTGTGGTATGAAAATAGATTTGGCTGTAATCTTCTTCAGAGATCCAGCTATTGGATGCTGCATTTTCAGTGCTACAGAGTTAATTTTGCAGAGAGAGAAACTGGGTCAAAGCTGAACCTTAGAGCAACTTTCCACAATACTGCTGTCTTTCCTGTTCTTACATTCCCATTCTTGAGGAGCCTGCCAAATGAAGCAAGCATTTTATGCTTTATTGGGAGTGAGGTTCATGGATGAGCAATAATTTTTAAACTTCCTAAAGTTAGTGAAAAGATGGTTCACTTGCTCATAGAGCTGTGTAATCACGATTTATGTCTTTGGCAATGTGTGGTGTATGAAGTGGGTGCTGGCAGTATAATAAAAATAAACATGCTAACAATAAAATGAATTAAGCTGCAACAACCAACTGACCAAAAATCTGCAACATCCAGCAGCAACTCTGCCCCTCCCCCAAGATCTGCACTTAAAATCAACTTTACAGGTATAGGGTTCTGTACATTCAGCCCTCTTTATTCACAGATATCTTATCCATGGATTCAACCATCTATGACTTGAAAATATTCAAAAATTACAGTGGTCCCTTCCCTTACGTGGGGGATCTGTTCCGGACACACACACATCCCGTGTAAGGGGAATTCCGCTTATGCTCGAGCTCCATTGAAAGTAATGTGGTTTTTGCCCACGGCATGCATGCCATTGCCCCTTCCAGGTGGCACCGAGGTTTCTTCTGACATGGCTTTCAGCATATGCTGAAAGCCGCATATGAGATGCCCGTGTCATATGTGGGTGCACTATATATGACTTCCCAAAAGCAAACCTTGATATCACTATTGTCTACATGGGACGCCATTTTATTATGCCATTATATGTAATAGGACTTAAGCATCCATAGATTTTGGTATCCACGGGGGGGGGGGGGGGGGTTCTTGGAGCCAAACCCCAATGGATACCAAGGGCACACTGTACTATCCACAGTTTCAGGCATCTGCTGGGGGTCTTAGAACGTATCCCTGCAGAGAAGAGGAGACTACTGTATTTGACTTTCAGTAGTTAGAAATAAAAAACTTAGTCATTTATTTAGGGAAAATGGTAAATAAATTTCTGTTGAACTACAATCAGTTCTTCACCTGACATATTTCCAAATATTATAATACTGTACTGTTTTCTACAAAGATTTATTGTCTTTTGTTTCTCTTTTTTGCTACAGTGATATGGTTTACTGTGGTGTATATGACAATGCCTTGGACAATGATAACTACAATGTGGCTAGAGGATTTAATTACCATCAAGGACCTGTAAGATTTGGGCTTCAGCATTTTTTATCAATAGATTTTGTTCTTCCTTACCAAAAATATTCATTCACAATTCTGTTTTTGTTGCTTTATTTTTACAGGAATGGCTTTGGCCTATTGGATATTTCCTTCGTGCCAAGTTATACTTCTCCAAATTAGTTGGTCCAGAGGTCTATGCAAAGACCGTATTTTTGGTTAAAAATGTTCTTTCTCGCCATTACGTACATCTTGAAAGGTATTCATTCTGTTATACAAATTTAAATATTATTGTTGGAGAGTGTCCATTCTGATATTCAGTCCAAAATTAAATAGATTTCAAATTTGGATATTTATATGCACAGCAGAAATTGGAAGAAGTAGATAAGGAAGTTGCCTGCAGATGTTCACATTATGGTAATAGTGTAACCAGGTAGACTGGATTTTCATAATCTGTTCATTGCAGAACCTACAAAATGGAACCAGTATTATCAGGTTCAAATTATAGACAAGCCTGTGAGACTGTGGAAGCATTGTGAGCAATAGCAAATGTGGTGATTTTTACAGAGCTTGGAAAGACTGAAGAGAGAGCCAGACATTTTGCAATCATTATGGGCAACGATGATGCTGAAATGGGGGGGGGGGGGGATCTGGGGGCTATAGTCCAAAAATGTTACATTCTCAAGATAAGGTACCCCAACCCTGAATTATTCTGCCATTTGAGCTAGCTATCAGTCCAATCTACCAGTAGCAGGCTATATGTCTGTGGTCTATGTACAGCAGTTACATAAAGACCTCCTGAGGTCAGGAATGAGAATGGAAAATACATTAATCAAGAAGTATGGATACCAATCACTTTTGTCTACAAGGAGCAAAGTCTGTGTTTTCTGTTTCCCACCCCTGTAGTTAGATTGTCCACATAAGAGTTTCCCAGAAAAAAAGTCAATTCTTTGATGAGGCCAGAGGAGCATTAAAAAGTCAGTTCCTTGATGAAGCCAGGGAGGTGGGGTCTTTGTGCTTCTATTCTGTCTTTTGCAAGGTGTTTGATCATATGCATGAATAAATTGAAATCTCAAGTCTTCTTGTTGGAAACTAAGAAAGAAGTGTGTCCAACCTCATAGTAATAGATGGACACTGTGAGTGGTTACAGTTTTCCATCCACACTCTTTGGTATAATAGAATGTCAGTGCAGGACATGCATATACGATTCTCAGGCCAGGACCTTTATACTTTGAGTCAGCTGGTGCTATACCCCTACTCCTATCCAGATCCTGAGAGCCCACTTTGCTTGGCCATGGTGGTACTAAATGGAGAAGCAGATTTTACTAACATACAGCACAGGAAATATAAAGGAAGCCCAGGAAAAAGAATATTGAATAACAAAATGATATATACAAAAACATCTTTCCCCTCATCATCATCATCATCAGTAGAAGCTTTGATTTTGCTTTCAGTTTATTAACATAGGTTTAATAAAGCCTGCATATAAGTTCTAGCTTTTTCACAATGTTGCAAAAGTAATACTTTTGCATAGTGTGAAGAATCTAGGACTGAAATAAGTTGTTTTAGAGCAGCTTTTAATTTGATGAAATTTTTCTTTACCATCTGGAGCTTTACTTCCTTTTTTTCTGTTGTTACTGGTGACTTATCACTTTTTCCTTTCTTGATAATTGTTTTGTTTTGTTCTGCTTTAAATAAAAATAATGCAGGTTGCCCAGTTAATTTCTCAGTCATAGCATGCTGTTAAACATATATCCCGTACTTATGTGAGATGTGTTCTTTTAAGTTGATAAATGAAAATAGTTACAGAACAGAACCCAGACATTATGGATTGATATTCCCTGCAACCCTGAGAATATAGTAATATATTGACTGTGTTTTCCTTACAGATCCCCTTGGAAGGGCCTTCCAGAACTGACTAATGAAAATGGTCAATATTGCCCTTTCAGCTGTGAAACACAGGCCTGGTCAATTGCTGTGATCCTTGAGGTTCTCTATGACCTGTAAAAACAATTATCTGTCTTCAGAACACATATATACACACACTGTTAGCTCTTGTCCTGAATGCAAATAACTGCGCTTCTCCTGTAGTTGATGTCCTGCTTTTCAAAATAGTTTTTGCCTGCACTTCCCAAACACTTGTAGGATCATTGGCAGGGGGAAGCAGAAGGAGTCCATTCTTCAACAACTACACCATGCATGTTTTTAAATTTCATAAAGTGAGGCCAGATCTTACTAGAGTGGGCCCATAGAATCAATGAGATTTTTATGTAAGTGTTGACCGCAAACTTCAACAATTGTTTCTGGTCGCTCTGTTTGGAGCTAACAGTGACATTATGGCCTGGCAGTTAAAGTGCCATCATTGAGAATATACTGTACTTAAATATTTTTAGAGCAACGGTTATATGAAATCTTATATAGTGACAAATTTTAAATGTAAAATATCTTGCATGCAGCAAGATTTTATGGAACTCCTAGGTTAATTTTCTTTTCCCAAGATTTTGCCACAGAACCTTGATTATGAGAACAAGTAGAAGGAAGAGAAGGCCAAACTAGCCATGTTTAACTCTAGACCTGCCACAGTAATGTAGAAATTGAAGGGCAAGGGGATCGTGTTTAGCAGAAGGAGCATACAGATGAGGAGTGTGAAAGCCTCACACAAAACTGCCATTGTCTACAGGCCCTCCTGCCTGCAAATTCCAGTATCTGAGCCTAGCTAAAAGAGCAGTGTCATCAGAAGACAACCAATTTGGAGAACAAAATTGAGGAAGCAAGACTTTGACTAAAAAGAGGGGAAGTAGGACATTGTATACATAGTTCACGTGCCCTGTTTACTCTTTAAAATGGACTGCCAAGGCTGCCCAAGCCGCCTTGTTTTATCAGATTGTCAAACTGAACTGCTGCATCAAAAGAAATCTCTATTGCAAACCCTTTAGGGGTTGCTATAAGGATGAGAAGAAAGAAAATGCTTTTTAGCAGGAAGTTCTCTAGATTGCCATTGTGTTCTGTGGATTATTGCAGGGAATTGTATGGCTTTCCAGTTGTTATTGAACTGCAATTCCCAACAGCCTTGCCAGCATAACAGTGGTGAGGAATGCTGGGAGATACAGTTCAACCACATGGAAAGGGCCTCATAACCTTGGTCTAATGATTGTATCTGGAACTCAGTAGCCTGTGCCATTATTTCAGTGCAATTAATTGACAACAGCCAGATTAGACAATAATGTTGTCTTTTTCAGGTGGAAAGAGTAAGACATGGCTTAAATTGCAGTGTGGTGACAATGCAGACTTTGCTGCCTATTTTTAATTTGTGTATGTAATAGTAATGATTTTATAATGTCCTTTCATAATTAAATCACTGTTGTTGAACATTTATCTCTGAAAAAGAAATAAATAGTTGGTGGTTTATAGAGGCATGCAGTCAAACAGTTTAAAGATAATATTGTACTGCAGCTACATTGTGGTATACTAAAATACCAGCCTTTTAAAAGCTGGTGTTCAATTTGTTCACACTGGTGCTTTGATATAATGAATAATTTTAAAGATCTTAGTGGTTGACACTTGCACTACTATTTCTTTTAATAAGCCTAATTGTGTGAGCAAGTTCCACCTAAATCATTTGAATGCTTTTTCATTAATAAAGAATAAAAATTTTCTGTAAAAACTTGGTTTTGACATTCCTAACCATTTCCAGTCATAGTAACGAAGGGGCTAATTATGGTCCTAAGTATCCAGTTTTCTTGTAGGCTTTTTTATAACCTCATTTACAAATAGATAACTAACCATTTGTTGCTTTTTAATGCCTCCTTACACACACAAAAGTTGTTAAAATTCCCCACTAAATTTTCTTAGTCAGTGAATATGTCCTCATTATAATGCATTATTTTATTTTATTTTTTGTAAAAATGGAACTTGCAGTGCTACTTCGCTTAATGTGTCCCATCAAACTCAGTAGGTTATTCTTTTGGGTAGATGTTTGTAGGTTTGCTCCGTTATATATTTAGAAAATGAACAATTGAATCTTAATTAGCTTTCATAATAAGTTTCCCCCATTCTAAAACGATTGAAACCCTTTACTCAGCTTAGTTGCTGGCAGTAAAAACTAAAACAGGTATCGGGAAAGTGCAGTTTGTGGCCTCAAGTTCCAATTTTGCAACCCCAGAGTCTTCCTGGTGACTCCTGAAGCCTCCCAACCAACACAGAAAATAATCATTTTCCACATAATTTGGGGAGGTTTGTTTTTGTTGTTGTTGTTGTTTTGCCTAAAAAACAGCCAAAATGAGCCAACACTCGCCATAAATGTGGCAGTTATATCTCCCACCCTAGAGCGCCCCCCCCCCCCCCCCCCACCCAAAGGTTAAAAAAATACCTAGCCAAAGAATCACCCAAAATGTGGCCAGAAGTGATACATCACTTCTGGTGCAGCTGGAATGCAACAGTGTTGTTTGCAGGGGGAAATCACGTGGGTGAAAATTGGTCCCAACCCACACACAGTTGGCCACTCCTGCAGGTGCAGATATTTTTGATCTCACAATGCAACCCCACAAGAAACTCTTTTAAAACGAATTCCGCCTCAGCCTTAAAGGCTGGTTTTGTAGTTGTTGTGTGCCTTCAAGACATTTCTGACTTATGACAACCCTTTCATGGGGTTTTCTTGGCAAGATTTGTTCATAGGAGGTGGTTGTAATTGCCTTTTCCTGAGGCTGAGAGCATGTGACTTCCTCAAGGTCACCCAGTGGGCTTCATGGCCGAGCTGGGAATTGAACCCTGGTCTCCAGAATAGTTCAACACTCAGCCACTATGCCACACTTTCATTAATCATGAGCCAAACAAAACATGAAAGCCCACAAACAGAGTGGCCCACAGGTTTATTCTTTCTTTCTCTCCATCTCTCTTCATTTCTAAGCAATTGCTTTTCAGCCAAACCTCAATGCCAAAAATCACCTCAGGTGGAGTAACAGTATTTGAAAAATGTAGTTGTTAAAAAGATGAGCAGGAGGGCCCATTCAGTAGTGCATGTGTGACTGTTGTTAAACTTTGATTACTCACCACATCTTTCTTTGTTGGTTGGGGCATTTCTGGCCTTTTACTCTAGGTCTGAAGCAAGTCGGGTTTATATCAGCACGTTACAGACTGCCCAAATAAAGCTGCTTCGGGTCTCTTTGGAGCTATGCTATTTAAATGATACATGGATCCTAAGAGTCCAGAGGTCACGCCAAAGCCACACTCCATTCCTAAGCACTGGAGTGCAGCTTTGGTGCAGCTTCCGGATTCTTCGGCTGCATGCATCATTTAAACAGCATACCTCCAAAGAGACCTGAAGCAGCTTTATTTTGGCAGTCTGTAACAGGCCTTTGAAAACAAAGTTTAGATACTTTTAAAAACTTCAGTCATTGTACAGGTGTACCAAATAGATTTCCACATATTTTGGCATTTTAGCAAGGCAGGTGGAATTGAATGGGGAAGTGTATATGTATGTAATAATTGGTTCTTTCATTGTTTTGAAGTTTTCTAAGTTGCACTGTCCTTTCTGCAAGCAGTATATATTTCTCATGCTAGCAGCTTTTATACAATAGTGCTAAAACAATTTTAAGTGTATGTAACTTCTGTATCTGTATGCAAATAACTATGAAAAGATTTTTAATGACATAACAAAAATATGCAGATGTTTAAAATATTAATTAATATGCCTTATTTGAAAAGCTAAGCACGATGCTCTTAACAATTGTGTCCTTCTATTTCATTGTCCTTTATGAGTATAGTGAACACGGCACTTTAAAATAAAAATGTCCATTTTGGCAATGATCTCAGACATTAATAGTTTACTGTAGAAATGATAGCTAGAAACTATGAGGATTTTTTAAAAAATTAAAATAACAGACTTGATAGTTGGGAAATATGATTATATATTACTCTTTACAACTTGTTCTGATAGAAACAATAAAGTTAACCATACACCTGACAAAACTTTCTGTAGGCAGATTGAACAAACTGAATTGGCCCTCTTATGGCATAACTGCTACCAGTCAGTGTTTCATTCTTTTGGTAGGGGAGCAAAGCCATTTTAGCTGTCACATATATACACATTTGCCTGTTGTTTATCTGTTGAAAGAGCTTTGTAACTTTCATTTCATTAGTATCAAACTAGAAAACAAAAATCCAAGGGCAGATTATGGGAATGCTGCACGTTGCACAATGAGGAATGCAACTATTGTACACACAAGTCCTGTGTTTTTGTCTGGTACAATTATTTTTGTTATATTGATGATATTTTAATGTAGTTATCTGTGAGTGACATTCAATAAAGTCTAACAAAAGATGCAATTATCTTCATTTATCCATCTCCTCAGCAGTCTAGTGGAGAACTGTGGTTGGGATCCCCAAGGACTAGCTTATGTTGTACAGGAACCAACCTGGGTGAAACTCTTCCAGTCCCATCATCCACCTTGCCACACTTTCCAGAGCCCATGAAAACTGCACAGACCTCTGGGCAGTGGAAGGGGATATGCTATAGGGCCCACTATATTCTGCTGCTGTTGTGATCCTCTAAAGCACATTCACAGTAGGAATACAGTTCTTGTAGGCCAGGGGTCAGTCAGTTCCCTGGCAATATAAGTGGAAGACTAAGGCTTTGTCTGCACTGCCAGGATACTCTGGGGGCAGCCTGAAGTATCCTGGCACTACAGCTGCCTTGGCCTGCCCCATTACCAGCTCCTCCATTCCCATGTCTGGGCAGCTGTCTACACAAGCATCCTGCTGGTCCTCCTGGCACTTCTGCTGTCTGCTCAGGTTGCTCACTTCTAAGTCAGAGCAAGGTGTCCCAATGATGAGCATAAAGCCAACCAGCCGCCTTGTTCTGACCTCCGAATGAGTGACCACAGTGACAACAAATGCACCAGGCAGGTCAGTGGGATGTCAATGCAGACAGTTGCCAAGGTGTAGGGATGAAGGGCTCTGGATCTTTTTAGAAGATCCAGAGCAACAGTTATGCATTTTAAGGCTGTAATACATACCTCAGTTCTGGTACATATACATGCCTGACAGCATCCAGATTGCTCACAGCAGAACCAGGGTGTGGGACATGCATTGTCTGCATAGGAAGACACCAGAACTGGGGGGGGGGGGAATAGGCATTTTGGCTCATGCAGACAAGGCCTTGGGGACTGCATTAGTCCTCCAGGAGAACTTGGAGGATTGCATCTGCTCCTGCAAAAACAAATCCTCTACTGTATTGCCCCTAAACCCACTCTATGGAACACAGAGGACATTTTGCGACATTTGAGGCATTTGGGACATTGTCCCAGGGGGCTCCAAACATGTGGAAATAACCTCTACACCCTCTGGAGATCTTTTTGGGGTACTTTGGAGCAAAAAAAAATGGGGTGGGGGGTTTGCAAAAAAATTTCTTTTTTTACCTCTGGCAGCCATAAGCATGGCTGGGAGAGCAGCACGTAACCCAGGGGCTGTATTTGCCTATCCCAAGTGCTAGGCAATCCCTTTTCAACCAGAGCTTCTGGTTGCTTAAGTATCCTGGTGGTTCATTGCAAGTTGAACCCAGCTGTTAGAAGATACAAACTTTAAGAGCCATGGTGTTATCATCTGCAGGGTGACCAGGCCTCCTAACTGCTAAGGAAGACAAGGCACCACAACATGTAGGGCAGTCAAGAAAAACATAGGGCATTCAAAATAAAAGCTAAAAACACTAATAGAAATATAATTTCATTTCATATAGTTCATTTACAACTATATTACATATATTATATTTTGATATACATTTTTCTGATGAACTTATCTTTGTTAAAATCACCCATCCCTGGTTTTCTCTTGTTGGGGAGGAGATGTTAAAAAATGATGCACACTAGGTATCAAACATGCTCAAAATGGAATTCCTCCCGGACAGGAAATTAAAATGTAGGACATGACAGAGAAAAAGGAGGATTTCTGGGCACCCTGGTCATAAGAGTGTTGGACTAAGACTATTTATTTTTTATTTATTGTATTTATTCTTTTCTTCTATCTTATATCCTGCCTTTCTCCCAATATAGGGACTCAGGGCAGCGGACTACTTAGTAGTAGTAGCGGTAGTAGTATTTATATTCCACCGTCCTTCCAGTTTAGGTCCCAAGGTGACTTGTAACAGTTAAAACAAATTGAAAACAACACGAGTCCAGCACAGATTCCTAGGTTTGGGAGATCTAGGCTGACGTCTCACTTAGCCATGAAACACATTTGTGACTGAGCCAGTCACACACTCCCAGGGTGTAGCCACACTGCAGAAATAAAGAAGCTTGACACCGCTTTAACTGCCACGAGTCACGACTCTAGTCTACAGAAGATCTGGGATCAATAGCTTGGTGAGCACCAGAGTGCTGTGATAGACCAGGCTGAATACTTCACCAAACTACAAATCCCATGATCCGACAGGATGGAAAGGATGTCCAACTGCTTTAACTCTGCAATGTGGCAGCAGCCTGTACTTCAAGCTTGAAGCGAGGAAGGAAAGAGCCATGTCCATTGCTGTGAGCTCATTGGAGGAAAGATGAGGTAGAAGAAATTTGACAGTTCCTCTCTTTCTTGGCATCTTTGCCTGATGGAAGGCCAACTGGAATTTATAAGGAGCTAGTTTTTCTAGACAGGCATACAGACCCAAGAGACAACTGGTATTGGGTTGGAGTTGGCATAATGTTACCTTTCTGCAAGGGAGGTCCTGTGCAGGAGTTAGAATGAGCACCATATGGTCCTCCTAATAAACTTAATCCAAAATAACTTTTAAAAGTTTGTATATAAAGCTGAACATATTACAGAGTAATATTTGTCAGGAAGAATGAACTTCTGGAAAGTAAATTGAAACACTAATGAGTATAATGGGACTGCTCCTTAGCAAGCATGCTTCAAACAGTTTACATAAGGGATGATATACTGTGAAAAAGTGTTTTGCTATTTGCGGCCCTAGCAAATGTTTCATGCTGAAAAGAATGCAGGAGTCATTTCTAAATCCAGCGTGACTCTGGGGCCTTGAAGGTTTTACATTCTCATTACAACCCAATTTGAAATTTAAAAAAAAATTATTAAGCGTTTCATTTGGAACAAAATGTGCAGATTATAAAGCCTGCCATTTTAAGCAAATTAGTACGGAAATCATTAGGATCCAAATCTGTTTAATATTACCTTGTTAAACAATTTTCACATATTGCATTTAAAAACCCATTGACAATGATAATTTTAAAGGGTGAAAAAGCATTCATCACATGCATTACGATAATTCCTAATGCATATGCCAATGCACACTCGGTATTTGAATATAAAGCTTCTCATGGCAATACCCTACATATTTTTAATATTTTTCTCTAATAGCTTTTATGGGGTCTTAATTTATAATGAAAGGAGTACTGGCATCACACAGACTAGAACGTTCTTTCAAAATTAGTTGGTTCAAAATGTGCATTGGGTTTTGAAGCATTTAATTCCAGTTTCTGTGTTTTTGTGCCTTCGAGTCACCTGTCAATTTATAGATGTCCTTTCAGAATAAAGGAAAGAAGGTGGGGAGGAGGGAAGAAATATGGCAGCACCTTTAAGAATAACAGGATTGGGGTTTTTTTTTTTTTATTTTGCAAGAGTTGTCATGGATATAAACTCACTTCTTCAGATGGCATTAAGGCCTCTGGTATAAAGCATATTTCAACGGTTCTGCAAATGAGGCAGAATGTAATAGGATCCGGAAAAATGCAATTCATGACCCTTACTCTAAGTTTTCAAAGGGCTGGGTAAAGTGATACAGGTCTTTCAGATATTTATAGCAGTCAGTGTTGATGTGTGATCCTGTTGCAAGTGAGTAGTTGCTTAAGCTTTTTTAAAAACTCAGAAAAAGGTGGTGGTGGCTGTCAATGAGAAAATATTGCCAGCTAGAGAGAGAGAAAATGCTTTTGCAACATATGTGACATTACATATTGGCCAGCAGAGGGATTATAAACAAATATCATGAATAATGGCTTCTCCCACTGTACATAGCTGGGTGGATTTGTTACGAAGTAGAGAAATTTCTCTTTAAAAATGAAAATTCTCAAAGACCTAGCAGTTTCAAGATAACTGTGTATTTTCATTTCTACATAGTGGCATTGGGAACTTTCACACACACAACATGATTATAGCACTATGAGCCCACTTTAACTGCCATGGCTGCATCCTGTGGATTCCTTGGGTTTATAGTTAGGAGATGGACTAGAGCTCTCTTTGAGAATTATAAATGCCCTTCTCTAAACTGCAAATATCAAGATTCCATAGAATGTTGCCATGACCAAAAAAAAGGTGGAATTAGTATAATTGTGTAGCATGATTCAGTACCTTTAAACTCTGGGGCATTTTTTTTAATGGAAGAGAAATGTTCGGGAGGCCCTCTGTCTTACATCATATAGGACAGTCTTATATTGAAGATGTAGGGCAATTCAAGTATCCTAAGGCTTCAGCCGTTGTTAAAGAAACAAAAATATTTAAATATCAAAAATATCAAAGCCAAGCCTGTTAGGGTCTAACTTTAAATCAGCAGAGTGGCAGAAAACACGTCCTTTTATTGCATTACACTTAGGGTTGCCATAACTGTCAACCTCCAAACCGGGAAAAATGGGGGGGGGATGTAGGACAATGTAGGACAAAATTTAACCCCAAATGTAGGACATATTTTTAAAATGGAGGACACACAAAAAAAATAATGATTTTAAAAAAGTATTGATATAAACTCATGTTTCTTAGGCATGCTCAAAATGGAGGACATTTGGCATTATTCCTTGACAGATGGCAGAAATGTACTTCCCTTTCTGGCCACCCCCCCCCCAATTCCAAAACACACACAGCAGCACAAGTCCAGGCATCCTCAGCATTTGAGTCAAGGTAGACAGGCAGCCCCTTGAGCCGGCAAACTATATGTTCCAAGCCTTCTTAGCAATTGCCCCCTTCCTCCTTCTCCTTGCTCCCTGCAACCCCCTCTTTTCCCCCAGGTACAGTGTATCTCCACTTACTATAAGGGGGATTTGTGAGTCAGTCTTTTTCTTTTTGCATGGGGGCAAAGCCCTGAGAAGCCCTGGATCCTTGAGAAGAAGAGGAAGGGGGCTTAGGGGGGGTAAATAGATAGAGGTTTAGATAGAAGGGATTAAATAAGGGCGTTAGAGAAAGAGGGGCTAGCGAAGGGAGGCTAGGCAGGGTTGCCATTAGTCAGAAAGGAGTTGGGCACACGACAGCAACCACAACAGCAGCAGCAGCAGCAGCCGAGGAGAAAAAGGAAAGGGAAGAGGGGAAGAAAAGAAAAAAGGGGAAGAAAAAGAAGAAGAGGAGGGGGAAGAGAAAGAAGGGAAGGAGGGGAAGAAAACAAAGAGGAGGAGGAGGAGGAAGAAAAGGAAGAAGAAGAGAAGAAAAAATGGGGGAAGAAAAAGGAAAGGAAGAAAAATGGCTTGCCGGCAAGGCTCTTTTCTGCCCTCGGCCGCGCCAGGGACCAAAGAGGAGACACTCCTCCTCATGAGGCTGGCTGGCCAATGGAGAGAGTGGAGCTGAAACAGCCCTGCCTCCTGCTAGCAGTCACAGGCTCCTGCGGCAGGGGAGGGCTGTCCAGCCATTGGCCAGCCACCCTGAAGGGCAGGAGCTCCTGCTCAGCCCACGCAGAGCCAGGGCAAAGCCAGGCAGGCAGCGAAAAGGCTGCAGGAGCAGCCGCAGCAGCAATGGCGGTGGCGGCTGCAGAACAGCCATGGTTGTTGCGGCGGTGGTGGCGGCAACCAGCTCAACCCGGAGATAAGAGCCAAACCGTGCCGTGACCGTGCCAAGGGGCCAAAAATCGGGTTTGTCACGCCCCCAGGGGGGTTATGGCAACCCTAATTACACTCTTAAAGCATTGCTATTCCATTTTAACTGGTCCGGTTGCCTCTTTTTGCATTATTGGATTTGCAGTTTAGAAAGAGGCATTTAGAATATTCGGCCAGAGAGATCTTAGAGCTCACTGAACTACAAACTCCAGAATGCAACAGGAGGCAGCCAGAGCAGCAAAAGTGGAATAGCAGCACTAAAAGAGCGTAGTGCGATGATCTCCACCTAGGGTTTGCCATATCCTGCCTAGGGGCGGGACATTCACGGTTTTTAACTGGTTGGGGAGGACCCATCCCGGTTTTTAATTTGCCCTGGGTTTGCCTACCTACCTATAGCCTCAGGTCCAGCCTGGCTGAGGACTCAGGGGAGGACTCTGACCCTGAGCCTGGCCCTAGTTCTGCCCTGAGAGCTCCAGCAAAGGCTGTGACTCCAGGGAGACAACCAGGAGCGAAACCTCCAGGCAACAGGGCCTTCTAGTACTGTGGGCATGGGGGAGGAGGACTAAGAGAACTACATACCTACTTTCAGCCAGAGAAGATATGAAAGGGGATGCCTCTGGCAGTCATGGAGGCTTTATGCAAAATGCCAACTAATCAAAGACCGGCTGCACTCGTGAGAGCTCATGATAAAAGCCTGGGTAGGACACCAGAGCCTTTATCAGAAACTATCAGATTTTTCTGCTGAAAGCACCTTGTTTCTTGACTCTCAGTTTTGATTTCTTGGCTTGGATCTTCAAACTGACTTGGACTGCTGGACTACACTCTTGGTTTGACCCTTTGGCTTATACCCGGACTGACTACTGACCTCATTTCTGGACTCTGCCTTTTGTCTGTAAGTCTGCCTTTTAAGACTTGCCTTACTCCTAGGGTTGCCATAAGTCTGGACCTCCAAACAGGGACAAATGTAGGACAAATGTAGGACAAAATGATCAAATGTAGGACATGTTTTTTTAAAAATGGAGGGCACGCAAAAAATTGATTATTTTTGAAATTTTTTTCATATAAATGCATGTTTCTTAGGCATGATCAAAATGGAGGACATTTGGCATTATTTCTAGACAGATGGCAGAAATGTGCTTCCCTTTCTGGCCAAAAACCAGAAGGGGAGGAAGAGTGGAAGAAGCAGAGGAGGAGGAAGAGGAGGAAGAAGAGGAAGAGGAAGAGGGGAAAAGGAGGAGGAAGAAGAGGAAGTAGAGAGGAAGAAAAAGGGGAGGAACAGGGGAAGGATGAGGTGGAGGAGGTGGAGAAGAAGAGGAGGAGGGAGAAGATGAAGAAGAAGGGGAGGAGGAGAGGAGAAGAAGAGGAGGAGGAAGAAGAGGAGGAGGAGGAGGAAAAAAGAAGAAGATGAAGAAGAAGGGGGAGGAGGGGGAGGAGGAGAGGAAGAAGAAGAGGAGAAGAAGATGAAGAAGGGGAGGAGGAGAAGAGAGGAGGAAAAAGAAGAGGAGGAGAGTAAGAAGAAAAGGAAGAAGAGGAAGAAGAGGCGAAGCCCTTTTCCCCTGTCAGGCCGTCTCCCTGGCCGACGGAGGAGGCGGCAAGGCAGGGGAAAAGGGCCTCGCCGAGGTGAAGCCCTTTTCCCCTGTCAGGCCGCCTCCCTCCCCAGCGGAGGAGGCCAAGCAGGGAACGAGCCTCGCTGAGGCGAGGCTCCTTTCCCTGCCTGGCATCCATCGCGGGGGCGGGGGGCCGTCCCGGGGGCGGGGCCAAACCGGGGCGGGACTGTGCTGACCCGCCCCAAACCGGGAAAGTCCCGCCCCCGGCGGGATATGGCAACCCTACTTACTCCACAAACTCTGTGTGGTGTTCTCTTGTTGTTTGGAATTTGCTATCAGCAGTTGGCTCCTGTCCTGAATACATAGAGTCTATATCTTGATCTAGCTAGTGAATAGTTCAGGTTAAGAAGAAATATTTATCTCACCATCTTTCCAAAGAAAGTTGATGGTGAAGGAAGATGAAGGACCCAACAGGGCAGGAGAAAATCTTTGAAAGTGTGAGTGCCAAAAGGGGGAGTGACCTAAGTCATACAATTAGAATGATAGGAGAGAGAGGGGGGGTTGTATGCAGGAAATCCCTATCTATATAAAGAAGAGAAAAGAGAATATAAAAATCTGTAAGGGCTGTAAGGAGGCAGTGCATGCATCTTGTTTTACCCATCAATAAATAAATTCAGCCTTATGCACCCACAAATTCTGCATCTATGGATTCTACCATCCCCAGCTTGAAAATATTTTTAAAAAATCAAATCCAGAAAGCAAAAATTCATTTTGCCATTTTATATCAGGAATACCCTTTTAGTACACCATTGTATTTAATGGGACTTGAGCATCTACAGATTTTGGTATCGATGGGGATCTTAAAACTCCAGCAGCCTTCAAGGGCCTGCTGTACTATCTAGACCAGAGGTGGATAAAATGCACAGTTTAGGCCATTATTGAGAGTTGATTTAGGGTTGCCAGATGCTAGTGTTCTGTTGCAACTTCAAATATTCAGGATTCCATGCTTAAGTGAATGTTGTTGTTGTTGTTGTTGTTGTCTTCAAGTCAAGTTTCTGACTTATGGTGCCCATAAGGTGAACCTACCATAGAGTTTTCTTGGCAAGATTTGTTCAGAGGGGGTTAGCCTTTGCCTTCCTCTTGGGTTTAGAGAGTGTGACTTGCTCAAGGGCAGACAATGGGTTTCTGTGGTCAAGCAGGGATTCAAACCCTAGTCTCCCAGAGTCCTAGTCCAGTACTCATACTATTACACCACACTGGCTCTCTTAGGTGACTATAGAGGTAGATTATATTCCCTTCCCCTGGGAAGGACTAATCTGTTTATAATGAAATACAATACCATTCATTATCATTTTCAGCAACCATTGTTGTTAGATGCAGTTGGCTGCATTTCCATCTTATATATCTGACAGGTAAATGATCACTTTAATCGAGCAGCAGGACTGTTTTGATGTTAACACATACCTTCCAAATGTGCTGCTCCACAGATTAGTTCATTCCCAAAACATCTACCCCCAAAGTCCTGCTCTCATGACACCATTAGCTGTAATTCTGAGGTTCAAATTGTGGTTTTAAAAAAAGCAATCTTTAACTTCCTATTAATGGATGTTTTTGTCGTGCCATTTCATTATGTTTGTTTAATATATAGCATCTGACCTGAGCCTCTAAGTGCAAGTGGAATGCAACGAATAAATAATAATTACCTTTGATATGTTAAGCTCCTAAGGCTCCCATTGATATCTGCTTTTCTGCTGGCATGGAAACAATGCGTGAAGTTTGTGGTGTATCAGAACATGTAGAAGAACTGTGTATTGTTTTATGAGAAATACCTCATCTCCTAGATGTGGCTGCACCAACTGTAACACCTAGTCTTTAGGGAAGCAAAGAAATAATACACCACACCAGATCTTTGAAATATTTGTCCAATAGCACAATGGCATATGCAATTCCTTCTGGAGCAATTTAAATTTGTGCACATTAGAAATCCATATTCTGTTTATTTTCCCATTTCCCACTGCCACTATCACCACTTCTGATTGCATATAGATTTTATTCAGTGTATCATCTGTTATGTTTTAGTGGCAGGAAAACATTTACCAGCTGTTAAAATAGAGCACAGATAGCATTTAAAAAATTGTTTCATATGTGGTATTCATCACTTCCTGTCAGATTGCCAGAAAAATGAATCTTTCATTCTGGTGGGTTCCACTCTGTGTCTGTGTGTGCGTATGTAGATAAAAACTGGAAGGAAACTGAATAATGTAAAAGTGATGCCAGCAGCTTATGCCACTAATCTCATCATCACTTGTGCATTGTGATTGAAGATCTTGAATTTTCTCTGTGGATTCTACTTTCCTATAGACTCTGGACATTCACTCTTCCTTGGGCTTGGGCTTGAGGGGTAATAACTGATATGCAAGTCAAGGGAGTCCCTTGACCTTCCCCACACTACTTCCTAGCCCAGACAACAGAAATGTCCAAATACCAACAGTACAAGGTGTTGGTTATCACCTTTAAAGACCTAAATGGCTTGGGTCCAAACTATCTCAGGGACCGCCTCCTCCCATATAATCCTCCCCGCACACTCCGGTCCTCTGGGAGGAATTTGCTGCAGCCTCAAAGATCTAGGCTTTCGGCTACCTCCCAGAGGGCGTTTTCTGTTGTCGCCCTCAGATTGTGGAACGACCTGCCGGACGAGATCCATCAACTGACATCTTTAGACAGCTTTAAAAAGGCTGTCAAGACGGATCTCTTCCGGCAGGCCTTTCCTGGATAGATAATCCCACCCTCAAGAACCCTATTCTCATGAGAGTCTCTAAGGTCCTCTCTGGAAATTTGAGTGGATTGCTGCCACAGTTTGCTGTTTTGTTTTTGTCTGTTTTGTAATGGTGTGTATGTGTTATGTTGTTTAATTTGTCAGTTTTAATTATAAGTGATTTAATAACTTTTTAAGGGGGGGAGAGGGAAGTTTTTGTATATATTGTATTGTATTTTATTATTGTTAGCCGCCCCGATTGACCTCAAAGGGGAGAGATATAAATTAAATTATTATTATTATTATTATTATTATTATTATTATTATATCCTGAAGCAGTGGCATCACTAGGGGTGGCATCATCCTGTGCGGTAACTCATAGTACCACCCCTCTGTTGACCTCTTCCCATACCATATCATACCTTAGTAATGTTTTTATTCACGTACAATGAGCCTGCGCCATACACGGGCTTCCTTTCCACAACTTTCAGGATACACTGAAGCCACGATACAATACAATGAATGACGCACGTGCTCACAGCGCATGCTCCCTGCAGTGCCGCATGCACACGCCCCATTATTTACAATGGGGCACGAGGATACACAGTTTTCCCCTTACGCGGAGGGATCCAGAGCGGATCCCCCACGTAAGGGAAGGGAGGGCTGTATATCAAAGAAGTAATAGTGTCACTATATTCTGCTTTGGTCAGGCCACACCTGGAATATTGTGTCCAGTTCTGGGCACCAAAATTCAAAAAGGACATTGAGAAACTGGAGCGTGTCCCAAGGATGGTGACTAAAATAGTGAAGGGTTTGGAAACCATGTCCTATGAGGAATGACCTAGGGAGCTGGGGATGTTTAGCCTGGAGAAAAGAAGGTTAAGAGGTGATATGATAGCCCTGTTTAAATATTTGAAGGGATATCATATTGAGGAGGGAACAATCCTGTTTTCTGCTGCTCCAGAGAACAGGACCCAGAGCAATGGATGCAAGCTCCAGGAAAAGAGATTCCACCTCAACATTAAGAGGAACTTCCTGCTAGTAAGGGCTGTTCGACAGTGGAACAAACTCCCTCGGAGTGTAGTGGAGTCTCCTTCCTTAGAGGTCTTTAAGCAGAGGCTGGATGGCCATCTGTCAGGGATTCTTTGATTGAGAGTTCCTGCATTGCAGAGTGTTGGACTGGATGACCCTTGTGGTCTCTTCCAACTCTATGATTCTATGATTCTTTGATCACTGAATCTAATGCAATAGTTGTGACATAAACAACTAGCGACATTGAAATTATAAGTTTAAATTACAATATCATATGCATAGTCCAAATGTATTTACATGTACATAGTTTCATTTGGTTACAGTGAAAACTGACTAAAATGTGATGTTTTGAAATATTTTTTAAAATAAATTTTACATTTAAAAAAATTATTAAAACCTGAGGCATCTCCTTTCTCTTGCCACTGAGCTTTGCTGAACTCACACCATTTCTTCTGCTGGGCGCCAGCATTTTAAAAGGATGCCAACAAACACCACAGCATGTTTCTGCCAAAAGGCTGATGTTTGGGGAGCAGTGGTGTCACCCTCCTTTAGGTTGTCACCTGGTACAGCCTGCTCCCCCTTGCACCCACAGCCTGGTGATGCCCCTGTCCTGAGGCCCTTGAGCCTGGAAAAGAGACCACTGCAGGGATGGGTACATGAAACTTATTTAGGGGCTGAAAATAATGCCTAGAAAAGAAAGAGACGAGAAGCTCAGTCAAGCCTCTCCTCCTACATCAGCACAAGAACTTATACCTCCTGAGGCAAAGGACAAGATGGCAGCACCACCTTCCATTTCATCTACAGAAAGTAACCAAGATGACAGATTAATCTAATTTTTATGCTGATGATGAGCTGCAGCTGAGAGCAACAGGGCAGCTTGTGGATTGCAGGGGAGATTCTCTCTCTCACTCACTCTTTCTCTCTCTCTCTCTTTCACACACACACACATACAAGGGAGAGGGAGATAATCTCCCTTGCAGCCCACATTTCTAAAATTTAACCATGGCTCCCTGTCCTCGGCACCTCATCCCCGAGGTCACTACTTCAATCTGCCTCATGGTAGGACTGGCTCCTATCCCACATGTACTGATGTGCCCATGGGTTGGAGAGGATAATTGCCGTACATATTACAAGAAGCATCTCTGACAGCCCAGTACAATATGCACAGTTGGCCAATCCATATCCACAGATTCTTTATCTGCAGATTCAAGCATCATGGCTCGAAAATATTTTAAAAAAATATAAATTCCAGAAAGCAAGCCTTGATGTTGCCATGTTATATAAGGGACACCACTTTACTATGCTGTTGTATTTAATGGGATTTGAGCAGTCACAGATTTGGTATCCACAGGGGACCATCTAACCAAACCCCAGCGGATATCAAGGGCCCACTGTATTTTCTGTTGAACATAGTACTGTAATGAATCCAAAGCGTGAGAGCTCAAGCAGTACTTGACTTGCTAGTTAAATATAGTGTAATATAATAGCCAAGCAAAATGCAAAGACAGACTCAGCAAGAAGTTGAAGAACCCACTGTGGCTGCTCTATCCATCATAAGTCTATTTTTTGCCTTCCACAAATAAGCACACAGCATATATATTCTTGCTCTTCTCTCTCCAGCCATGCAGTTTTTGATTTTGATTTTCTATGGGAGATAAAATAGCAGCCATTAGCTATAGACGGCTGAATAGCCTATGGGCAAGAACAAGGCAAGGCAAGTCCTACTGAATCAGACCAAAGACTTATCTACTCTATCATTTGGTGCTGATCATGATCAATCAGATGCATATGGAAACTTTCGAATCAGGGCATAAGGGCAATAGTTTTGGTTTAATTGTGCTGAAAAGTGGTGTGTGTATATGTGTGTGTGCGCACAAGTGCGCAAATGGCATAAAAACTGATGCAATGTGGGTCAGAAAGGGAGAAACAATTGCTGTATAAAGAGATTACTAAGCTATTCAGCTAAAGCTGCTGGCGCACCACCATCAAACACATAAAATAAAGGCTTGGCTATGGAAGTGTGAAATGCAACACTCAAATGTCTGAATAATTAGGATATAAAAACCCCAAGGCAAAGGAATGGTGGGGAGGGGAGTCTGAACAGCCGTTAGATGCCTATTAATTATCATCACTAGCGGTGCTGATTTGTATACTGAAATAACAAAATGTTCTTTCTGCGAACTCTATTCAAAGATGATGGCTAGCTGTAGGCTGGGACTGAGATATAATGGTGTTTCTAGTTTTCCACATATTTTAGATTGCAAAAGATACTATCCCATCAAAAATGTGTGTTGCGTACCTAAACATGCATGCTGAGTAATGCCAAATTCAGCAGTAGGCTCTTTATATGTAACTACTGGAACCAATTACATTTTTAAAGTTTGTTTGTTTGTTTTAGGGCAATCATAGGCTTGGATAAGACATCCTCCTACTTGGAGTGGAGCCACTAAAAGCAATGTGAGTTAGTCATTACTAATTTTGGGTCCCAGTTGAACACTGGGGAGGGACCCAGTTTTGGTAGCCTTCAATGAGCAGAGACCAGAATCCTCCTCTGCATGTTACCAGAGTGTTACACATAGGGCTGGAATCAAAGGCAATATTTTGCCTAGTGTCCCTTCATGTGTTCATTCTTCAGCTATACTAGCACAAGCCACCCTCCTAGACTTAGTGCACTACGAGCATTGCTGGTCGCTTCAGGACAGGATAGCATTTTTATCCTGCTTTTACCAAGGGCATTTTTTTTTTGCCTACTCCACACTGAATCTGAGGAATTTGGGGCAATTGGCCAAGGGTGGTGGCAATAAATAGGTTTTCATCAGGCAAATAATGTAAAAGTTTCAGCATATTTGGCACCCCATTTGGGTGTAGGATAGAAAGCTGGAACCACTTTGTATGGCTTAGGGGTGGGAAGAACTCTGCCCTTGATGTGGACCTCGGGGTTTGCACCCACTTACAAAATTATATGGCTTGGGTGGGAGCACCTGGGTTTGCCTTCCAGCAGATGACCAGCCAGGAAGCAAGCCATCCCATTGAACTGCCCCCCATGGTCAGGTGTAATGCCCAAGGGAAAGCTGGGGAGATAGTCAAGGGATGACACCAGACCTCAGCTGAGCCTGCACCAGGTTGTCCCCCCCCCCCATGCTGTCTTCCAAGATTTTAAATATGGTGTATTAGGTCAATAAAGTGGCCCTTGTTATCCCAGCTCCTTGTGTCTGGTCTCATTATTCCATGGCCACCCAAATCCCCATTTGTTTAAGTTAGTCTGCTATGACCATGTCTGGGTTCAGTATACAAAATCACTTTGTTGGAAGGTAACGTAGAAGTCAGCTGGTTCACCAAGCACACTCACATGCCTAAATTCTCTTTTAATCCTGAGTTCAGTAGATTCATTGAATCCATTAGGTTTATTCATGTTGACTCACTATTGAACAATTGATTGAATTAGTCTACTCTGGTTGGGACTCACCAACAGTATGGCACACACACATGCTCACATTGCATGATAAAGAGCAAAGAAATTGTCATGGCAAATTTATGTACATTTTACCACCTAATTTTTGCACCTGCACTTTGGCTAGTTTTTGTAAGGTTTTTAATCTGTGTTTTTAATTCCTTGTTTTAATCTCTGATTTTGTTTTATATTGTATTGTTGATATTTATCATTTGTTGCTCTATGATGTTGTAACCCACCTTGATCTCATGGAAAGGCGGACTAGAAATAAATGATTTATTATTATTATTAATCAACAAAATTGCGATTAACCAATTAAGGCCTCAATTTTATGTATACAGTGGTGCCTCGGGATACGAAATGATCGGGTTACGAAATTTCCGGGATACGAAAAAGTTGGATTGGCAAAAACTGTTTCGGGTTACGAAATATTTTTCGGGTTACGAAATTCATTTCGGCGCGAAATTCAAATGCTGCAAAGTGCAGCTATAGGCTTTCCAGTGCTAACGGAAAAGTGTTTCGGGTTACGAAATTTTCGGGTTACGAAAGGAATGGCGGAACGAATTAATTTCGTAACCCGAGGCACCACTGTACTTACTTAGAGTTAAAACTCCTTGAACACAGTGGAATTGACAAACTTAAGGATGTTTACTCAAAAAATAAGTCTCACTTGAAGTAAGACATGAGACTATGGCCTTAATCAATTAATCATGAAAGTACATTGATTAATTAATAAAACCTTCATGAATTTGCATAGGACAAAGCATAACTTAAGAGAGGAAAATATATTTTCTTTGATTTTTGGAGATACATGCATCTAAGAAGCCGTCATTTTAGAAGATACATCTACTCCTTTTAGAATTCTTTGAGAGTTTTTACTGTAAGAGCTGTTCAACAGTGGAATAGTCTGCCTTTGAGTGTGGTGAACTCTTCATCTTTGGAAGACTTTAAACAGAGTTGGATGGGCATATTTCAGGGGTGTTTTAGCTGTATATGGCTGCACAGAAGGGGGTTGATCTAGATGACCCTGGTGAACCCTTCCAACTCTAAGTTTCTATAGGCTGCATCCACACTGCAGAAATAATCCAGTTTGACGCCACTTTAACTGCCATGGATCAATGCTATAGAATTCTGGGATTGTTGAGGCATCAGAGCTCTCTAACAGAATGTCCCACAAAACTACAATCCCCAGAGTCCCATAGCATTCAGCCATGGCAGTTAAAGTGGTATCAAACTGAATTATTTCTGTGGTGCACATGTAGCCTACAATTCTATTAAACAAGAACCAGACATCTTCTGGTTCTTCTCTCTGGAGATGCCAGCCACAGATGCTGGCGAAACGTCAGAAAGAAACTCTGCTAGAACATGACCACATAGCCCGAAAAACCCACAAAAAACTAAGAACCAGGCATTTTACTTTGACTTCCAAAATGCTTTTGATAAAGAAACTCAGTGAACAATCATATGCAGGTACAAGAGGCGAGGCCCACTTCTGAATTAGCAATTAATTGAAGAAAAGGAAAAGAAAGAGAATAAAAGGCTAGTTTACACAAAAGCAGGATGTGAACAGTGGTCTTTTCCCCCCCAAAGATCTGTACTTGGTTTGGGGCCTTTAAACATTTCAGGTATGAACTTACATTTGTGGATGACACCCAACTATTTAAGAAGATTATATTTTTAAAAACAACTGTAAGAGTTCCAGTTTCTAAACTGGAAAAATGAGCACTGAAATGGCAAGTGTGTTTCAGCACAAATAGATGTAAATTGATGCACACTGAAGCAAAAAAACAAACCTAACTGCACTGTTGGGGTCAGAACTGGCAGCAACTGCCTAAGAAAGAGATCTTTCTGTAGTCTGTTGTGGTGGATAGCTTGATGAAAATGTCAAATCAGTCCTGGGTAAAAGGTAAATCCCACAATGAGCATCTTTTAAAATGGGGTTGGCTATAACAAATATTAATACCATACAGCCTTTATACATAATTATTATGTGACCACATTTGAAATGCTTTTCATTATTCTGGTTACTCCACTTTTAAAAGAAACATAGCATATTCTCTCTCCAACAACTTGTACCCACCTCCTGAGATTTGCCACATGATATGCCAGCTTCCCTCTGCCTAATGAAAGAGCCAGCCCTCATCTTTATCTGACCATTGCACCTGCGTATTGTAATGTAGGTACTGCTCTAAGGAATAAGAATAAATCTGTTGTTTTTTAAAATAGTAATAACGTAAAATGGAGTGAGGGGGGAGAACTTGTAGCCTGCTCTGAGTCACTGGAATAGAGCTAGATATAAAGATAAATTAAAACAATTCAATAGAGATATGCAGAAACTTTTTATTAATTACTGATGAACCCAGTAATGGCTTTATAGATTAACACCTTGAAGTTGTGTGAACTGCACTCTATAAATGCCATTCAAATCAATCTGAATTGTTTCTCAGTGGACTCAAGTTTTGTATGACTGATGCTGTTAAATGTTATCTCTTGGCCAAAGCAATTGTTTAGTGAAATGCTGAAAACCACAGCAATGATACTAAATTGAAAGCTAGTGGATTCATTCTGAAAGCTTTTATGACCCGTTAATGCTTCATTCTCTTCAGTATTGATTCTCCCCTTCCCAGCAGCTATTTAATAGTACTGTAAAAAAAAAAAGGGGGGGGGACGTGATTATCTTCTCTGCCTATTCTTTAAAATGTTATGCTTCTGTCTCATTAAAGTGGTAAACCTATGCCTAGATAATACCATGTAGCACTGCAGATGTGAGTTCACATGTTTGACCTTCCCGCGTTATTATTTGTTTTTAATGCATTCCTACAGATGTCTCAGTATCTGGCAGAACATATGAGCCATGCTGTCTCAGATCAAAAGGCTATCAAGTCCAATTTTTTCTTTCCACAGTAGCCAACCAGTTGCCCCTGGGAAGCCCACCAACAGGTCATGAACACAACGGCATCACTCCATTCATGTTCTCTGTCAATTGGTACCAAGAGGCCTACTTTTTCCTTTAGAACCATTGGCCCCAATCTTTCCGCTCCCTTCCGTTCCGCACTGAGCTTATCATTATGTCTTATTTTTGGTGTGTGGCTTATATTGCACAAATGCTTAGAAATTCTGCTATGGCTTATTTTATAGGTATTTCTTATCTTCAGGGAAACAGTATATCAGAGGTGATATATAGCCCTCATATGGCCTTCTCTTCCATTAATATGTCTAATCATGGTTTAAACTGGTCCATGTTGGTAGGAGCCAGTGTTGTACACTGGTTTGGGAGTTGGACTGGAGCTCTGGAAAACCAGGTTGGAATGTCTGCTCAGCCATGGAAACTCCTGGGTGATCCTGGGCATATCACACACTCTCAGTCTCAGAATAAGGGAATGCCAAACCCCCTCTGAGTAAGGACATGACCACACAAGCCCCATTCTTGCAGCAATTCTGTCAATTAAAGAAAACAATAACATGCCAGTTTGGAAGCAGCCATTATCACATGCCTCCACAATAACACAACTGGGGCTATTTCTGCCATTGGCGGTTCCTTGAGCTCTCTTCTGGACTCCCCCTTAATTCCATGTCCATGCCCTATCCTATGCTGTCACCAGCATGGCTTTCAGGGTTTTCTAATTTCATTTTTATTTTTGATACAATTCCACAGTTATGCTATTGCAATTTAAGGTTTTTTAAAAAAGAAAAAAAATAGGGATTGGGGGAAATAAAGGAAACCAGCCTGCTTGTGACAAGGGACAAAAAGAAGACATTGACACAATGTGACTGCCAATACTGGAACTGCTACAACTGTGATGTTTTGCACCTAAGGACTAATGGGACTCCAACATGATTGAGAGCTTATTGATGGGTTTTCCCAGTCAATGAAAAAGGACCCTCTAATGATGCCTGATAGCAAAACAGTTACAAGATGCAGATGACATTGTGTGATAAATATTTCCAAATGTGCTATTCTGTAGCTTTAATAGCAGTTTTAAAGCCTTGTCTGATTAGCTCCTTAATCTTGCCAAGAAAACCCTAGGATAGGATCTCCACAAGCCAGAGTAGGTATAAAGACCCAGAAAAACAACATTTTGGCAGTCTTGTAGTAATGTAATGTACTACATCTTGTAGAAGTGATGTCTACATTTTAACTATGCCCAGCCAGCGAAGCCTCATTTAACTCCAGCACTGGATGGGGGTGAGCCATGGAGAGAATCATTTATCTCTGATCACTGGTAAATGCATCAAGCAAGTTAGTGGGAGAATGGGGACCCCCTGCAGACTATATCCAGCACAAAGGCTCCAGTTTTCTTGTTCTTGGTGAAGGGTGTCCAGAGATTTGATCACTTTGTTGTAATCTGAACATGTCCATCCAGTCCATCCCCCTGCCATGCAGGAAGACACAATCAAAGCACTCCCGACAGATGGACAGCCAGCCTCTGTTTAAAAACCTCCAGAGAAGGAGACTCCGCCACACTCCGATGCAGCATATTCCATCATTGAACATCTCTTACTGCCAGGACATTCTTCCTAAAGTTTAGGTGGAATCTCTTTTCCTGTAGTTTGAATCCATTGGTCCATCACCATTTTGACCTCCCTCATCTAAACACGTTCCAGCACATTCCAGCTTGCTCTCATTTCCCTCCCTGACCATTCTCCATTCCAAGATTGTCCTGCACATTTTTTTTTCAGAGAGGCAATAACATGTCTCTAGTATGAAATAATATTCAGGTCCTGTTATTGGGACCAACAGCAATTCTTTCCTTGGTATGCTGGTTTTCTGTGCATCGAAAAATACATTTACATCAAGGAGCATTGAGTCTTGCGAGCTGGTGTCTCAAGTGGTCATGTTAACAGTTATACGTTTGTAGACATGGGTAGAAATTTACAAATGCTCTGAGATACAAGAGTATTAGGGATCTCTCAACCTTGACTGTAATGCATCTTAGCAGATTTGTTCCAGTAACTCACCCAGTTCTACTCACTCAGGGAAGGTTTATTGAACACATATGAATTAAAAATATGCACAGGGTTCACTGTCAGAAAACAAATATGAATGCAGTATCATCTTACTAGCACAAAAAACAAAAGACTTGGAATGATTACTGAATGTTAAGGAAGAAAGTACAAAAGGAAGGTTACAGTTGAACATTTACCTTCAAAGTGAGTAATAGAGATGTCAAAATAGTTAAATGATTTTTTATATCTTGGCTCCATCCTTAACAAAAATGGAGACGGTAATCAGAAGACTAGGACTTGGAAGGGCAGCAATAAAGGAATTATATAAGATCATCAAATATAAAGATATATAATTGAATATCAAAGTCAGAATTAAACATACCATGGTATTTCTGATTCCTATGTATGATTGTGAACACCAGACAATTAAGAAACCTGAGAGGAAAAAAATAAACAAACTCATTTGAAATGTGGTGCTGGAGAAGAATTCTATGAATACCATGAACTGCTAAAAAGACAAAATAATGGGCCTTAGAGCAAATCAATCCTGAACTCTCATTAGAAGCCAAAGTGACTAAACTGAGGCTGTTGTATTTTGGACAAATGATTAGATAATTCATTGGAAAAGGCAATCATGCTTGGTAAAGTGGAAGTAGGAAAGGGGGGCGAATATACTACAGGTATATTGATTCAATTCAGGAAGTCACAACCCTGGGTTTGCAAGATCTGAGCAGGGCAGCTGATAACCAGGGACTTCTCATTCATAAGTCAAAGTCAACTTGATGGCAAATAGCACAGCTGCAACAACACAAAATGCACACGCACACACTTGAGCAAAAAATGAATTAGCACATGTGCCATGCACCGTCCTATGCAGACCAAATTTATAGGACATAATGAAATGGGTAGAATTATAACCTTAGAAACCGTACCTCAGTATGAAGAAATTAATTGTAGAAATACACTTGCAGCTTAAATAAAAAGCTAACAGACCAGAGGACAAGGTCTATATGGTAGAAACAAACTGGAGTATGCCTGAGTTAGATTTTGAGGAGGGCTCAAGGCCAGACCTTGTGGGGAGACTGGATGACAAAACCCCATATTTTCTGAAATTTATCAAAACCATCAAAATCTTGGTCCAGGATGACCAAACTGGGAGTTCTAGCTCTGACTCATTTCCTCATTGCATACCCCCCAACTGTCCTGATCCTCAATTATCTCACTTTTTCAGCTGCTTTTAAAATGTCCCGGGTTTCTCTCTCTTCCCCCGATCTCCCCACTTTGTCCTCAGATTACTTCTGCAGACTGAATTCAATAGTTTGCACTCAACTCAGCAGGGAGGGAGGAGAAGAGGTGAGCTGCTACTCTTATCCTTCCCAATAGGCTCAGGCAAAAGCCAGCTACTTCAGTCTTTCCTAGCTTGTGTATTTCTCCTTGTTAACAACATCTTGACCACACTATGATGGGGCTTGTCCCCGTGTTTTCTTGTTTTCACATGTGAAGTATTGGAGGTTGTGTCACTGAAACAAAGCTAGTCATAACAATGTTTTAAAAATAACAATATTTATAATTAAGATTCAGTGGAAGATCTGAAAAAAAAGCTAAAAGTGGGGCAGGCTTTGTTTGAAATTAAAGGAATATTTATGAATTTATTTCTGCCAGAATAAATTACAGTATCTTATTTAGATACTGTCTGCCTAAATGTACATGTAAATTTAAACATGCCAAGACTGATTATCTTCATACTATAACTACAGCTACGTTGCCAAAAAATGTAGCCTGTTCCCAGTCATTACTCTTTGATTATGCATAAACACAACATGCTTTGCTAAAAGATTAGGTTTCCAAATATAGTAATATTGTGTAATAGAAAAGCAATGTATGAACTACCGAAAAAAATTATATGCTATACTGATACACAATAACTTTTATTTCAACACAAAGATGTAGGCACTGTTTAAAACAGGCGTTGGATGTTGTTTAACTGCAGATCCCAGAATCCCTCACCACTGCCTGTGCTAACTAGGACTAATGGGAGTTGCAGTCCAACAGTCTCTAGAAGGCCACATGATTCTCACCCCCTCATTTTAAAAATCTATTCCATTTATTCACAAAGCTTTATAGTTTAATATTTTTAAAAAACATCAATAATACACTGAAGTCCCTTAGAATTAGGGAGCAGTTTCTGAATTCAATATATTCTGAGAATGAATGGTGTTTTCCATGGAAATGCAAAGAAATAATATCTGTGGCACCCAAAGAAGAGCTTGATAACAAAATGTTTAATTAGCGGCCAAGCAATGTTATAAAGCATTAGTGGGGAAAGTTCATGGTAGAGGATTCATGCCTTCGTATGATCATGTGGCCAAAGTACAAGAGCCTAGAAAGTGAGGATACTGTATTAACACGCTATACCAGACTTTAGCAAACCAACTGAAAGTTTTACTTTTATCCATCCTATATACGTAACTATACATATGTAAGCCTAATTTAGCAGCCTAAATACCCTAAAAACACCAGATCCTGTCTGATCTTCAAAGCTAAGCAAGTTCAACCCTGGATAGCACTCAGATGGTAGACTGCCAAGAAATATCAGATGCTGTACACTATATTTCAGAGGGAAGAACTGGCAAAACCACTTCTGAGTATTCCTTTCCTAAGAAAACCCTATTGAATTCATTGGGTCAGCATAAGTTGACAGGCAACATGAAGGCATGCACACACACACACACCCAATTGTGCACACAAACTGAGGAACTTTTCCCCTGTCAATAGCATTTCTGTTGGCTTTGTTTCCAGTTGTAAGAAGTATTAAATGAATACTTTAATTATTAAATGACACCTTTTTCTGCCATATAATTCCTTAGTAATTTTAACATTAATACTGATTATGGTAGGTAATGTAGCTGCTCTGTGCCTCATAAATTTGTAATTACTCTATTAATATTTTATATTTATTTCCTCTTCTGTGCCAAATTAGCCCAGAGGTGCTTTAAATTATGTGTCTGGGAATTAAGTAATTGATGAATAAAATGAGCTAACCTCTTGGGGAAAATGCAACTTTCACATTGTGGCAGCAACATAATACAGCACATTTTTTGAAGTCAGCTCCAGACCGCTAAATGTATTGTGAAAAATAATGAAAGCATCAACATGAAAGGCAAAGTCATGTTGAAAGTATGTTCTGCTCTTCAGCAATTTTAAAGGGAAGGGCCACAACGCAGTAGTATAGCTTTATGAGCATAATTTCCAGGTTTAGTCATAGACACCTCTACATTAAAGGCTTTCTTTCATCTACGCAAAGTTAGAATTGTCTAAATCCTACTGTCTAGATTGGTAATACAGGCTACCTGGGCCAGTTTTGTGCCTTAGTATAAGCATAAGGCACTTTCATATATTCATACGTTACAACCAGAGATAATGTTACATTACGAATTTCTGTGCAAAGTATGGGCTGAATCAGCTCACCCTCCCAGACAAATGTGCAGATTATGACTATCTGTCGGAGTTCACCCTTTCTCTTACTATCGCAACACAGTTTTGGCTCCATTAAAAAAAAAATAGCCACACTTTAAATGTATGCATATATTTGTGGCAAGATAGAAATGGATATGTTGAAATGAGTACTTTGAGATAAGATATGTTTTAAAATATTTGAATATCTGTTTGGTTCCTGTTGAGGACATTTTTTTTAAAGGAAATTAATGAAGGAGATGAAAGAGAATTCCCCAGATAGCTGTAGTTCAAAAATGTAAATCCTCCAAGCAATAAATCTGGGTACTTAACAGGAGGTAGAAGGTTGATCTAGAGGAGAGGGAGATTTAGGATTTGTAGCTAGAAAAAAGCCAGGATGCTAGAGGTTTTTGCATTGGACTACGATGCTGGGGAACAGAGTTCAAATCCCCACTCAAGCATGGAAACCCACTAGATGACCTTAAGCAAGTCAATATCAACCCTCTTAACATCATAGAAGGCCACTGGTAAAAAACAACAACACTCTGAACAAATCTTGCCAAGAAAATACTTTGATAGAATTGTCTTAGTATCACCATAAGTTGGAAAAGTCTCTAAAACACAAAACAACAACAACAACAACAGCTAGATATAATGTGGAAATTTGCTTTCTTGGGTCAAGGAAAATCTTGCCCTTCCCAGCAGCCTCAGGCAAAAGCATACTGCTACATTCTGTCTTGACTTGTGTGCTGTGCCTCATTAATAACTTTTGCCATGTTGAACATAACTCTGATGTTGCTTGGCCACATATGTCCCAGTTTTCATCTGTAAAACGTTGGAGAGTATGTGTATGACGTGTGGGTATGACTATCAGCTGCACTTACTGAATTCAGCCTTTACAGAAGGTTAAGAATTTTGCTCAGTTCGTTTTCATACGGATTTTTAAAAATGTACAAATTTCATAAACAGTATGGGGGGATGTGATTTATATGCATGTGGATGGGGGTGGGGGGGGGGGAGAGAAAATAACTGAATTATTGACTCCAAGGTGCCAGTGATACAACATTGACTGCATCCACACTGCAGAAATAATCCAGTTTGACTCCACTTATTGCCATGGCTCAGTGCTATTGCAGTTTGTAAGGAATAATTTGTTATGCCACCAAAGCTCTGCCACAACAATGGATGCTTTAAAATAACACATATTTGTGGTAAAATAGAAATGCATATGTTGAAATGGGTACTTTGAGATAAGATTTGTTTTAAAATATTTGAATATCTATTTGGGTTTTGGTAAGGATAAATTAATGAAGGCTCTGCTCAGGTGCCACAACAAACTGCAATTCCCAGAATTCCGTAGCACTGAGCCACGGAAGATAAAATTAGGTCAAGCCGGATTATTTCTGCAATGCAGATGCAGCCTAGGCTCCATTCTGAGGTCCTTTACTGCAAGCTGCCTACTAAACCAGGCATGTCATAGAGATTGCATAATAAAAATAATACTAGTTATCACTATTCCCTAATTCTGCCTGTTTTCACATACAAAGAAACCACACATTTTATCACTATGAGTAGAAGAGTCATTTCCTTCTGCTTGCTAAATATCATCACCTGGTGAGCTAGCATAGCGCTTAACACATTTATCCTTCCCAATATAGTTATATTACATGAACTGCAGCTTGTTTCTGCCTCTATTTAAGCAGGGAAACAAGTGGGAAGAGCTCTGACAAAACAAAAACCATTAAGCAGAAGAAAGATTTACTCAGCAAACATAATAAAATGTGAAGTATGTGTGACAATGTACACACCACTCCTACTAGCCAATCACTTCTTGTTTGGAAAAGACAATTTTATAGAGTTTATAAAAAGGGTGCAGGGAGGGACATATTAATCTCCCAAAATGGATTGAAAATCTATGAGCCTTTTGGAGACAAAAAACATGGAACTCCTCCCCCTACATTTGAAGGAGCAAAAGTGGGGAGACTTGAGGTTTGGAATCTGGATATGACCTGTGGGCTGCAATTTGTCCATCCCTGGATTACAGCCATAATCTTCATCTATCTTTTATAGAGCAAAGCAGTCAGTCTGGCAGAGCTTGCTACAAGAATGTTTCTCCAATTAAGTTGTCAGTGAACAATGAACATATACTGGGCAGAACTCTTTCAAAATTGCTCTGATAGTAGTGTGACAGAACAGCTCTGCATGGAGTGAAATTAGATGGTGTTAGTTCTTGCAAAAAAATAGACATCTGAAAAATCTGTAGCAGGCATTTAAAATATTTTCCTAGAAAAGGGAACTTTTCATTTTAATCGCTCCCACAGGTTAGGGGAATTACAGAATCACATGTTCTTATATCCGCTTCTGATTTACAAGGTCTGGTATACATGAAGTAGAATGAGGTGTATGGCTTTACACTGCAGGAAAAGGCATACCATGGAATCATAGAGTTGGAAGAGATCACAAGGGCCATCCAGTCCAAATCCCTGCCATGTAGGAATCAGGAATACATAATCAAAACACTGCTAACAGATGGCCATCCAGCTTCTGTCTAAAAACTTCCAAAAAAGGAGATTCTACCACAATCTGAGGCAACATATTCCAGGCATTAATACATCTTGTAGTAGCAAAATCTACACTGTAACTATGTCAAGGCAGCAAAGCTTCATTTAAATCCATACTGCAGCACTGGATGGGGGTGAGTCATGGAGAGAATAATTTATCTCTGATCTCTGACCAGAGGTAAAGGCAACAAACAAGTTGGTCGGTGAATGAGAACCTCCTGCAAACCATGTCCCACACAAAGGTTGGCGTTTTCTTGCCCCTGGTGAAGAATGTCCAGAGATTTGACTTCTTTGTTGTGACCTGAACAAGCTATCAGTTTGAGGGTACATAAAATCACCCATAACTATATCTTTCCATAGAATCTTTTTTCCCTTTCTGAAGATGGGGAAACATTTCCCCTCATTTTATTTATTTATTTGGAGTATTTATGCCCTGCTCTTCAGCCATTCAGTCTGCTGGGAGGTCTCCTGTTCGCTGGGTGTTCTCAAAGTTTATTGACAGTGGTTCCGAGATTACTTCTACCATTTTAAAATTCTTGCCCACATAAAAAGCACCACATAACAAGGTTAGCAAGCACACTGCAGGGAAAGCATGAGCATGGCTCTCTGCATGCTTTGCTAGTTTTTTTTCTTGCAATAGGTGGTAGTGAACTTTAAAAAGTTATCTCTCATCTACACCTTACTGTGGCACAGTATGTCCCACAATTTCATTCCTCCCATCCTTCCTATTCTGCTGGATATGAGGAATTGACCCAAGGGAGGGAATGATCTACTTCTCCCCAAAGGGAATGAAATTTGGGGAAGGGTAGATCAGCTCCCTCATTTGGGTCAATTCCACAAATCCAGCAGAATGGTAAGGATGGGAGGAATGAAATTGTGGGACACACAATCCTTTCCTACACAGGCCAAGGAACTGACTGACTTTCCATTATGTATATCCAGTCAGCTCTCTGTATCCACAGATTTTTTTATCCACAGATTCAAGCATCCACGGTTATAATGTATACATTCCAAAAAGCAAATCTTGATTTTGCCCTTTTATATAAGGGACACCATTTTACTATGCCATTGTTTTTAATGGGACTTGAATATCTATGGATTTTGGTATTTATGTGCGCGGGGGTGTGTGTGTGTGTCCTGGAACCAAACCTCATTGGATGCCAAGGACCCACTGTACTTTTTCTTGGCTAAACTATGGCTGAGTTTTAGGGCTTTTAACAGTGGGGAAATGGCATGTGCAAAGGGGTATTTCCTCTTCCAGTGCTTTGGTTCACTTTTTCTCCTCCTGTAGCATTTTTTTTAAAGAAAGAAATTAAAGATATCGAAAACGAGATAACCAACAACCTTATCTTTTTCAGGTCTAATCTTAGTCATTTTGCTGCTTGGGGAAATTAAGCCAGTGAACCTTCCAGTTCCAGAACTCCAATGAGAGGAATAACCTCAGTTTATCACACAGGGGAAATCATGTGCAAAAACAGGATTTAAAAAGTGGGGGAAAACTCGCAAAAGTGGGTTGATTTCCACACACATCATTGCTAAACTTGTGTTAACCCAAACAGAAAGCAAACAAAAGCTACTCCTTTTAACTTGTGGAATTTTCCGAAAGTAAAAAAAGGAGCGGCTTTTATCTACTTTCCCTCCACTTTCCATTTGGGTTAACATTAGTTTAACAATGATGTCGTATGAAAATCAACCCGCTTTTGCAGTTTTTTCCCCAATTTTCACCCCCGCTTTTGCACGGGATTTCCCCCATGTGATAAAGTCCAGTATGTTATCTACTGTTTTCCAGTTCTGTGTTCAGAAAGGCAGCTGAATCTTTCTTAAGCACTGGCAGTAATGGAGCAGCGTCCTCCACCAAACCAGAAGGCAGCAGACGAGCTCGGTGGGCTTAGGGCAGACTGCCTGACACACACCTCTTTCCTTCAACACTTTTCCACTTCCTCCCAGCATTTCTAACTAAGACAACCTCCTCACTTTGTCTAATGATAAATCTGGCCCTGGCTTCATCTATTTGGCTCTCAGCCTGGTAAAAGCTAGAGTCAAATCATCTTCAGCTATTGTTGTTTGCAGTCTAAGCTACCTCATAGATTTGTGAAGATGTTCACAGAGATAGTTCCATGCATGCTACTCCATCCTGAGCCCTAGGAAGGAAGAATAAAATATACATGTGATAAATAAATCATGCTAAGTAAGTAAGCACTCTTGAGAGCATGTTCTTGTCCTTTGTTTTGTAAATTAAAGAGATGTGTACAGAACTTTTCCTCTATGTGAGCAATTAACGAATCACCTTTTCACCTTCTTTTGATAAGCTGTTTATTGAGTTCTCCTACTGTCTCATAATATAGTGAGTTTTTACATTTAATCAATATTTTCCATCTCTCTTCTTTGAAACCTTTAACAGGTTTTCCAATATCTTTGGAGGAACGTCTTCACAAAGCAGAAGACATGGGACGCCAATGAGAGAAATAACCCTTCAGTATCTCATCTACTGTTTTCTGTTAAAGATTTTCCAGAGAGGTAGCCATACATTATTATAAATCTATGCTCCTATCTATGCCAAATAGCACTTCATGCCCCTGATGGAGTGACTTTTAGTCATTCAAGGCCACAATAAATCTGTTCATCTACAAAAAAATTCCTTGTTTAAGCTAATAGTTTTCAACCTCCTTTAGGAACTGCATCTACACTGCAGAATTTTGATACTGCTGTAGCTGTCATGGCTCAATGTTATGGAATTTTGGCATATAAGTTCTTTGAGATATTAGCCTTCTGTGTCACAGAACTCTGGTGGCACATCAAACTACAAACCCCATTGAACCATAACAGTTAAAGCAGAGTCAAACTGCATTAATTCTGCCGCAGTGTTACAGCAGCTGAGGCCATGGAGATTTGCTCTTCACTACATATACCAAAATATGGAGAAAGGATTTGTAGCCCTGCCATGTGGTAACCCAGATTATTTTGCCTTTGAAATTAGATTATTTCCAAGAATTGTGATTACTACAATCCAATTTAACATTGGAACAGCACCGGAAAGGAAAACCTGGTGCTACACAGTCCTTGAAGATGGGCCAAGACAGACCTGCCCAAAAAACTGGCAGGAGTTCACTAGGAGTAGGAATGGGCCAAACAATAAATATCTTAAAATAGGCTTAGTTTATTTGGGTAATGTTTTTCCCACAACACATTGTGCTCAAAGCAATGCACAAAACAAACTTATTAAAATTTTATTAATTCCATTATAATTCATTTCAAACAGATCAAAACTTTAAAAGAGCACAACATGCTCAGCTTGTTCAGTTAGCAATATCCATTACCAATAATATGCATGATAGTTGCAAGAATGATCATGTGCCAGGGTATTTTTTTTTAAGCACTTGTTCTGTGTGAGTTGTGGGATATGCTCTAAGCCCAGAGAGAATTCCAGTCTATTTAAGGTTAAGATTGTTAATAGGCATGAGAATATGTGCTTCTTGTGTTCTCTGATCCCGGTGAGTGTTTAGGGTTCCTTCCACTCAGCCCAAATGAGGCCAGCCTACTGACAGCCAAGCATGCTCTTTCTGCTTTGATGTAGCATAACTCACTGAAAAAGTGCATAGGACATTCCCACCCCCACCCACCCCACATAAATATACACTCTTGGTTGTCGGAGACACGCTCCATTTTTAACCCTCTGTAATCATAGGACCAAACTTTACAAGACACATACATGCATAGATTTTAAACTGAAAGGTGTTTGTATTTAGGAAAGACAACTTTGGATTGGAAGACATGGGTTGGAAGCAGAGAAATGGAAGAGAGGAGTCACTTGAATATTTTCCCAATCCGAAAAGCTTTGGTGGTGTCATCTGCTGCATCTCTGATCACTCTCAGCTATATTCTGTCTGTGGAGAATCAGGTTAAAGGGGTTTGGAGACATATTTTGCAGAACTTTATCATACAAGGATATAAAAGTAGAATTTTAACAGGATAAAAGTGTCTTTGCCTAGCATCAGTGCTTAGCACACGACAGCTGCATTTGCACTGCAGAAATAATGCAGTTTGACACCACTTGAACTGGTATGGTTCAGTGCTATGGAGATATGGGAACTGTAGTTTTGTAAGGCATTCAGCCTTCTCTGTCAGAGAACTCTGGTGCCACAACAAACTACAATCCCCAGAATTCTGTAGCATTGAGCCATGGCAGTTAAAGTGGTGTCAAATTAGATTATTTCTGCAGTGTGGATGCAGCCAACATTGTTTCCATCCGGCTGCTGCCTTCCATTTCATATGTTACTATGATGCACATTTTCATTGACAGGCAAAACTATCAATAGGCCCTCAATCTTGTTGCTGTTCCATTACTGTCTTGATGCGATAGGTCCCTTCAACTGAAACTCCAATTCTCAGACAGTTATGTGGTGTGAGTCGGTGTGATTCTGCTCCTTTCCCCTACTCCCCCTCACAATGACCATGGCTGCCCACACCTTCACAAAGCTGGCTGCTGTGTGTACATTCACATAGCAGCCAGCTTTGAGAGGCAGTTGGCATCCAGGATTGCTCATTCTCCCTCCACCCACCTCAAAATGCAGGGTTGCTTTGTGAAAGTGCATACAACAGCCCAACACTTTAGGAAGGGAGAGGAGCAGTACATTCACCTAGCAACCAGCTTTGGGAGGCGGATGGCTGGCAGCAACGATCGCTGGCTCCCCTGTCCTCCTCCCAAATGTGATATTTGGCAGTGCAGAAAACAGTCATGCGACTATGAATTTCCAAAGCACTATCATGGGGAAAAGTGTGATGACAAATTATGCCAAACCAGTATGGTTCCATTCTTAAACTAATGCAGTTGTGGTTGACAGCAGACTGCTGTGATAAAGTCCCTAGAGTAGGAACGTAACATGTTAGAAAGGAGTTAAGCTCTCCCCTTCACTTACTCAAAATTGTAGCGTCCTTAATCTGCTTCTCCTTATGGCAAGACTGTTGTTAGCATTTAAACACTCACTTCTACATGTACTCAAGCCTGTGGTAAAAATACTATTTTTTTGCAGCTGTAAACTCCTGTGTTTTTTTTTAAACAACAACGGAGGAAATTTGGTTGGGAATATGGAAAGGCCAATACTCTCTCTCTCTTTCTCTCTCCTGAGCCAGCATGGTATAGTGGTTTGAGTGCTGGGTTAGTGCTGAATCTAGCCAGGGTTAATAATGCATTCTTACTTCAATCCCAATCCTGTTAGGACACATGACATTCTTCTTGTTCTGATGTGGAAACACTTCTTTTTTTATGCCTGAGGGCATAAAAGATTTTTTTAAAATCCAGTTTACTCCACTATTTGGGGAAAGAAACTTGTTTGTTTGTTTTAAAAGTGTGATTTGACACACACACATCCCCAAAAAATTGGGATCAGAGTGGAATTGGGTTGTTAGGCTATTTTATTGTGAATATGGACTCATGCACATGTGTGGCAGGAATTTTAAAAAACCCTCACAGCCGCTGTAGTTGTGTGTCTGGATATAAACCAATATAGTAAAGCATGCACACACAAATACCATCTGTCACTGATGTGGCTACCTAATGGAGGTCCTATGTGGCTTTCCAAACTTATTTCAGTTTGGATTAAAACAGGTATGTGTGGCAGTAGAGTGGTCAAACTGGGGGAGGGATGCTACACAGTGTAGCTGCGTTGTTGTATAGATTCAGTCTAGGAGTCTTGGAGAGCAGGGTTCAGATCTCAGCCCAGCTATAAAAACCCATTGGGTGATCTTGGGAAAGTAACATTTTCTTAGCCTCAGAGGAAGGTAAAGACAGACACCCTCTAAACAAACCTTCCCAAGAAAACTTCATGACAGATTCTCCTTAAGATGGAAATGATATGAAGGCATAAAGCAACTATCTATCTATCTATCTATCTATCTATCTATCTATCTATCGGATGAGATGAATACTTCTGTACAAACAACTCATTCACATATACTCATCTATTTATATCCTCCTCCTCTCCCTAACGTTCACATTTGTGGCATTGAAGAGCATACGATGATAATTTTAACTGAATTCAAGAGCCCATGGTATCTGAAATAACAGTCTTGTGGTGTTAAGAGCAGTGCACTGTTTTTTATGGGGGGGAAGCTCTTCTTGGCACTAGCTTTCTGCAGGATCTGAGTTTATTACATGAAGGAGATCAAGTTTAATTGCACAATTTGTTTAACTTGTGAATATCCCGGGAAAATTGTGCAATTATGCGAAACAGTTTCACACGACGTTGCACAAAACCCGCCATTAAAGTGGTCACAAGCAAGCATTAATGTGCATCTTTTTATTTTCAGGATTTCAGCAACAATACATTTCCAATATCACTTTATTTGCACAATTGCGTGTGATAATTGCGTGTGATAATCATTCGTGCAATTACTCACCATTTTAGCTTTATTTGCAGGATGATTTAAATGTGCTTTAATCTCTCTTTAATGCCAAAATTAGCCCCAGTGTGATTACAGGCTGAAGACTTTAAAATGGATAATTAACCAAAGTGGCTCCAAGTAAAAATGAGGCAGAAGGACAAGCTGGTTTTGTAGCAAAAAAAAATTATAGCAAACCTTTATTTAAAAGACAGAAAAAGATAGCTGCAGGAACCAACAGAACAGCCTATACTCAGTGCAAGCTGTTTCTCAAAGGAAAAAGGCGAAGGATGGTATGGAAGCTAAAACTCTCTGACCTGGAGAGGATAACTGGAGATTGGAGAAGCAGGTCAAAAGAGAGGTCAAAAAGTGAGATTCTCTCTGTGTGTCTGTATTTTAAAAGTTTTCCTAACTTGAGGGACAGTCTCCTAAGAATGAAGGGAATGCCTCGTGTGGAACAAACATGATCTCAACATGTGTTTGCAAAAGAGCAGAGGTGAACCTGCCCTTCAGGTTCTGATAATGGCGCTTAAGTTGTCGGAGCAACTAAGATAGTTGAGACAGGCAGGACAAAGCCAATCAGTATAGAGATTTACCTTCTAATGGGGATATGTCAGTCCACGCCAGTTTGACTTGTGTCCATTCCATGGAAGTAGACAGGACAGTTAAGTACTGATAGATCTCAGTCAATGCAACTATTTACTTGCCAGCAGGGAGAGGGTAATGAAGTAATGAGAGGGTAATGAGGCTTGGATTTTCCAAGATGGACAAAGGGTCTAGGCCAGCATCAGCAGTCCTAGTTTGGCCATTATGAATTCTTTAAACTTTGGCAACAGACAGATTTTTCTGTCTTATGGATTAAATTCTAATGTTTATATTTATTGAGCATTACTGGTAACAGTGACACATTAAAGTCTAGCAAATGTATTGTGGCATGAGCTTTCATAAGCAATAGCCTACTTCATCAGTGAAGATATATCATGATATATCCTAAGGCCAAATAGACTATGCTAAATATGAGGCTACTACTGAAAAGGGCAACCACATATTTAGCTTTTTACTTTCTCTTCTTAATACAGAGCACAGGTATGGCAGCCACTTATGGATCCTCCCCACCAAAAGAGGAAATGCACGAACAACAAAACATAAGATTAAAGGGTATAAAAAGAAGATAAAGAGCATAACTTTGGTGCATGCTAATGTATAGGTATAGGTGCACATTTTGGAAATAATTACTGTATGAAAATAGAAATGCATCTCAGCATAGTGGTAGAGACTGTGACTAGGTGATCTGTGCTGTTGCCCAGATTCTTTACATTTAAATCAGATATTGACTGGACAGTTCTTCAAACAGAGGAATGTGTTATGTTCAGTCAAAATATAGCATACACATGAAAGCACATAGATGAAAAAAGACCGTTTTTGCCCTGGTCAGTTATATAATGGCTTTGCTTTCTTTAAGAATTACTTTCTTTCATAACTGTACGAGTGACACATTAGATTTTTATCAAGCCCAACATCTCTCTTTTAAAAAAAAAAAGTTTATATCTTGATACATTTTAGTAGATTTGCATTTTCATTTCTTTAATGAACACGAACTTGAATCTTGAAAACCCAATATGTCCCTCTACCAACTCCTACATATTTTTGAGGCTAAGTAACTCAATTCAGCAGCTAGGTAAAATGAGTCCAGATCAGCACTGATTCTATGTAAACAAGCTCAGACTTTAGTTGAAATTTTCTTGAGACTTTCTAACAGATAAAACAGAGACAGATGGTTCGGTCTGTCGGCTGGCTGGTAACATTCATTCTCATGCTGTGCCTTGAGGCAGGCTGATAAAAGTTGAAGCAAAGGAGAAGCCATTGCAGATCCAGAACACTGTTTCAGTTTCCTTAGAGGAAGGATTTTGTTATATTTCCAGCACTGTCTGCAAAACTTCTAAAGCAGGAGAGAGGGCAAATACATAATACATGTGCCTGTGTTAAATGGCTTGAAGGACAGAGATGGCAGTAGAAGCTGAACTGCTTCCAAGTCAAGACGTGTTCTTATCTCAAAAACTGATTTAGAATGAGCCAGCTGGTGCTTCCTCAAGAAATGCTGCATGCCTCTTTTAAAGGATTTAAAAACTGAACCAGATTTTTTTAAAAACAAACAAACACTTAACCAGATTTTAAAAATAACAAATCTTGGGAAAGTTACTTCATGGACTATAGCTCCTAGGATCTCCTAGCCCATTTGTATCACTGGCATGTCCACTGTCACCCTTCCCCAGATTCAATGTTTGTCATCTGCAGGTGTGGGCACCTTATGGTGCTCCAGTGGTTTTTGAGCTGCATCTGCTCTCATTGGCCTCATTCCCACATTACCTCTTGATTCGCTTCCTGCACTGATTCCTGAAACTGGTTCAGCAAACACAGTGGTTCCCACTATGTTTGCACCAGTTTCAAGAATCAGTGCAGGAAGTGACAGCCGTGGCTTCCCCGTCATGTCTTCCTCCATCCTCCTGGCCATACTGTGGGTGGAGGAGAGGCCAGGACGGAAGGAGAGAGGCAGGCTGGGAGGACAGAAGACTGAGGAC